>NC_135720.1:12152347-12462619 GCF_964656455.1 Halichoerus grypus | reverse complement strand
TAGGGGCTGCCCTATATTAAGCAGAGACACTTAAACAAATGATCGCAGCACAATGTAAGAATTTGCTAGAGTAGGGGTGTAAATCAAAAACAGGTAGCCCTAAAAAAAGAAGCAGATACTTATGCCTAGGAGCATCACTGGATATGAGGCTGGCACAGCAGCTTGGGGCCAAACTGCCCCCACCATGGTCGATTATAATTGCTTATTGACATGTTGGCATCTCTGGCCAAACTATTTACACCCCAAAGTCTGGGAATGGGTCTTAGTACTTTTCTCTAGTCCTTCTGAGCCCCACTGTGTGTGTGTGTTTTTAAGACATCTTTATTTGTAACTCTATCTTTTTCCAACTTTACTGAGATATAATTGATACATAAGATCGAGTAAGTTTAAGGTCTATTGCTTTGATACCTTCATATATTGCAAAATGATCACCACTGTCACATTAGATAACACCTCCATCCCGCTGTGTTTTTAAGAGGATACAATGGATTTTCATTCAATAAATGCGTGAATGGATGTTGGTTGGTATTGGAAGTCATTTTAACCCAGACTGATATGCTGATTGGACTACAGACAGGTCATATACTGCAGAAACTTGTTTGGACTTCATCTCTTGGGGAATATAAAGACCACTAAAACAGAGGAGTGATCTAAACGTATCTGTGTTTGAGGAAGAAATTCTTGCTATAATGTGACAGATTGGCTGATTTGCGAGAGACTAGAAGTCGGAAGGCCAGTTGAAAAACTACCATAATGGTCTGGAGGAGATATGAGAAGGCTTGAGAGGGTAGAGACTTGAGAGAGATTTATAAGGTAGAATTAGAATCCAGCTCCAATTTGGGTGACCAATGGAATGGGCAGGAGGGAAAATCAATGATCACAGTTGACTCAGGTGAAACTAAGTCTGACTTTCAAGTAGATTTATAACTCGAAGATTAAAAAGAAAAAGAACCTCACACTTAGGCACTAAACATGATTAGCTTATTAATGTTGGTTTAGAATAATGAAACTTAGGGAATAAGGATTGACAAACTAATAGGGTTTACATGGGTATGTGATAGAAGGAACAGATTTATATAGTGTATATAATACAAATATTACTTTTATAGTATATGTAATATGCAAATATACAAGTAAAGAGTATATTCTTTTTTTTTTTAAGTTTTTTTTTTTAAGATTTTATTTATTTATCTGACAGATAGAGAGACAGCGAGAGAGGGAACACAAGCAGGGGGAGTGGGAGAGGGAGAAGCAGGCTCCCCACTGAGGAAGGAGCCCAATGCGGGGCTCGATCCCAGGACCCTGGGATCATGACCTGAGCCAAAGGCAGACGCTTAACGACTGAGCCACCCAGGCGCCCCAGTAAAGAGTATATTCTGATGCTATAAGAATAATCAGGGCTGCTGTATGTAGTCTCACATGTTGTGCACTGCACAACTCTGGGGACAACATTAATAATAGCAACAGGTCACCCTGTAAAACTATCGTATATTCTCTAATGCTTCAGCACAACATATTCATAGACTGTTGCTTTGAACAACAAGTAAATAAGCTGCCTAAGATGGGAATTCGGTAGACTTGCAAAGTTTAATCATCAAATGGGAGCCCTTCTATGGCCAGGTCATTAGTGTTAGATGTGTGGTGGGTGGGGTGGGGGAGGGTGTCTTTTCATGTTGAAAATGAGAGAAGTTTTTCTCCTTTCATGGGACTTGAGAAATTATGCTCTTATACTCCGTTCCGACAGCAATGGGAGAATTCAGCTTCTTGTTGGTGTTTATGTTTTAAGGCTTCATAGTGAGTAATGTGTCCTGTGCCATGGTGCTCAGCGTTTCTGCGTGTTGTTCGAAGTGAGTAATGCAGAATGACACGTGGACCTAGCCATTTGAAGGGAGAAATTCATAGAAGCAGATGAAGAAAAGACAATCCCTTATATTCTTTCACAACAATTATATGTTACTTAAAATTTGTGTGGATTTTGTTCACATGCTTCAGGGGAAATAGTTTCAAAATGTGACCACGGACCAGAGTGTAGGTTTGGCTCGCTCCCAGCTGTGGCCTGTCGTGGCTGGGTGTCTAAACCATCACAGCATTGCTCAGTGGTCTGCAACTGCCTTAGAAGATGCAGGAAGCTTTGCAGAATGTATCAGAGAGGAGCATCTTCCCCGATGTCAAACTGCCAAGGGCCAATGGAGGAGACAGGAGCAGCCCAGGCGACTTGGCATTGTAGGTGGGGTCCCGATACTCACGCCCTTGGGAGCCAGTTGCCAAACTGGTATCTGGAATGGGGCCTGGGCATAGTGCAGGTAGGGTACAAAGCATTGTGCTTCTCCACACTTAGTCATCTAGTGGGAACATGTCAGGCTGCCTCCTCCAGGGCCCTACATTTATTTTAAAGAATGTTGGAAAGGAAATATATCACTTGCCATCTTCCTCCCTCTTTGGGCGTGTTTATTGTGATTGGAAATCATTCTGGTCCACATGGTTGTGGTTCTCCCCCACCCTTTGTGCCCCTGTGTTAAACAGCCCTCTGTGCAAATAAACACAAGAGGGCGAAGCATTTTCTTCAGCTACAGAAACAGGAGTGAAGTTAGACTCTGGAGAACGAGAATCGCATAACCACGGCTTGTGTCCTCTGCAATGTGCTTTCTTTTCTCGTCCGTGGAGCCAGGCCAGGAGGTCCAGCAGAGGCCTTTGCCATGCTGGCTGGGAGCCCAGACCCAGGTATTCTGCTGTAAATGGGACTGCTGGCCCTGGTTTGTTGTTTAGTAGAATTTGCCTGGGTTTATCTTGACCATGCCTACCGGGAGAGGAAATTCTGAGCTGCTCTGAACTTGATTAAAACCTAAAAGGGAACATGCGGTTTCATTTTCTCTTTGTCCTACCAGCCCTGAAAACAACAAGTAATTGATCAATGTATTCTTAGTTCCCAATTTTAAACAAATGATTTATTTATGTAAATCCCTTTAGTCTAAAAGGAAAAAAACAAAAAACTGTAGATACAGAAAGCCCCACAAATCAAGTGCATGGGTTTGTGAATTACCGTAAGGGGACACCACCGAGGTCAAGGAACAGAACCTCACTACTACCCTGCAAGCCCCTTCCGTGTGTCCCACCCCAATCACAGACCCCCCACAAGTAACTCTTGGGCTGAACTTCTGTGGTAATCACTTCCTTGGGTTTAACTTTTAATAGTTTTACCACCCAAATGTGCCTCTCTAGATTAGAAAGTATAATCCTGCCCATTTAAAACTATTGAATGTATCTTTCACTGCTTTTTGAAACTGTAGATATTTCCTCCATCCCCATACAACTTATCTGTTGAACAACCTTTAAGTAGAACTTCACGTATTTAAATTCTACCAGCAACACACCCACTTTACTTACTTTTCTTGTGTGAAATATCATTTCGAGACATTTCTTTTTCCCTAAACACAAGGTGGTAACACCTAATTTTAATCAAAACATAGCCAAACCAAAAAAAAAAAAAAAAAAAAATTATTTAAGAAAGCTAAGGAGCCAAAAAACTTTTGAATCTAGACTTAGCAATAGAAAAGATGAAGTTGTCTTGCTGATGTTCAGGGAGAGCTTTCCATTCTATGATACTATTGATTTTGTGATGTGTGTGATTATGATATATAATCATTATATTACCTATGATCATCTCTATTCTGGACAAAGAATAGAAAACAGCTCATGGCTCTGTATGAAAAAGCAAACCAACAACCAAGATCATGAGCAAGGTTAGAAGTTAAAACGCGGCTCCCTGCTCGGCGGGAAGCCTGCTTCTTCCTCTCCCACTCCCCCTACTGTGTTCCCTCTCTCGCTGTGTCTCTCTCTCTGTCAAATAAATAAATAAAATCTTTAGAAAAAAAAAAAAGTTAAATGCAAGGACTCTGGTGTCATGGGGGTCTGACTCTCTATTCTGGTTCTGCCACCATGTGATGCTGGACAAATCACTCTGCTTCTCTCTCTGTACAGTGAAGATCATTTTTACTAATCAAAGTCAATCTGTACTTCTCTTACGAAGAACAATTATTTATTAAACTTTCCGCCTGATTATTGTTAACCCTTGAAAATGTTAGTGACACCCGAGTCCTTGGTTTAAAACTAAAGATGTGTGAAAAACAACATACTCGAGAAGCATCAAATACAATTTTATTTACTTGTGAGCACTAATGCTTTTCACTTTTTACTTAGTAATAATTTATTGGCATTGATAATAACTAAAAAATGATCAATACTTACAGAATACCATGTAGCTCATGAAGCACTTTAACATCAACTATTTAATTTGTTCTTAATAGAATAAACACTCAGACCCTAATTATTTCTCTGCTTTCAACATATGCTGGTATTCTTTCTTTAGCCATCACCTATAGTGAAGGGGAACTTATGAAAGACTTTGTTTTTTGTATGGTTCTGTCACACATGATAGGTGAGAAAACATAAAACATAAACATCGAGTTGTTATTTTTCTATATATTTTGGGGGCTGTTTATTTTGTGTAGTACCTAGTTCTTGTCATAAGTCTAGGGGCGCCTGGCTGGCTCAGTAGGTAGAGCATGTGACTCTTTGATCTTGGGGTTGTAAGTTCGAGCCCTACACTGGGTGGAGAGATTACTTAAAAAAAAAAAAAAAACACTTTATTATCATAAGTCTGTACAAGGGAAATGTGGATTAAATAACACATATGATAATTAATCTTGACCTCATTTCATGTCATTGCTTGTTAAATGATAAATATGTAATAACCAAGTCACCAAAATAACATAATGAACTTGACTCCCCCCTAAGCTACTTCTTGTTGCAGTCACTTAACTCCCATGTCAGAGAGCCTTACAACCTGAGTGACTCATCTTTTTTTTTTTTTTTTAAGATTTCATTTATTTATTTGACATAGAGAGACATAGTGAAGAGGGAACAGAAGCAGGGGGAGTGGGAGAGGGAGAAGCAAGCTTCCTGCTGAGCAGGGAGCCCGATGCGGGGCTCGATCCCAGCACCCTGGGACCATGACCTGAACCGAAAGCAGACACCTAACGACTGAGCCACCCAGGCGCCCCACTCATCTTATTCTATAGGAAGGTCTTTATTTCTCTTGCCCCGAATTCTCCCTCGGAAACTGGAGGAGGTATCTGCATGGCGGTCTAGTGGACTGCCACCAATCCTCAATCAACATGGTATCTAGAATATCTGAAGGTAGCTTTATTAAAAGAAGAGAAAATTTAATAATGATTCTATCCTGATAAGGGAGATTGCAGTAACCTGCCATCCCAGAGGGGGTGCTGCTCTTGAGATTCGGATCACCTAAAGGGCCCCACCTCTGACTTCCCATCTCCCGGCCTTCCAGACTCCAGAGGCTCTTCCCTGCCCTCTCTCGACAGTGGGAGGATGGGAATTCATTCCCGACCTAGCTGGTGCTGGTGGACCTTCCAGCAGCTCCCACACATCTAGCAATCAGGGCTAGATATGGGTTCCATCTTCTTGAGGTTTAATTCCCTCTTCTTGAGCCTGGCTTCACTGTGCAAACACAGAGCTAACATTGTGCCTTCTCTTGGCTTCAGAGGTGCCCGCCTTCTTTCCAATGTTGCAGGAGAAGGGACCCCTACCTCTAGTCCCTGAAACTTCATACCAGTCCTTGTTGAGCTTGTCCTAACGCTGAGCATTATTAGGTTTGGCCATCCCATCCTTAAGAGAATTTCTCTTTGGTGAGAAACCAAGATTGTTCCCAGCTCCCTCTGGGGCCAGGTGCTAATGGATCCACAGGCAGACACTTGCTGACTCCTCTTCGCTCTACCATTTTGTGTGAACTTCTAATACAGCACTTGTCACTTTGTTCTTTAACTGGAGAGCTTTCAGCTTCTTTTCACCATGACCCACAAAAGGAAATATATTTTACATTGCAAACCAGTACACACAGACATATACACGACTGATACAGACATACAGACATTAATCCATGTGAGTTTCCTTACCTTTACCTCCTGCATGCTGATATTTCTTATTCTGTGCTGTTCTGGTCTACTTTATTTATTTGTTCATTCATTTATTTTTAATGCCGATCAAGACCCACTAAATTAATTTCATGATCATCTAACAAGTCACAAGCTGCTGTGTGAACAACAGTGCTAGTGAATGTACCTGACTCCCTGTCCCCGCCCCCCCCCGCCCCCCCCACCCCCGACCTCACTGCAGGCAGAAAACAAAGTATGTCTATTTCTCTTTTGTATACTTTGTATACTTTAGTGCCTGGCATGTAGCAGATGCTCCGATAAATATTTGTTGAAGGGAAGAACTCAGCCTGAATCTTTTTTTTTTTTTAAGATTTTTTTTTTTATTTATTTTTCAACAGAGAGAGAGATAGCAAGAGAGGGAACACAAGAAGGGGGAGCGGGAGAGGGAGAAGCAGGCTTCCCGGCGAGCAGGGAGCCCGATGCGGAGCCCGATCTCAGGACCCTGGGATCATGACCTGAGCTGAAGGCAGACACTCAACGACTGAGCCACCCAGGCGCCCTCAGCCTGAATCTTTATGCTCATCTCTACCTTGCTTGGCAATTTTAGGAACTGAGTGAGATCATGTATTTAGGGGAGAGAACACAGGGCCTAGCACCAACAGATGCTCAATTAACATATGTTTCTTTAGGGTTTTCTAGACTAGCTCTCCCTTTAATTCACCGTCTGATTGCACTGCAGTTTGTGTGTGTGTGTGTGTGTGTGTGTGTGTGTGTGTGTGTGTGTGTGTTTAAGTGTAATGTGGGTTTGAACTCCATTAGCCTAAGGCCTCAGCCAGCTCAAGTACTTTAGGATTTTCTGAGTTGCCATGGAGCCAGGGACAAATTGCCCTTCAGGAACAGGCTGAAAATATGGGAAGGTCACGGGGGGAGAGTCCTTTTTGTCCTTACCCTGGCCTGGGACTCATTTCTCCATGAAAAATGAAGACTTGAGCTTATTAGAATTTCTAAAATGAAAATTACTTCCACATTTTAAAAGACTATAAAGTAAGTTTAAACTTCACATGTAAACTTAAACTTAACCCCTAGGGAGGGTTTTGTGACTCGAAAGTCTTCACGAGGGCTCTCCCTTCGGAGGCACGGCACCTAAATTAAGTCTGTCGTAGCAGAAAGAACACTGGTTGGTGAACCTCTGATTCCAGCAGTAACTGGTGGTGGGGCAGCCTCAGCAGGTATCATTTCTTCGTCTATGAAAAGGAGAATCTCACCTGTCCTCAAAAGTCTGTGATCCCAAACACGAACTTTGAAGTCCTTCATTTTACACGCACTGGAATGCGTTGACCATTGGGGAGATAACATTCCAATGAAAACCTCTCGCAGTTGCAGAGTCTGAATTAAGTACGGTACCTAAACCCTCTTCTCTAACAGTTTCTTGCTGTTTCTATGTAACAGTAGTTACACAGAAGGTCTAACGGATGTTTTACTGGCCTGAGAGCCAACGAGTCAGGTTATCTGTGAGCTATATCAATTAAGCCTCAGAAATCAAGCTTTTGCATGAATCGTCACAGTAATTTGTTTTGGCATTGTACTTCATCTTGCCCATGAAATGTGAGTGTTTCCTTTCACGTGGTGTGAATTGATAATTCACATGCGGGTGATTTAACGAACCAACTTGTTTTCTTCTAGGACAGAATGGCTCGGAGGATCACGGAGCATCTAAGTCTAGCAGAATATGAAGTCTTTCCTCTTCGGCTGTCTGGATTAAATTTAAGAAGGTCAGTAGTGAATTCCGTCTGCCACCAGCTGGTATCTGCACACCCAGGTTCCTAATGCTCAGGCTGTCCTGAAGTTAGCGGGGTGATTGGGAACATATGACCTGCTTTGGCATTAAATTCACAGTTTTTTCAGATGTCTAGGAAGAGTAAAATGCTTGGTGTGGAGAGGTTATCAGAAGCTTCTCGTGTGCTCTCTCTGGGCTTTGCCTCCCATGTTGATTCTGATGGGGAAGAAAACGAGATAATAAGTGGTTCAACTTGAAAGCTAAGCTCCCCCCACCCAAAATGTCAAAAAAGACTCCCTTACCTTTGTTGTTTTCAAAACGAACATGTATTCAGCTTCCACACAATTCAGGGGCTGTCACATGGGTAGAGAGTAAAAGTAGCTGATGTCGGCTGTGGTCTTCTCCTAGCCCATTTCTCCCGGGCTCATCTCACCCATTGCGTTGACCTTCTGATCAGTTTCCATGGCCCGCTCTACCTTCCCCGTAAAACAAGATGCTTGTCCCACCATGTTCCTCCCCTGAGAATGGCCCTGAATGGTCCCCACCTCCCTCAAGATTAAACTCAGCTTCCCAACCTGGCTTTCAAGGGCTCTGTGACCCAGTCCCCACCCCCTCCTCAGCCTCATCTCTCACATCCCTTCCTCACCCTTGGACCCATCATGTGTTGGGTCCCTCTGTGTCCTTGCTCTTGCTCTTCTTTTTCTGGCGTGATCTCCAGCCCCTTCTTCCCCTACCCACCTTGCAAGACGCCCTCATGTGACTACACCTCTGGGCAGCCTTTCTGGGACCCACTGTACCAGGCTGCAGCCTCCCCCATGTGCCCACGGCCCCTGCACACACCTCCATCCTACAATCACCACATCATGGCCATATTACACTTTTACTTTTCTCTCCCTCCTGCTGGACTGGGCCCCTTCTAGTCAAGGACTCCCTCATCTTGAGGCAGTCAAGGGACCAGTCCCTGGAACCTCACTACCCAGGTTCTAATCCCAGTTCTATCACTTACTGACTGTGTTAGACTCCACCTCCCATCTTCCTTCCTTCTTCTATAAAACAGGAGTCATAAAATTTCCTGCATTTCAGGGTTTGTGTGTGTCAAGTGCAATAATACATATGAAGTACTAGAGACAGTGCTGGGTATGAGGTAAGAGGTGTATAAGTGTTGCCTATTATTAGTGCTCACTAAAGACTAAGTTCAGTGAAACTGTGTGTTTTCCTTTGAAGATTAGTACATGCAAATTGCAACAGTGATTTGTAGGTAATGGATCTTTTCTGGAAATTTTAGAATGTTTGGCTGAAAGAAGCTGAATGGAAATATAATATTTAGTGAAATCTTAGGGGTTTCTTCAGTTACTCTTCATTAAATAGTAGAATCGCCAGGCTAGGAAGGCATCACCACTGCTTTGATTCCAGATGCTTTTAAGCATATAGGCCTTTTAGAGGTCTCTGAAGCCCATTTTAGGTTCCTTTAAAGCCTTAGTTTGTTTGGGCTGCTATAACAAAAATGCATAAACTCAATGGCTTATGAACAATACACTTTTATTTCTCACAATTCTGGAGACTGAGAAGTCCCAGGTCATGGCACCCCAGATTTGGTGTTTGGTGAGAGCTGGTTTTCTCACAGTGTTGCCTTCCCAGTGTTCCCCACGTGGTACAAGGGGCAAGCTAGCTCTCCCGGGTCTCTTTTGTAAGGGCACTAATCCTAATCAGGAGGGCTCCACCCTCATGACCCAATCACCTCCCAATGGCTTCCCCTCCTAATACCTTGAGGTTAGGATTTTAATATATGAATTTGGCGGGGGTGGGGGGACACAAACATTCAGACCAAAGCACCTCCCACCCCTATAGAGAAAATATAAGGTTGATTTTTGAGGTAGATTGAGAAGGGTGTGCCTCCTTGTCACTATTTTGTGGGGGCTACACTTTGCCTGAATTTCTATTTTTGAATGAGTTCTTTTAACACGTATTGCTATTGAATTTTTATATGAATATCAAATTCAAATACTGGGCTAAAATCAATATGGTCTTCTTGGAGATTAGCTTTTTTTTGTCAGATGCATACAAAGGGGCTGGTTTCAGGTAAGGTGAGATTGCTAGTCAATTTTTGCATTCTTTCTGTGAAGTGCTCTAATTTTAAGAGCACCCCTCAGCTGCTTCCTGTGTGACCCTCACACATAAATCTGAGATGAGAACCTCTGTGAACTGAAGCTCTGGTACGAAGATCTCACATCAAGAGAATTCCATTTCTGTGGAATTTTCCAGCCTATGCTCATGGTCTGACATTCATGAGATTCTTTTGTGTTTGGATGAGAAGAAAAATTCTCTGTGACCTTGCAACTTTTGTTTTGGATGGCTCCTCCTTCTATTACTTCCTCATTGCATTAATGGCTGCCCCTGGATCCAAGATAAACCGTTTTCCCATGCCTGCTGAGAGACCGAAGCTTAAACATTTGACATTCTCTGTTGCCACGCTGTTAGGACCAGCCTCCTCATTTGTGCGTAAAATTCTAGAAGATAAACAATTGGGGATATATTTTCACATGTGTCAAACTCACCCTGGGCACACATACCTTTTGTTACCTCTTTGAACTCCGAAAGAGATTTCAAGAGCGCGCACGTAGGGGTAGATCCCCGTGTTTGCATTGGGTCCATTCCCCATTCCAGCCCCACCTGCTCTTTTCCCCTCACCTGAACATCTGAGCCAGTCGAGAGTAAACGGACAAGTGCCACCCCACCCTGCCCTATGGGCAGCCCTACCTTATAAACGTGGACGCACGCACACACACATACAAGCACACGTGGGCACACTTGCCTGCGACCATCCGCCCCCGAGCAAGCACACAAATACTTCAGGGTTTATAAAAGGTTCTCTTCAAACATGCACCAGGCGTCTGCATGGAGAGTCCAAGTATGGAAAGAGACCATCTAGAGGCACAACGTGAGTAATCTCTGAATTTCTCTCATGAGACCTTCATTCTCATGGCTCCTGTCTTTCCTTCTGTCACTGTCTTCTCTCCCTGGTACAGCTCCAGCCTGAGGTATCCCTCATGTAGATGCTACTGTGATCTGTTTTTCCAGTGATTACTCTGAACCACCCACACTCTGCCCCTCCCTCTTATAACCAAAGGAAGGCCCTGGCAAGTTCATCGGACCATCTGGGCAAGAGAGAGCTAAGCCCAGGACCGGGAGCCAGCCCTGAGCCCCATCGTTAGTTTGTTCTAACCAGTTGTGCTCTGATACTAGTAGTTCAGGAATGCTAAGCCAGGGACTGATATTGTAACATCAGAGTTCAGGGATCTAAAGAGGACCTCATCACCTAACACAGAGTGACCAGTTGAACCACTCTCTGAGGATATATATGAGCCGCATGACCCTATGGTCATGTCAGGTTTTATTTGTCAAATTCAGGCAAATCATTGTGCACAAAAACCATTATTGCAAAAAGTCTGGGGCCCCGCCCGTGGGATTCGATTTTAGAAGGATGTGCAAAAACACAGAAAGAGAAGAGTGACTAAGCAGGGATGAACATGACAAGAGATTTAGGGCAGCAGAAGCCTTAAATGAGCCTTGGCTTGCAAAGATACAAAGCATGGTTAAAAGGACTTCTAAACTATCTTTAGACGGAAGAACGTGCAAATGGGGATCACTGAGGGGATTAAATGAGCAAAGAGACCCCTCCAGCCCTGGGAATCAACGATTCTACCAGACAGATGTCGATGTTCTGTATGAGGTCCACAAATGTCCAAGGATGTGAATGAGGGAGATAATTCTAGAGGCGGAAAGATTGGCTACTGAAGTATTATCCGTTATTATTGCTTTTCATCTAAAATGTTTAATGTGGATTCCAGAATGACTGAATTTATTCCCAGGACATGGTTTATTTTCTGGGAGAATCTGATTTATGCAGGGTGCTCTGTCATTAGCTGATAATACTTACTCTGTTCTTAAATGGTGCCTCTCATCTGTGGATCTCAAAGAATTTTATAAATATCATTTAGTTCTCACGTGTGACTTTGAATTCATTTGCACACTCGTGAGACAGGTGGTAAATACTTTTCCGCCCAGGCAAAGCCAGAATACTGAAATGGATATCTATTGAAATACTGGGTGTCCAAGTGCTGGTGGATGAGACCCTGATATGATGCCCAAATGAACTCCAACCTCTTCCCACCATTTAGTCCCACCATTTATGTCAGACCTTCCTCTGACATTAAACTTTCAAGGAAGATGTGAAGTTTGGGAGAAATTTCCAGATTTCTAATCAGTGTGTAGATTTGAGAATCGTGTATCCCTTCTGGCTTTTACAGAATTGGAGCTGCCTTATACTCTATCACACAAACTCATACACAAAACTAGAGCTGTCTGGAAGGTTCTGGAACAGGATGGAACACTTTATCGTCACCTCGCCACCCTGACCCCCGTCCCACCTGCCCAGCCCATTATCACTGTTTCACTAGTCGTGGGGAATTCCTCTGGGGTCCAAGATAAAGGGGAAAGCTCACACATTACAACCTCCCACCCCACACGGTTCTGACTCTGATACTGACATTTTCATGGTTGAAATCCAAACACTACCTGCTGCCTTAATTTCCTCTCCACTTATCCCTTCTTAACCCCCTACCGTCCAATGCCCACTCTCTCCCCAGCAATGAATTCACTTTCAAAAAGTCTTCAGTGACCTCTTGCAGTTCCAAAAGGTATTTCTCAGGTCATCCCACTTGACCTCCCTGATGCTGTTGCCCAAACTATCCTCCTCGAAAGTCTCTCTTCCTTTGAACTCTGTGGCCCTGAAATTCCCATTTTCCTTTCACCCTTCTGGTGGTTTCTCTTTCTCATTCTGAGGGCATTCCACCAGGAATTCCACCAGCCCCTGTGGTCCTTGAGCTTCTCTGACGCTCCTGTGGGATCCAGTCTTGCCATCCCTTCTGTGACAGGGATGCAGATGGCTCTAGACTGAAAAACTGAGAGCTTATATTCATACTTCTTTTTCTTTCATTTCCTACATCCAGTGGCTCACGAGTTTCTATCTTCCCTCTGAAATAGCTCTTAACACTCACTGCCATCTCAACTTGGGCCCCTAGCACCTGGAACATTTCCCCCCAGACTCTTTTGATCATGCGTATTAGCAAAAATATGTTCATATACGGACCTCAAATTTTAAGTTTTTTTTTTTTAATTGAGATATAATTCACTCTTCCAGATTTAGATCGTTTATGTGTTATCGATTGTATTAATCTGCTGATTGTCTGCCACAGACGGGGTGGCTTAAAGAACAGGCTTTTTTTTTTTTTTTTTTTTTTTTTTGCACAATCCTAGAAGCCAGAAGTCTAAGATCAAAGTGTCATCAGGGTTGGTTTCTGGTGACAGCCCTCCTCCTGGCTTATAGACACTTACCTTCTCACTGTGTCCTCACATGGGCTCTTCTCTGTGCGTGCACAGGAGGGGAGTCTGGGGGTGCAGAGGGAGAGAGGAGAAGGAGATCTAGTGTCTCTTCCTCTTTTTATTAGGACACCAGTCCTCTCAAAATAAGGCTCCACCCTTACAAGCCTGTTTAGCCTTTATTACCTCCTATCTTCAAATACGGTCACGTTCGAGGTTGGAGCTTCAGCACATGAATTTGGCAGGGACACGTGTCACTTGGTAACATACGCAGTTTCTATTAAACTATTTAAGATACGTAAAATATACACTAAAAAATATGGGAATTTTAAAAGTCAATGCAAGTAAGAATTCCGATATTTTCTTCCCGTTATCTTAGTGGATCACCTCGAGCACACGTGGGAGTACGCACCTGTCACTTGAACCCACGGATCTAGGGGATGACGACCATGTCCTAACGGCTCTGTCCACTGCCAGGCTTCTGCTTTGCCTTCCGATACAGCACAGCCTCTGTATCGATCTTTATAAAACTTTGGTTTCTTTTTCTCCCTTCTTCAGAAAACTTTGGTGCTCTGGGGAGCCCAGAGGACAGTCCATTGCCAGCTTGGCCTTCAGGGTACTCTGTGTCCCACCATGACCTCTCTTCAATCCCTTGTCCTTCCTGATGACCCACTTGGGCCCCTTCCTCCTCCTCTGCTGGTCCTGGGCCTCCAGCTTGCCTCAGCACCACCTTGCCTGTCCCTCCAACATGCTCTCCCTCCCTCCTCAAAGTTCTGTCCCATCTTTTGGTACATGGTCACCTGCTGCTCAGCAGTGTTGCTCATACTCTCATGGGCGCCATCTTTTTTTTTTTAAAGATTTTATTTATTTATTTGACAGAGAGATAGATAGAGAGCACAAGTAGGCAGAGAGGCAGGCAGAGGGAGAGGGAGAAGCCGACTCTCCACTGAGCAGGGAGCCCGAGGCGGGGCTCGATCCCAGGATCCCGGGATCATGACCCCAGCCGAAGGCAGCCGCTTAACCGACTGGGCCACCCAGGCGCCCCTCACGGGCACCGTCTTATTTTTCAGCTGGATTATGAGCTCCAAGAGCTCATGATCCAGGAATTTCTTCTTTGTTTCATATCCTTCTCTGAGCACAGACTCTGAACCTGTCCTCTGTCACTGCAGTGCTTCTCGGTCCTCCTCCCAGAGTGGCCCAATCCACAGGGCAGCCTGAGCCGTCCCAGGGGTTGTGGTTGGGCAGAGACAACTGTGGAAGCCTTGTAGGCAACAGCACCATCTGAGTGCTGATCACACGTGGACCCATGGTCTGAAGCTTTCCACGGCCAATTCCCCAACCTACTCCAACTCAGCTTCTTGCAAATGGTATTTCCCAGAAGTTGGTAATATATTCTCCTAAAGATTTAATGGAAGAAAAGTTGGCTGCTTATTTGAAAAGTATGCTCTTGACTGCCAACTCAGAGTGCCTTAAATTAATGTTGACAAATGTGAGATTTAGTAGCGAAGCATCCATCTCTTTAGTGCCTGATGGGGCTCAAGACGTGCACGTAAATCATTCAGATGACAATTTTCTGGGCTGAGCACTTGGCGTTTACTTGCCACAACGCAGCGCACCTGTTTGCAGATGGCAGCGCTGGGACGCTGAGGATGATTTGAGGTGCTGGCCACTCAGGAGCAAAATGACTTGGAAACGTTGAAACGCGAGCCTGGAGCTGTCTCCAGATCTTCTTGAATTCCCCTTTAAAACTCATCAGCAAATGCTGACCTGGACTAACATGAAGATATCAATTTACCTCCGGGACTTGAACTTTATGGCCCTAAGGCTGCGCTGCAGCCATCCAGTTTCCGGTGTGTCCCCGGGGACTGTCAGTCCTGGGATGCATGGCCCTGGAGACCCGTTCGCTGAAACCTACCCTTCTTTGTCAAATGAATGTGTGCAAACGGAAACTTAGTTTTAGGAGGTGATTGTCCCAAAGTCTGGAGTGTTTAATATTTAAACTACCTATTTTTTCCTTATTTACCTGGTAAAGCCGGCAGAGTTGGTGACTGTCCTAATTGTGTTCAGAGTCCAAAAATCATTTTGCGGAGTATGTTTCAGATGTAATATGGTTCAGTGTCGTGAACCAAGATTATCTTGCCAACGCCTTTGGGTGCTGTGCAGCGGCCAAGGATGCTACCCGGGACTAGGGGGTCACGAGCGGGACATGCATGGACCACGCAGGCTCCCAGTGGGGGATGTTTTGCAGATTAGAGTGTACGCGCAGCTCTCCTGTAAGGGTTAGTTATGGACTTTTCTCTTTGTTTCTCCGTACTTTTTCATAGTAGCCACCTGTATGTCTCACATTGACAGCAAAGGGCTGAGTTGCTAAGAGTGACAGATTTGGGGAAAGGCCAACATTGTTCACAGAAATCTCTGCCAGTTGAATATTTTTTTTTTTTTTTTGCCGGTTGAATATTTCTTTGAGATTTTTGATCCTTTTATTTTCACGAGAGACCCAAAGAGAAAGAAAGGAAAGAAAGAAGGAGGGCTGGCAGAAGGAGGGATCAAGGGAAAAAGAAAAGAAAGGAAAAAGAATGAAAAGAAGGAAGAAAGGAAGGAAGGAAGGGAAGGTGGGAGGGGGGAGGAGACAGAGAAACAGGGAGAGAGTAAGAGAAAGAGAGGAAGGAAGGAAAAGAGAAAAAGGAAAGAAAGAAAAAGAAAAAGAAAGAAAGAGAAAGAAAAAGAAAGAAAGAAAGAAAGAAGGGAAAGGGGAAGGGGAAGGGGAAAGGAAGGGAAGGAAAGAAAAAAAGAGATACTGTCTTGTAGACAAGCCCACTGACTTTTAAAATGCTGCCTCTCTGAGAAGAGTTTAGCTCAGGACACACTTTCCCTTCTAGCCTCCACCTTCCACTGTGGCTGTTGGCACAGGCCACTGGGACCATTACGGATGGCACTGGGGGAGGGTGGCTGTGCTGGCCTTCTTATTTCTCCTGGACTTGTGCTGAGGCCCGAGTGGGGAATACCCACGTTGGCTGCCAAGCGAAGCATTTTCGTAGCCTGAGTCACACAGACAGACCTTTTGTTTGTGAACACGAAACAGGCAAATAAAGAACAGAATGCTGATCCTGGAAGGCAGGGGAAGGATCATTGTTCAGTACCATCATACACGCTCAGGGTAATTCTTAACCCCATGATTCTGTGATTCTGTTTTGTGGGAGGGTCATGCAAACTCCTACTGAGTGGGTGAGTGGGATCCCCTCCTCACTGTTTTCTCTAGACCCTGCTTTGAAGCCCAGTGGGACAAACCAGCATGAAGTTTGGCAAGTCTGTGTTCATCACTGGGGTTTAATTAAAATACACCGAGCCTTGCAGAAACTTGTGGCTTAGAGTAATGGAAAGTTTAGGGAATCAGAAACATAGCCAGATCCCAGAAAGAAAGGTCACATTTCCCCTCCAGCACTGGGATTTCTCGCCTTCCATTTCCTCCCAGACTTACAGTTCATTCTTTCTCAAACATATCAATTATTTTTCTAAGAAAGGATGAATCAATTTTATAATTACAAGTATTTGGTATTTATATACACAGAGGCATTATCCAAGTGTTCATACTGTTTTATATTCCTTTGTATTGGATTAATTTATAAACACATATTTTTTCATGCACCTACTATGTGTGCAGCAAATGTGGGGTGCTAGGGATGCAATTGTGAGCAGAACTAGACCGGCTTGGCTGTTTTCGTCAAGGATCTTCTGCTGTCTTGGTGGTGTCTCTTGGTCTCTCCATCATGTTATGAGCACAGCATCTAGCTTGGTCTTGGGAGGTGAACTCGACTTTCACCAAGTGTCAAATAGTTAAGAAAAATAAATGGGTTTGAATACAGCCCTTGTTAGCAGCATACGATCACGTACCACTGAGTACGTCTAAGTAATAGTGATGGTGCCGCAGTAGCCCTCAGAGCGTGATGCACACGTGTTCCCTGCACACGTCACGCTTCACTGGACCAGCTCCATAAATCAGTCAGTGGGGTTTCCCGAGAGTGTTGCTTTAGTTGCTGGCTGAGCTAAGCCACTTCGGGACAGTGTCCCAGCGTACAGTTTCTACATCCAAATCAACTGTATGTGTTTGTAAAAATTCCCATTTTTCAGCCTCAACACAGGTCCATAGAATTAGAATCTCAGGAGTTGGGATCAGACATATGCATTTCCAGCAAGGGCTCCCCCAGTCATTTTCGTTCAGAGTAAAGTTTAAGAGTGTTATTTTTGAGGGGCGCCTGGGTGGCTCAGTCAGTTAAATGTCCCATCCTTGATTTTGGCTCAGGTCATGATCTCAGGGTCGTGAGATGGAGCCCCTCATTAGGCTCTGTGCCACGCGTGGAGCCTGCTTGGAATTCTCTCTCTCTCTTTCTCTCTCCCTCTGCCCCTACCCCCTGCTTGTGCACATGCACGCACATACCCTCTCTCTCTCTAAAAAAAAAAAGAGAGAGAGAGTATTATTTTTGAGCTTATCTCATTAAAATCAATGCAAAAACAATCAATCGAGTTGAACTAAACAAACCCAATCCAGCAATTGGGGTGGGGAGCTGATATCAGATAGGTGTATGATAAGTTTGCTTTGGCATCACATAACCCTTCCCCTCCCAAAGCAATAAATAATGATACAATATTGCTTATGTTCAGCTGGTTGGGCCAAGGACCTTTGTCACATCATTTGATTTCTCACTTTCTTTATCTGCAGAGTGAGGGCTTGGACTTAATGATCTTTATGCACCTTTTTTGTTCATGTGAACACACTAAGCAGGTACCTACAATGGTGGCCAGTACTTTTATCCCTTCCTGTCCATGCCACCTTCCCACATACGACACAAACATTGGCCACCAGGAGATTAAGGCAGAGAGAAAGAAGAAATAGGATTAGCACAACAGAAACATGTCTTAAGTAAATTATGCCTTCAGACTCTAATTATTTTTTCTTGTCTTCTTCTTTCTCATGAACAATGTTCTTTGTTCTGTTAGTGACTGAGTTCATCATTTTAAGGGATTCATTCATGTATTAATTCATTTATTGAACACTTAAGAGTGTCCAGTATATTCCAGGACAGGGCCATGTGTTGAGGATGTAGAAATGCACAGATAGTTTGACCTCATATGGTCTTCCCCCTACTAAAATTGGTATATTTTAGCCATAGTCCATTGACACCCTTTTCAATTCTAAGTTCCTCCTCCTGAAAGAATGATGTAGAAAATATTTTTAAAACATAAAGACAAAAAAAAAAAAAAAAAGACAAGTTGGGGAGGGGGAGGGGGAGAGGGAGAGAGAGAATCTCAAGCAGGCTCCATGCCCAGCGCAGAGCCCAACTCAGGGCTCAATCTCATGACCCTGAGATCATGACCTGAGCTGAAATCAAGAGTTGGATGCTTAACCAACTGAGTCACCCCAAGCACCCCTAAGAACCCTCCTTTAAAAACATCTCGGGACCCTGCGTGGCTCAGTCAGTTAAAGGCCTGACTCTTGATTTTGGCTCAGGTCATGATCTCAGTGTCATGAGATCAAGCCCCACATAGGGATCAGGGCTGGGTGTGGAGCCTGCCTACAATTCTCTCTCCCTTTGCCCCACCCCTGACCTCACAAGTGCTTTCTTGAGCACTCTCTCTCTCAAAAAAAAAAAAAAATTTTTTTTTCAGACTAATTTTCCCTTAATTAATTTGGAATGTTTTTAATGACAAAATTCATGAAATGTTTAGTGTGTTTCAAAAATTCTTCTTGCTCAGTTGATACGACTTAAATGTTTTAAACTAAGGAGTTCCCTGGACTTAGGAGTTTCTATGTATATCTTGGATTCAAGGGGGAAAAAAAGGCATTTGGATTTATCTTCCCGATCAATTTTATATTCAGGAGAGAACTCTACCATGAAGCTGTTTTACTCAGCTATTGTTCATTTCACACAACTTGAGCAGATTTTTAATTAAGGTTTACAGGCGAGTCACCATATAAATTATGCAAGCTTCCCCCCGCCCAAAGACATGGACAGACTCTGCCCTTGTTTTGTAGGAAGAGCCCATGAGTGAGCACTAGAAGGCTCCCTCCGCATCCTCAGATGTGAGACAGACCTTCTGTGCCATTCCTCTGCCTCAGTTTCAGAAAGACTCCTCTGCACTCCCACGTGCATTTCCCCGTCCCAGAGAACCTCCTCTGTCACGATTACTAAGTTAAAACAACTCAACAAATTGTTTTTCCTTGGTCGTGTGTGTAAAGTTAATACCCAAAGTTCCGCAGTCCAAGTTCAATGGTGAGCTGACCCTCCCACACGGTTCCAGATCTTTCCCAGCGTTTCTCGTGAGATGGAAATCCGAATGCTCTTTTCTGGTGTCTTCTTGCTACGCGGTAAATGACTAATGTCATATAATTGGGGAAGCTTTTTTCAAAGACTGAAACCAGACTCACGCTGCTGGAGAAAGTAGGAAACCATATGTGCTGTGTGGGAGGTGGGGCGGTACTTGAGGCTCCGCTGCGTTGGCTTTTTATGAATGCTTCCCACTTCCACAGAGAAACGCAGCACCATTTTTAAAAGCGGGTACAGGCCAGTTTGTTTTATTTATTTATTTTTTTAGAAAGAGAGAGAGCAAGTGGGGTGGGAGGGGCAGAGAGAGAATCTTTTTAAACAGGCTCCGTGCCCAGCACGGAGGGGGGCTCGATCTCACCATCCTGGCATCGTGACCTGAGCCCAAATCGAGAGTCAGATGCTTAACCCCCTGAGCCACCCAGGCACCCAGCTTCTTTTATTTTTATATTGAAAAATCACCTCCGTCAAAACCTTTGAGAATTCTCAAAATTCCGTATATATAATAAATTACATATAACACCAATTATAATTTTGGAAGATTTGGTATTTAAGTGCTAACGATGTTAACGTATTAAAATATACATATATACCTGTCCCTGGCGGGGCCATGCCCTGAACACCACATGTATAAGCCAGTGAGGTAGGACTGTCTCCACTTGACACATGGGGAAACTGAGGAAGCCAAAGGAAAATGAAGGAATTTTTCTGAAGTCAAATGGCTAGAAACTAAGGGAAGCAGTATTAGAGCCCATGTATTTATTTCGACTAGGACTTTACGCTCCCACATCCAATGCTCCCACATTCCCTCAGCAAGGACATGAGCAGAGAAGCTGTGCTGGCTGTTTGCTCATCCTCTTACTATCTGGAATATTTTTTACCCCTTATGTCTAATTTTCTTGTCACCATTTTTCACAGCCACTAAATCAATAGCCCCATTTGTCCCTTTCATTTTAATAATGTCTAGGGGTGCCTGCGTGGCTCGGTTGGTTGAATGCCCGACTCTTGATTTCAGCTCAGGTCCTGATCTCAGGGTGCTGAGATGGCAACCCGAGTCAGGCTCCCTGCTCAGTGGGGAGTCTGGTTAAGATTCTCCCTCTCCCTCTGCCTCTCCCCTGCCCCCCACCCCACTCACGTACTCTCTTTCTCGCTCTCTCTCAAATAAATAAATAAATCTTTAAAAAATAATAATGTCTATATATTTTAGGGAGTAATCAGAAAATAAAACTTCATGAAGAACACAGGAAGACCATATTACCTTGGAGACTGTGTTGCAGAATTAAGCTTTGAAATGCAACATGATTTTGTGTTTTTCCCTTTGCTTCTGGCTCTGATCTAAGACTTTGATATTTTACAAAGTATCCCCATGTCCTTTCTAATGGCAACTCAAACACTTCTTCAGATAGAGATGTGCCACTTGGGCGTCAAGCTAAAGCCAAAGCTGTCAGAAAGCCACCAGGCTGATGATGGACAGATGACTCCCACTCTTCAGGCTGGGCTTCTTTGCTTCCCTCTTGTATGACAGCATGCTAGGTATTAGGTGTAGCTGCCCCCACTTCCTTGGCCCCCAAAATGTCCGAGAGTGGGATAAGTCTTACTCATCATGCTCTGGAAATTCCTCTAGAGTGGGAGCCATGTCTTTCTATTTTCAGGGGCCTGGTGCTGTGCCTGGCACAGAGTACATCCTTAGTTGATGAATAAGGAATAAATAAATAAATATGCACTGTTGGAGCAAATGGGAGATGCAATGCGTTCTGCTTCTCGATATCACACTATTTTTGTGAAAATGTTACAGTATGTTTCAGCTCACAGGTTGGGAACCCATGAGCCAGACTTTCAAATAAAGCCTCAATAAAAGAACTGGAAACTTAGAAGATTTCCAAGAAAAAAGTGCTCTGCACAAATAAATTGTAAATATTTCTTGAATAGGAATCTTCTTCATGTCTTCCCCATTACCAAATTTTGGTACTTTAGGCTGGCCCTAAATCTGTAGGCGTTCCCCTAAAATTTGAAGCCCCAAACAAGAGCCATGCTGGGGTAAACCACAGTGCCTAAATATAAATATAAATGGCTGAATGTAAATATTGAAGTTTTGGAGGGCAACTTGTAGCAACTTCCACAAATGGTATATTATAGTAAACATATGGCAATGACAATGAAGTCATGTCTTTGTTTGAAAAGAAAATTACTATTTTCTATAGCAATCGTTTATGAAAGCAGTCTTTCCCATTTTGCTTTTCTTTCAAACAGGTAAGTGGTTGTCTATACTGCAATAAAAATTCACGAACATTCCATGGCCCGAGAGGCATTTGGAGAGCACGCACAGTACTAAGGCTCCCGTGGTCTTGCCTGTGGTGCTAGGAGGGACCCTGCAGAGGTGTGGCCAGGAGGGGACATCCTCAAGACAGGTCTAGCTTCTCAATTATATTCCACTGATATTTAAATCCAGGATCTTTCCTCTGCAAGGAGGAATTCTGAAAGTGTCTGCTCAGCTCAGCCCACTGTGTCATTATAGAAAATTTCCAATTTGAAAATTCAGTCTTTCATAATATTGTAACATGGAGATAAAATTTCCCCGCTCACCTTAGTATTCTTTTTTTTTTTATTTTTTTATTTGACAGAGAGAGAGAGAGACAGCTAGAGAGGGAACACAAGCAGGGGGAGTGGGAGAGGGAGAAGCAGGCTCCCGGCCGAGCAGAGAGCCCAATGCGGAGCTCGATCCCAGGACCCTGGGATCATGACCTGAGCCGAAGGCAGACGCTCAACGACTGAGCCACCCAGGCGCCCCATCACCTTAGTATTCTTGATGGAGTCCCCTGCAGCCAAAAACGATCATGACACTTGCTTGTTCTCTTCCTGTGGCACTTCTCAGTCTGTCTGGTGGATAGCTATTTGTGTGCACATCTTGTCACATCTGAGGCTGCTTTCACTAGTTACTAGTCCCGTATGCTCATGTTTTCCTTAGCCCTTGCTTTGGAGGACGGCAAACTTGGATTTGAACCCTGGCTTTACTATTTCTACTAGCCACGAAAACTTGGACAAATTATTTCTCCTGTCTTGGCTTTAGTTGTCTCATCTGCAAAATAGTTTCTACCCTTTGTGTTGATTTGAAGATGAACTAAGATAGCATGATGCCTGATGTGCCGTAACAACCAATGTGTACCCTCTGTCATTAGTAATGATACTCTTGAGTAGAACCAAGATTTGACCCTGGCTCTTTCCTCATCAGGGAGGAGCTCTGAGGGTCTGCTCCCAGCCCAGCTCTGCCGGTGCTGCTGAATTCCGAGGCCCTTCTCCGGGCTCCCCATCTGCTTCTGGATGGAAGCTTCGCCACGGCCTCCCCCCACTCTGCCACTTCTCCATGTGGGACCCACAGACGCATTTGTATCATGAAGCTGTGAGTCACGTGAGTGTGGCAGGTTCTTGTATCAAAGGATTAAACCAAGCTCAGAATGTTCCTATTCTTCCTTCCCCTAACCTCACCCCTCAGGAGACCAGGATGGAAAAAACAAGTAGTTCTGAGCAGCGGCTTTGCTCAAGAAACCATGCCAAAGCTGCGGCATTTAAAACGGAGTGTGAAAAAATAAATAAATAAAATAAAACAGACTGTGAGGCACAATTCTGCCTTTTAGGACCCTACAGTCCCTGTCACCAAGACGGAGTGCAGTATCAGAAGGCAGCTGACCACACCAGGGACGTTTTATGCAGCGACGGAGTGGTACGAAGGAAAATAAGGGCAGATCAAGGTGGCTAGAGAGGTCAGGTCTGGGAGTGGTGGTCCTTGGTCTCCAGGATTCCTCTGAAGAGGAGCTTGCTGTCTTTGTGTTCTCCATGCTGGAGGCAGGACACTTAGAGCAAATTTGCTTTTCGGGGCAGAAGGAGTCCTTAGGTTGATGGACTCTAGCGGGACTTCAAGAAGATTCATAGCAAATTGAAACAAGCAAAATCTGGAGGTGAGCTCACGAAGGTGGAGTGATATTTCCCCTCAAGAACTTCAGTTTGAAGGTGAGGAACATGAGCAGGCCTTGCCGACAGGCAAATGGGATCAGGTCTAATGATGAGATCCAAAAAGCCATTCCAGTCCTAACGATGTTTATATCCTATTTTACACAAAGAGCAAGTGCATTAAAAGCTATAGCTCTGACGTTCGACGTCAAGAGTCTGTGTGACGAATGCTTGTTTTACTAACATTTTAATTAAAATTACTTCAATACAGAAAAAGGCACTGATTCTAAGATACAGCTTTGCGGATTTACTCCAGTGAACGCACCTGTGCAACCACAGTCCGGTCCAACAAATAGAGCAGTACCAGCATGCCTCCCTTCCCCGGTCCCTTCACGGCCAGCAGGGTAACCACTATCCTGAAGCCTACACCAGACTTCAGTTTCACCCGTTTCTAACTTTCTAGAAATGGAACTACTTAGTACCAATTAACTTATGTCTGGCTCCTTTCTCTCAACACTACCTTTGTAAGATTCACGCAAGAGCTGATTTATTTACTATGCTGTATAGTATTCCATAATGTGAATATATCACACTCGATCCATTCTACTATCGAGGGACACTTGGACTGTGTCTTGTTTGGGCTATCACATACAAGTAACATGGCTATAACCACGTTCTCATACCTACACTGAACACATTTAAGTGCATTTTTGTTGGGTATATACATGGGAGTAGAATTTCAGGATCATAGATTCTGCATCTATTCAATTTTTGTAGTCACTGTCATAAAGTTTTTCCAAAGTGATTGTATGAATTTATACTTGCACCAGCAATTTTGAGACTTAGACACAGCTTTGCTGACACTTGAGATGATCGTCTTTTTAGTTTTAGTCATTTGGAGGGTATGCCATAGGGTCTCTTTGTTGTCTTAGTTTTTAGTTCCCTGATGACTGAGGTAGAATATCTTTTCATATGTTTATGAGCTCTTTGGGTATCTTTTTTTGTATAGTAACTATTCCAATCTTTTGCCCATTTTTAATTGCAATGACTGATTTTTTAAATTAATTGATTTGTCTAAGTTCTATACATTGTCTGGATGCCAGACTTTTATGGGGCCCAATTCTTGCGGATACCTTTTCTCTGGCTGTCTTGGTAGTTTAGTGATTGGCAAAGGCCTCTAGGAGAAAAGGAAGCTGAATAGTGGGCTCCTCTCTCCAGAATTCCCTTTTCTCAGAGATTTTGGTCCTAGACCTCCGTGTATGGGCAGCTCTTTAATGACTCCAAACATGAGTTTGTGTGCCTAATGTTTATCCAGATTTACTGCTAGTTTTTCACTTCAGGAGGGTTGGTCTAATATAAGCTCTTTTTCCATCTCTAGAAGCATGAAGTTAAGAACCAGATTGTTCATTTTGGGCGTTTCAAAGGAAAACTGTAGAATAGAGAAGCATGTGTGATATCCTAAGGACAATGACCCCCCCCCCCCCCATGCACAAACGTACTCTGAGACTGGAGATAAGCACCTGTCCTGGGGCGAGGCACAAGGCCAGGGGAGCTGGGGTACAGGGAGGATCAGAGAGAGGCTGTGCCCTTGTCCCTGGGGATGGGGATAAAATAACCTAGAGAAGATTTGGAGATCCCAAAGTAGTGTCCCTGGGGGTCAGCCCCCAGGGAATTGGGGCCGCTTGAGAGGCCCCCATTCAGTGGAGCAGTGAACTGAAAAAAAAAAAAAAAAAAAGCCAACTTTAGACTGAGAGCCAGAGGACAGCTTTTAGGTCCTGTGTACCCCGAAGGGCCCCAAGTGCTGTGGGAGGGGGACTTCCCAAACCTATCAGTTCCCCAAGGAAGGCAGAGAAGAGGCCTCCAGGTTGAAGCAAGAACACAGCCTATGGAGTCCTGCTGGTGGGAGCCCCCTGCGGGGGCTTATGCGGCAGCGTTTACCATAAAGGCCAAGTGTGATGTCCAGGTCCAGGCTAGAAGGACTCAGAGCCCTAAGGCGTGTGTGCCAATCACATGGCCCTCATGCTGGGCCAGCTCTGCCCTCATTCTTAGGAATCCCTTACCTGCCCCCACCCCCTGGCCTCCTCTTGGACCTTATTTCACATCCAGAGAGAAGAAAAGGAGCAGGGAACTAGGGGGCATCCAGAATTAACAAAATAAGTGTCTGAAAGAGACCAGAGTTCTAAACTGGAAGGGACTGAATTTCTTTGGTGGTGAGATTTAGTGTCCAGCTCCTGTTGTGGGTTGAATTAGGTCTCCTCAGAAGCCATGTTGAAGTCCTAACTCTTGGTATCTGTGAATGTGGCCTTATCTGGAAATAGGGTCTTACTGATGTAACTAAGTTAAGTTGAGGTCATTAGAGAGGGCCCCAAATCAGTATGACTGGTGTCCCTAGAAGAAGAGGAGAAGAGACAGAGACCCACAGGGAGAACACCACCGGCTGGCAGAGGCCGAGATTGGAGTGATGTGTTCACAAGCCAAGGAATGCCAAGGATTGCAGGCAACTACGAGAAGCTAAAAGAAAGGCATGGGACAGATTCTCCCCTGGAGCCCTTAACAGAGTTCATGGCCCTGCTGATACCTTGATCTTAGATTTCTAGTCTCCAGAACCGTGAGAGAAAAGATTTCTGTTGTTTAAAGCCACCCGTGTATGCTCAGTTGTTATGGTCGCCTAGCAAACTAACACAACTACTAACTAGAAACGGGGCTGGTGTACTGAGTTGAGTTCAATAACGGAAAAGGAAAGATAATTAGATTTCTGTACCTCTCCCCACATTTTATATTCAACTCAGGATCTGAGCCTATGTTTTCCTTGCGAGAGGGATTCAGGCCACTCTGCATCCTCAGTGTGCAGATCTGCCTCTCTCCACGTAGGCGTCCTCAAGTTTATATCTACCCCGGTATCCATTGCCTTCAGTACCCCAATGTGGCAAGGGTCAGGGGGCTTTTGCTTTCCTGGTTCTTGTTTCATGACTAGCCTAAACTGGCTTGAGTCAGGACTGACACTGATTGAGGAAATAGATACAGTTTACAACCATGTGTACTTTGCAGTGAAGGATAACTCGGGCCAAGGTCTTGCCAGGAAGGGAATTACAGAAATTACTCAGTGCCGTCACAATATTTTCTCATATAAATGTGCATCATCAGGGTCGATCTGTTGGAGTGATTGACGGGGGGCGGGGAGGCCTCCTCAATTAATCACCCTCACTGCTCATATGAATGTCTGAGATTCCACAACGTCTCATCATTCCTTTCGGTTTTCCAAGGCATCATCTGTTTTTCAATTAAACACAAATGTCCCCTGAGAAAGTTCATGGCTTAAGCTCTTAGCAACAGCCAGTGGTTGTTTAGTGTGTGATTTTCTATCCTGGGACCTAGAGGAGATATTGGGGAAGGAACCCAGAAGGCCATGGCCAGCTTCCCAATGTGGTCTAGGGCTCGGTCATTATAATCAACAGCCAATATTTAATGAACATCCATGTGGTAACAATGATAACTAACTTGGAAATCTGGAACTATATTTTCCAAATGGAAAGGAGTTCTTTAATAAAATGAAGAGTCCTGTCTTCCCCCCTACAATTGGTGATCAGACCCATCCTCTCTGGGTCAGCTGGGAAGCAGCTCTATGACTACAGGCAGGTTGCTTACCCTTTTTATGACCCAGGTGACTCCTCATCTGTGAAATGGGACACTAATGTTACCTGTCTCATGAGGCGGTTACAAGATGCAAATGAAATCCATTATCTGAATCACTGAGCTCAGTGCTTGGCACAGAGTAAACGCTCAATAAATGTTAGTATATCATCAGTCTCTGAATTTCCTCTCCCTAGGCTAGTATACAGTTGAGTTTCTTTATGCAATGCTGGTTTTGTGCTAAGATCATCTGTGTTGTTCCACAGAGTGATCCGGGGCTGTGTTTTTCATATAAATTCAGATATCAGCCCATTAAAGAGCAATAAAGATCCCCTACATTGGACATAGCCCACACTGTGCCACATATTATGTGTTTTTCATGTTTGAAAATATGTTGAAAAGAAAGCATCAGGACAAAAGAATTCTGTAATTGTTTTTAGCTTGTGTAACACATGGTGCTTACTATGTGCTTTACAAGATATGAACTCATCTAATCCCCATCTGATCCCATCTGTACGCTCTATTATTATCCCCATCTACACATGAGGAAACAGGCTTGGAGGGGTAAGTCATTTCCTGAGGTCACAAAACTAGTGTAAGATGTGGAGCCAGGATTTAAAGCAGACATTCGGACTCTGGTAGGAGCTGTTAGCTGTCACACTACGCCACGAGAGTTCATGAACACACATGAAGGTGCATGCACACCCACACACATTCACTTTCCTTGAAAATGTATGATGGTCAGTGCTTTACCGACATTTCCTAGTATAATCACATCTGGGATGATGCAGCATGATATGCCCAGAAAAAGAAGGGCACTGGGTTTTTATTAAAGGGGAGCCTCTGCTAACCATGTAACTTCTGGGAGCAGAGAAGGTTAGGTGAGGGTTGGCATCTCTAAAGAGCTGTGGCAACATTCCTTATCTCCATCCTCAGATAAAGGTGAACTTGAGCCTGCAGGGAAGGGTTATCCATGAGCAGCTCCCAGATGAAAGGGGAAAAGGGAAAAAGAACCTAGTTATATTAACGAATAGAGGAAGCTAACGTGACAGACGGGAAAGAAGTAAGAGACTCCTGCCCGTGGGGCCAAGCGTCCAGTTGCCACATCACTGAGCAGGGCTTTGCAACACGTGTGTGCCCAGCAAGAGGTGGACCAGCTCCACCGAGGAAATAGCCCACTCATGTGGCGAGCAGCCCTCAAGTACCTAGGGTGTTCTGAGTCCTTGTCCAGGAACAGCAACACCCTCGCTGTCTACTAGTCCATTAATTAAGTTTTAATTCAGAGACTGATGATATACTAACATTTATTGAACGTTTACTCTGTGCCAAGCACTGAGCTCAGTGCTTCAGGTAACTTATTTCATATGCATTTTGTAACCGCCCTCATGAGACAGGTAACGTTATTGTCCCATTTCCCAGGTGAGGAGGCTACCCCCACCCTAGGGTCCACGGTCTGTTAGGGAGGGGAACAGATAGTCATAATGCAGTGGAAGCACAGAGCTGGTGCCACCCAGACAGACCCTGGGATGTGTTCACGGACAGACACCACTTTGCCAGGTCCCAGAGTGTCAGAGAGTCACCAGGAACCAGGAACGTATGATTGTCTGGGCTTCTGTCCATTCCCATTCTGGTGGGAATGGTGGAGAGGAGGAGAGGTTTGGATGCTCTTTAGGAGGTGACAAGGAGAAGGCTGGAGACCAAATGGTTGTGGGCGTGAAGGTCAGGAGAGGTCAGAGGCAGCTCCAAGCCGTGTGGGAAGTCAGGATAGTACTGAGTGAGGTAGGGAGCAAGACAGAGGAGGAGGGAGTCTGGGGAGGTGGCAGAATGGAAAGGGGAGTGTGGACAGGGCAGGGGCTGGGACTTAGGTAGCAGGGCATTGTTCTCTGGAACTTTGTTTTTTGTCTTACTCCACTAGTAAGCCTTTGTATTGCTGAAATTGTGTTGGACCAGGAATAAAACAGGAGCAAAATGGAACTTTCCAGGAGGGATAGATGGGGGTGGTGGTCCCTGGGGCTGTGGATGGCTTGGGTGACCCTCTGCTGTGCTGCTTGTTCATTTACTCTTCTCAGGAGTTGGAAGCATGTGGGGTCAGTCACCCCGCGGCTCACCTTGCGCTCGGGACAGTGCTGCTGAGACAGGAGAGCGCCCCTCCCAGAATGGCTTGTTTCTCCTGACCTCACTGCCATGACAAAAGGCAGATTTCTCAGCCACTTCCTTCTCCAGTAGGTGAACCTGGACCGCCTTCAGGTTTCTGTGCGAGCAGGTGGTGACAGGAGTGACCGGAGCATGGCTGGCTCCTAATAGTAGTGGGGGGGTGCATTTCTCAGTGAAATTTCAGGTTGAGTTAGGACTCCGCATTAATTAACAATAGCTTCTTGTTCTAGAAAATGGTGCTTTAACAAAGAAATTTTCTAAAACGTGATAAATTGGGTCTACCTCGTTAGCAGGAACCGAAATTGCTTTCTTTCTTTCTTTCTTTCTTTTTTAAAGATTTTATTTATTTATTAGAGAGTGAGGGAGAGAGAAACAGCATGAGAAGGGAGAGGGTCAGAGGGAGAAGCAGGCTCCCCGCTGAGCCAGGAGCCCAATGTGGGACTCGATCCCAGGACTCCGGGATCATGACCTGAGCTAAAGGCAGTTGCTTAACCAACTGAGCCACCCAGCCGCCCCCAAAATTGCTTTCTAAATTCTCTTGTGGCAAGGAGGATATATTTGCAGATGATAGAGATAGCCAGGCTGTGAGGTGAGAGGAAAAAGTCTGGCAGCCCCCTGCGTTGAGCTTCTCTGTCGTCCTCTGATCGCAGGGTTGCTTGTTTAAAACAGGCTGTCTGTTTTTATTAGAGAATTCCACAAAGGAAAGCGTGTTTGCAGAGACTCTCATTCCGATGATGAAATAATAAAACACGCAAACGTAGTTCCCCGTACCTTCTTGGGAGAGGGGGATAAAGGGTGGGGGTAAGGAAGGAAGCAAACTATTCCAGAGGCATAAAGAATAGACAACAGCTGTATTTTCTTTCTTTCTTTCTTTTCTTTTTGGAAAAATGGTAAAATATCAGTATTTTTAAAATTCAATAGCAGAGAAAAATTCAGGCAGAAAGATTTCATCAATCCTATACCTTTGGGGGATCACTGCAGATACTGATGGTAACTTTGTAATAATCTAGAAGAGAGAATTTTAATGTCAAAATTTGTTTTTTATTTTTTTAATGGAAACCTATTCCTTATAGTGTAATGATATAAATCCAATCTCTTATAGAAAGGTTATAAATAGTCCTATAGACAACTATATCTAATTTAAAAGTCTGAAGTTTGGATTTTACAGCTCGTGGCTTACTTAAAACTTACAGTTGGAAAGTTTGGATTAAAAAAGGAAAGAATAGCTACAAATTCAAGGTATTATTGCTCTAACTTAAGAAAATAAGGATTCATTAATTCTATATCTGTTAATTCAGTAAGTATGTTATATGCTAGACACAGAGTTGAAAAAGCAGATTTTTTTCTGCATGACATCATTTCTCCATCCTATCATTAATGTTTGTAAATCCCTTTTTAAAAATGCAATAGGAAAAGGCGTTAAGAGAATCAGGTAAGTCTATATGGAAGCGTGTGGGGTCATGGCTGCACCACTATGTATATTCCGTATATACACAAAGAGATGGTATATCTGACGCAGCTGATGAATGTCCACTATAATAGTTATAGGATACCCGGAGACTTTTTCTTTCTTTTGAGATATACTGGACTTAAAAAAAAATCGACAAGCATAAAAATCTGAGCTTCAGGTCAGGTTTTAGCTCATTTATACCCTGGTTTTGAATACCCTAGTTTGTACCCAAACCCCTAAGTTGTATATCATCACCAAATTATAACTTTCTGAGGAGGTACAAAATAGTTCATGCATGCCTCTTCAACTGTACACAAGTACACCTGAATAGATTTCAATTCTGTGCTCATGAGGAGAAAGCTGCTAGTCTAATATCCTGACCAAGTCCATTCTCTAGGTAGTTTAATTTCAAAAAATTACTTCCCATCTAAAGATCCCATCCATATATTAGATGACTCCACGCCAACAACCCTCCGCTTCAAATGTGGCATAAGCTATCTTTGTTTGTAAGCAGAAGTGTATCTGTTTCAACCTTCTTCTGACCACTTAGAACTGTGGCTTCCAAACCCCACATGCCAATGCTTTCGATAAGCAGTAGCAGCTTGTACCTAACAGAAGGTTAGGAAGACAGTGCTGCTCAGGGGAGAGTGGAAATGTCTGAACATAATGAGCGGGGTTGGGAGGAAGTAAAAGGAATTCAGGAAGAGTCCAACCAGAGAAGCTGTGATGAAGTCCAAGAGCAAGTGTTGCGGGATGAGGGCACTGAGAAAGTGGAACTCAGGGCCATAAAGGGAAACTCGAGAGAAAAGCTGTGTTCATGTTTTATAAGTTTTGCATTTCACAGAAATTTTATGGGTTCAGCAAACACATTTCCTATGCTGAAAGCTCCAGTGAAAAGAAATGCTGGCTATACGACCATCGGGTGAGCAAGAACTGACTGGACATCTTTAAGATGTATAGCATTATAATAGGTATTTTGTCTGATTCAGAAAATAATTAACTTAAAGAGACAGCACAGCAAACAGCCCCATGCAGATACAGCATAGAAACAGTTTGAAAAATGCTGCCCAAGGTATACGAGAGGAGATTTGTTTACTAATCTCAGAGCGTGTGCTGCATGGGCAGGGATCGTTGGGAGGCTTCTCCAGGAGCAAAGGACCTTGCTGGCACCACAGGCCCAGCTGCTGTGCTCTTCTGGGGACCCGCCCCCTCCACTACACACTTGGCTGGAGCCCATCCAAAGCAGTGCCACAGGCCTGGCAGTGTGCAGGTGGGCCTGACAGCAGCCGGCACCACTGTAAGGTGACCCCTACCCTGGGAAGAGGGAAAGATGACCATATACACCAGTCCCAACATCTGGTCTGCTCGCAGGCCCTACTCACCAACAAAAGTTTCTTGAGACAACACGGAGAAAGCGCCCTGCAGTTCGGTGCTAATGCATCTGGCAAATGTCTGGTCTGACTCAACTCAAATCCAAGACAGCCCCAGACTGGCCCACTAACAACCACAGGGACCTAAACCTGCCCACAACAGGCAAAGAGAGCCATTGCCGACAACTGCTCTAAAGGCAAAAGCAGCTTAGGCCCAACAGTAGGGCACACACAACACACATTAAGAGATGCCCCTGAAGTGCCAGGTGCTGGTGAACAGGGGCCCCTGTATCACAGGGCACTACAGAACCTCTTCTACAAAACTACTTTCAAGAACAGGAGATGTAGCTGACTTTCCTAACACATAGAAACACGCACAGAGAGTTAGACAGAGTGAGACAGAGGAATATGTCCCAAATGAAAGAACAGGACATAATCACAGCAAGAGACCTAAATGAAATGGAACTAAGTAATGTGCCTGATAGAGAATATAAAGTAATGGTCACAAAGATACTCACTGGACTTGAGAAAATGGTGGAAGACCTCAGTGAGACCCTTAACAAAGATACAGAAAACATAAAAAAGAACCAATCAGAGATGAACTCAATAACTGAAATTAAAAATACACTGGATGGGGGGCGCCTGGGTAGGTCAGTCGGTTGATCGGCCAGCTCTTGATTTTGGCTCAGGTCATGATCTCAGGGTTCTGGGATTGAGCCCATGTTGGGGGCTCAGCAAGGAGTCTGCTTGAAGATTCTTTCTCTCTCCCCCCAACCCTTCCCCAGCTTGCATGTATCCTTTCTCTCTCTCTCTTAAATAAATAAATAAATCTTTTATTTTTAAAAAAGATTTTATTTATTTATTTGACAGAGAGACAGAGAGAGAACACAAGCAGGGGGAGTAGGAGAGGGAGAAGCAGGCTCCCTGCTGAGCAGGGAGCCCAATGTGGGGCTCCATCCCAGGACCCTGGGATCATGACCAGAGCCAAAGGCAGACACTTAACCAACTGAGCCACCCAGGTGCCCCTAAATAAAACTTTTTAAAAAAATACACTGGATGGAATAAATAGTAGACTAGAGTAGAAGTAGAAGAATGAATCAGTGACCTGGAGGACAGAGTAATGGAAAGTAATCAAGCTGAACTGGAGAGAGGAAAAAAAAAATGAAAAGAGGGTCAGGGAACTCAGTGATGCCATCAAGTATAATGACATTTACATTACAGAGATCCTAGAAAGAGAAGAGAGAGAAAAAGGGGCAAAAAATTCATTTGAAGTAATAATAGCTGAAAAATTCTGAAATCTGGGGAAGGAAACAAAAATCCAGATGCAGGAGGTACAGAGAGCCCCAAACAAAATCAACCCAACGAGGTCCACACCAAGAGACATAAAAATTAAAATGGCAAAAAATTAAAAAAAAAAAAAAATTAAAATGGCAAAAAGTAGTGATAAGGAGAGAATTTTAAAAGAAACAAGAGAAAAGAAAACAGTTACATACAAGGGAAACCCCATAAGGCTATTAGCTGATTTTTTAGCAGAAACTTTGGAGGCCGGGGTGCCTGGGTGGCTCAGTCAGTTAAGCATCTGCCTTTGGCTCAGGTCATGATCTCAGGGGCCTGGGATCAAGCCCTGAGACGAGCTCCCTGCTCAGTGAGGAGTCTGCTTCTCCCTATCCTTCTGCCCTTCCCCCCACTCACACTCTCTTTCCAAAAATAAATAAATAAATCTTAAAAAAAGAAAAAGAAAGCCAGTGAACCATGAGAGAAGATAGCAAGAGAAGAAAGGAACAGAGAAGAACTACAAAAACAACCATAAAACAAGTAATAAAATGGCAACAAGTACATACCTATCAATAATTACTTTGAATGTAAATGTACTAAATGCTCTAATAGAAAATAGGGTGACAGAATGGATAAAAAAGGAAGGCCCATCTATATGCTGCCTACAAGAGACTCATTTGAGACCTAAAGACACATGCAGATTGAAAGTGAAGGGATAAAAGAGCATTTATTATGCAAATGGAAGTGAAGAGAGAGCTGGAATAGCAATACTTATATCAGACAAAATAGACTTTAAAACAGACTGTAACAAGAGACAAAGAAGGACACTATATAATCATAGAGGGAACAATCCAACAAGAAGATATAACAATTGTAAATATTTACGCACCCAACATGTGAGCACCCAATTCCAAAAAGCAGCTAATAACAAACATAAAGGAACTAATCGATAGTAATACAATAATAGTAGGGGATGTTAACTCCTCACTTATATCCATAGATAGATCATCCAAACAAAAAAATCAAGGAAACAGTGGCTTTGAATGACACATTGAACCAGATGGATCTAACAGGTAATTCAGAACATCCCATCCTAAAACAGGAGAATGAATACACATTCTTTTCAAGTGCACATGGAACATTCTCCAGAACAGATAACATATTAGGCTACAAAACATATCTCAGCCAATTAAAAAAAAAAACTGAAGTCATACCATGCATCTTTTCTAATCACAGCCCTATGAAACTAGAAATCAATCACAAGAAAAAATTTGGAAAAAACACAAATACATGGAGGTTAAATAACATGCTACTAAACAGTGAATGTGCCAACCAAGAAATCAAAGAGGAAATTAAAAATACATGGAGACAAATGAAAATGAAAACACAATGGTCCAAAAATCTTTAGAATACAGCAAAAGTTGTTATAAGAAGAAAGTTTATAGCAATACAGGCCTACCTCAAGAAGCAAGAAACATCTCACACAACCTAACCTTACACCTGAAGGAGCTAGAAAAAGAAGAATAAGCCTAAAACCTAAAACTGGTAGAAGGAAACAATAAAGACTAGAGGAGAAATAAATGAAATAGAAACTAAAAAAACAATAGAACAGATCAATGAAACCACCAGCTGGTTCTTTGAAAAGATCAACAAAATTGATACACTTTTAGCTAGACTCATTAAAGAGAGAGAGAGAGGGAGAGAAGTCTCAAACAAAATCTGAAATGAACAAGGAGAAATAACAACCAACACCACAGAAATACAAAGGATTTTAAGAGAATATTATGAAAAAGTTATGTGCCGACAAATTGGACAACCTAGAAGAAAAGGATAAATTCCTAGAAACATACACTCTCCCAAAACTGAATCAGGAAGAAATAGAAAATTTGAACAGACCAATTACCAGCAAAGAAATTGAATCAGTAATAAAAAAAACTCCCCAACAAACAAAAGTCCAGGGCCAGATGGCTTCACAGGTGAATTCTACCAAACGTTTAAAGAAGACTTAATACCTATTCTTCTCAAGCTATTCCAAAAAATAGAAGAGGAAGGAAAGCTTCCAAATTTATTTCATGAGGCCAGTATTACCCTGATACCAAAACCAGATAAATATACTACCAAAAAAGAGAACTACAGGCCAATATCTTGGATGAGCATAGATGTATAAAATCCTCAACAAACTGAACAAAATACTAGCAAACTGAATCTAACAATATATTTAAAAAAATCATTCACCATGATCAGTGGAATTTATTCCTGGGATGTATGGATGGTTCAATATTTCCAAATCAATCAGTGTGATACCTCATATCAACAAGAGAAAGGGTAAAAAGTATATGATCATTTTGATAGATGCAGGAAAAGCATTTCGCAAAGTACAACATCCATTCATGATAAAAACCTTCAACAAAGTAGGGTTAGAGGGAACATACCTCAACATAATAAAGGCCATTTATGAAAAACTCACAGCTAACATCATACTTAATGGTGAAAACCAGAGCATTTCCCTAAGGTCAGGAACAAGACAAGGATGTCCACTCTTACCACTTTTATCCAACATAGAACTGGAAGTCCTAGCCACAGCAGTCAGACAAGAAAAAGAAATAAAAGGCATTCAAACTGGTAAGGAAGAAGTAAAACTTTCACTATTTGCAGATGACATGGTACTATATATAGAAAACCCTACAGACTCCACCATAAAACTATTAGAATTGGTAAATGAATTCAGTAAGGTCGCAGTATACAAAATCAATGTACAGGGCGCCTGGGTGGCTCAGTTGGTTAAGCAACTGCCTTCGGCTCAGGTCGTGATCCCGGAGTCCTGGGATCGAGTCCCGCATCGGGCTCCTGGCTCAGCGGGGAGCCTGCTTCTCCCTCTGACCCTATCCCCTCTCATGCTGTTTCTCGCTCTCTCTCTCAAATAAATAAATAAATAAAAATCTTAAAAAAAAAAAAATTACAAAATCAATGTACAGAAATCATTTCTATATACTAACAATGACATGGCAGAAAGGGAAATTAAGAAAACAATCCCATTTATAATGACACCAAAAATAATAAAATACCTAGGAATCAACCTAACCAAGGAGGTCTTGTACTCTGACAACTATAAAACACTGATGAGAGAAAGTATAGATGACACAAACAAATGGAAAGATATTCCATGCTCATGGATTGGAAGGACAAATATTTTTAAAATGTCCATACTACTGATAGCAATCTGTAGCAATCCCCATCAAAATACCAACAACATCTTTCACAGAACTAGCACTAACAATCCTAAAATTTGTATGGAACCACAAAAGGCCCAGAATAGCCAAAACAGTCTTGAAAAAGAAGAACAAAATTGGAAGTATCACAATGCCAGATTTCAAGCTATAATATAAAGCGGTAGTAATCAAAATAGTATAGTACTGGCACAAAAATAGACACATAGATCAATGGAACAGAATAGAAAACCCAGAAATAAACCCACAATTATATGGTCAATTAATCTTGGACAAAGGTGGCAAGAATATGCAATGGGGAAAAAGACAGTCTTTTTAACGAATGGTTTTGGGAAAGTGGACAGCTACACGCAAAAGAATGAAACTGGACCACTTTCTTACACCATAAACAAAAATAAATTTAAAATGGATTAAAGACCTAAATGTGAGGCCTGAAACCATAAAAATCCTAGAAAAGAGTGCAGGTAGTAATGTCTCTGGCATCAGCCTAGCAACTTTTTTTCTAGATATGTCTCCTGAGGCAAGGGAAACAAAAGCAAAAATAAACTGGTGAGACTACATCACAATAAAATTTTCTGCACAACAAAGGAAACAATCAACCAAACTAAAAGGCACCCACAACTATATGGTCAACTAATCTGCAACAAAGCAGGAAAGAATATCCAGTGGAAAAAAGACAGTCTCTTTGGGGCGCCTGGGTGGCTCAGTTGGTTAAACATCTGCCTTCAGCTCAGGTCATGATCTCAGGATCCTGGGATCGAGCCCCGTGTTGGGCTCCCTGCTCAGCGGAGAGCCTGCTTCTCCCTCTCCCTCTGTTCCTCCCCCTCTGTCCCTCCTCCCCACTCCCATATACTCTCTCTCAAATAAATAGTTTCTTTTAAAAAAAAAGCCAGTCTCTTCAACAAAAGGTGTTGGGAAAACTGGACAGCAACATGCAGAAGAATGAAACTGGACCACTTTCTTACACCATACACAAAAATAAATTCAAAATGGATGAAAGACCTTAATGTGGGACAGGAAACCATCAAAATCCTAGAGAATACAGGCAGAAAGCTCTCTGACCTTGGCCTTAGCAACTTCTTACTAGACACGTCACCACAGGCAAGGGAAACAAAAGCAAAAATGAATTATTGGCATTTAAAAAAAAAGCTTCTGCACTGTGAAGGAAACAATCAATAAACTAAACTATGAGATACCACCTCACACCTGTCAGAATGGCTAAAATTAACAACACAAGAAACAATAGATGTTGGCAAGGCTGCGGAGAAAGGGGAACCCTCTTTTACTCTTGGTGGGAATGCAAACCCATATAGCCACTCTGGAGAACAGTCCGGATGTTCCTCAAAAATAGAACTATCCTATGATCCAGCAATTGCACTACTAGGTATTTACCCAAAGGATACAAAAATACTGATTCAAAGGGATACATGTACCCCGATGTTTATAGCAGCATTATCCACAATAGCCAAAATATGGAGAGAGCCCAAATGTCCACTGACAGATGAATGGATAAAGAAGATGTGGTATATATATATATATATATATCCACACACAATGGAATATCACCCAGCCATCAAAAAGAATGAAATCTTGCCATTTGCAACGACATGGATGGAGCTAGAGTGTATTATACTAAGTGAAATAAATCAGTCAGAGAAAAACAAATCCCATATGATTTTACTCATATTTGGAACTTAAGAAAGAAAACAGATGAACATATGGGAAGGGGGAAAATTAAAAAAAAGGAGAGAGAGAAACAAGTCATAAGAGACTCTAAACAATAGAGAACAAACTGAGGGTTGTTGGAGGAGGTGGGTGGGAGATGGGATAGATGGATGATGGGAATTAAGGAGAGGACTTGTTATGATGAGCCCTGGGTGTTGTATGTAAGTGATGAATCACTGAATTCTACTCCAGAAACCAATACTGCACTGTATGTTAACTACCTAAAATTTAAATAAATTTAAAAAAGAAAAAAAATTAAAAAAAAAGAATTAAAAAGGTGTAAAGCTTGGCTCAGTATGATATTTAGGTTTTTTTTTGTAACTTTTTTTCTTGTTTACAAAAGTAATCTATGTTCATTGTAGAAATTTTGGAAAATAAAATCTAAAAAAAATTAAAAAACTAAACTAAAAGGCAGCCTACTGAATGGGAGAAGATATTTGTAAAGACATATCTGATAAAAGGTTAGTATCCAAAATATATAAAGAACTTAAACAATTCAACACCCCAAAAATAAATAATCCAATTAAAAAATGGGCAGAAGACATGAACAGAATTTCTCCAAAGAAGACATCCAGATGGCCAACAGACGCATGAAAAGATGTTCTACATCACTCATCATCAGGGAAATGCAAATCAAAACCACAATGAAATACTACCTCCCACTTGTCAGAATGGCTAAAATAAAAAACACAGGAAACAACAGGTGTTGCCGAAGATGTGGGAAAAAGAGCCCTTGTGCATTGTTCATGGGAATGCAAACTGGTGCAGCCACTCTGGAAAACAGTATGGAGGGTCCTCAAAAATTAAAAATAGAATTACCATATGATCTAGTAATTCCACTACTGGGTATTTACCCAAAGAAAATGAAAACACTAATTTGCAAAGATATATGTACCCTTATGTTTATTGCAACATTATTTACAATAGCCAAGATGTAAAAGCAGGCCAAGTGTCCACTGATAGGTGAATGGATAAAGAAGATGTGGTATATGTATACAATGGAATATTACTCAACCCTAAAAAAGGGATGAGATCTTGCCATTTGCAACAGCGTGGATGGAGCTAGAGGGTATAATACTCAGTGAATTAAGTTAGAGAAAAACCAATACCATATGGTTTCACTCATATGTGGAATTTAAGAAACAAAAACAAACAGAAAAAGAGACACACAAAAAAACAGACTCAACTACAGAGAACAACTGATGGTTACCAGAGGGGAGGTGGGTGGGGGATGGGTGAAATTGGTGAAGGGGATTAAGAGTACACTTATCATGATGAGCAGTGAGTAATGTACAGAATTGTTTAATCACTGTATTATACATCTGAAACTAATATAACAGTATGTTAGGTACACTAGATTCAAATAAAAAAAAAAAAATATTTTTAAAAAAGTTAGACCTGTGAACGTGGTAGTGGGAAGGAAAACTGGTCAAATGAATCCAGGAGAAAGAAGATCCATCGTCCACGTGTGCAGGCTCGAGCACGGCACGACTACCTCTCAACGGCACAACATACACACATGCAAATGGTTTTAAGGCAATGGATCTAGAGGGTGGATCTAGAGTTTTGGGTTAAACACAGCTTTTTGGAATTGTAATCAAGCCTACTGCTTTCTTTCTTTCAGAAGTTTGAAAAATGCAGTGAAGTAAATCGTGCAAGTTCCCGAGCAGCCCAAGGAAAGACCCATTTATAAACGACCAAGTTATCTTCAGAAAGGAGAGATGTGGCCTTCCTTGAAAAGGCTATCTTCTAGAACTCTCGACTTTTCCGAAAGTAGCCTGACACAAGGCAGAGTGGCCTTCGTCTGCTGGAGAGACAGCTGGACTGGAGGCACGGTGGTCTTTGGCTCTCTACTAGATCGTGGGGTTGCTGGGACGGAGAATACGAGTAGCCTGTTCATGTTAAGGGCATGAAGATTAGAAGAGCACTTAGTGCAAGTAACTGTTGCCGGCATCCTCATTCTTGCCCACAAACAGGCTGTAATACTGCTTCTGAGCTCCGTGGAGATATGTATTAAACACAGCCATTCTTGGGTGGTGTTGGGTGTGTGTGTGCATGTGACATCGTTTCTGTAGCCCGCAGGGTCTGGGCGGCAGCAGAGACTTTACGTGGCAGGAAGACTCTTTCCTCAGGTGCCGGGAAAGAGAGAAAAAGGAGCAAAAGGCTACAACTTAAAAAAGAAAAAAAAAAAAATCTTCCCAAAGTGAAGGTGTTTTAAGAAAACTTTCGTTGGCGTTGAACTCGGGAGGGATGATTTGCTGGGTTGACGCCATTAGCTCAGTGTCCTTCTATCAGAAATACTGCACAGCACTGGAAAGAGTTTGGAGACAAAATTCAATTCTGTAAACACAGCTAGGCACCTTCTATGTGCCGGAAAATGTGGAGAAAAAGATGAATTGGGGATGATCTTTTACTTTGAGTTTAGACTTGGGTAATTTAAGTAAAGATTTTGCCAGAGAATATCACAAAATGGGTATTTCTAGGATGTGGGATTATACCTACTATTATTTTCAACTTTTCAGAAAAGAATAGGAAGCTGTGGCTGATTAGTTTTGACGGCTATGAAGTGAGTGGATGGTGAGGAGAGTGGGGCTGCCTTTTTTATTTTTTTATTTTTTATTTTTTTTTAATTTTTTTATTGTTATGTTAATCCCCATACATTACATCATTAGTTTTAGATATAGTGTTCCATGATTCATTGTTTGTGCATAACACCCAGTGCTCCATGCAGAACGTGCGGGCTGCCTTTTTTAAACCTTCATGCTATTCTTGTCTTTGCCAAGTGTGGAAATTTGAATTTATCTTTGGGAGTAGATTTGCTTTGATTGGGCCTTTGGTTCTTCTACAGGGAAGCCGATCTTGCCATATGATGAAGATGATCTGGCATAACTTCCTGATTGTCCACCATCGCCCTGGCTCTTTCTTCTCAGTTCTCTTTGCTCACCCAACCCCACCTTGAGAGAGTTCTGTCTCTTCTGTCCACAATCTTTACCGGGGGCACTTCAACCACACCCAGGGCTATGCTTTATTTCTACAGACCAGTTACTTCTCAGTCTCTATCTCCAGGCCCAACCTCTGCTCTGAACACTAGTCTCATATATTCTCCCCAGGCCCTTCCCAGATGTACTTTCCAGTCTGTTCTCCACCCCTAGCTAGACTGGTGCTTAAAACCCTCCAGTGGGTTCTCATTGTTGGAAGGATAAAATCCAAAATTCTTAACATGCCTACATGAGCATGCATGACTGCCTCTTATTTGCCCCTTTGGCTTCATCTCCTGGTGCTCTGTCCTGAAACCCTTTCTTCAGATGGGCTCAGCTCTTCCCCACCTCAGAGCCTCAAATTCACCATCCCCCCTTTCTGGAATGTTCCAACTCAGTACTTCAGAGCTCAGCTAAATGTTGCTTTCTCCAGGGGTCCCTCTCTAATTCCTTAGTGCTAGGTTAACTCATTATTATGTGCTTTGCATCTTTAGCAGAGATATAAAAAAAGAACTATTTGTAAAATGATTTGTTTGCTATCTATCTCCCTCAGATTTTAACTATCACACAGATTATATCCCTACCGCCCAGTACAGTGCCAGGTGTTGAGTAGATTAATAAGTAGTAAGTGGATTAATAAGTGAGTTTAAGTATTGGGGGACTAAGTTTCTCTTCCTAATATAACATATATGTTCATCTTTACTGTAGACAGAGCTGCATCTCTGCAGATTATTCTGTATTTAATGGAGCGGGGTTAGGTGAAGGTGAAGAGAAACTTGTCTCTCCCTCACTAGGCCCTCATGGCACTGCAGCCTGGACTCTGGTCGGGGGGCACACGCTGGTTGCCTCTGTGGGGCTCTGGCTAAGGAGAGAGACACGCTCTAGGGAGCTCTGTGGATGGTTTCACATTTTGGGGACCATTATTAGGTTTTAACTTTTTTCTTTTCCTTTCTGTAATCCCATTCAGTCCCCCCCAAGCCTTCTATTAAATTTTGTTGAGCCTGACAACTTGGTCATAGCTGTGCTGTGAGGACCTTGGGGAGGAGGCGTCCCTGCCTCCAGGTGGGGCAAAGCTGTGTGGTGGGGAGAAGGCTGAGACAGCTTGCAGGAGAGCGCCTGGTAGTCAGGAACAAAATGGCTAGCTGGGGGACAAGATTCGTAGACGTGACAGTGTTCATCTGGGATGTGCAGGTGTATTTGGGGAGGGGAAGTGACTACACCTGGACTTTTTGAGGTTGCATAGTGTGCTGGTTTCCAACTCATTGCCCGTCAGTTCCAAACTCATCCTTTTTGCCTTCTCCATAAAAATGGATCTGGGCCTTTTATATAATTTCCTCTGCCAGCTGGCTTATGACGTGTCAGTACACGGTGTGGGGGAGATACTGTAGGAGGGCAGCGTTCTGCCCGTGGTTGCCATGCCCTTGCTTGGCCGTCTCCTGCATTTTGGGCAGTGTCTCTGGCACCAGGAGTCTGCAGGGCAGGGCAACCAGCAGCTTCTCCCAGCACCTTGCTCTCTGGGTGATTTTGCAGTGAAGTGCTTCCATGAGACACCGCTCTGTGAGCAGCGTTCCTCACAACCTCAGGGGTAGATTATCAGCACGTTGCAGAGGGTGGATTTCCAGCAAGTTCCCCGGCATGATACCATAGTGACTTCTCTGCTGTTCAGTGAGCCATGGCCATGCTCTCCCCAGCAGGGTGTGGGTCTCAGTCTGGGGGAGCAGGAGGCTCGTCCTTTGGTGCTCTATCTCAGCCCTAGTGGTAGTGGCAGCTCCTAAATCCTTTTATCCGCTATACATGTTTTCTTTTTTCTCTTTACTTCTTACTTGCCAATCCCTCATTGCTCCAAATCCTGTTGTAGTTAAAGATTCTTTATATTAAACTTTCATTGTTTAGTTGCTGTGTGGTTTCTCTCTCCCGGCTGGACCCAGACTGATAACACATGGAATGGGGGCTCAGACTCTGATTAATTGGCTATCAAGGGAAGCCGTCCCTAGAAGACTAGAGGAGTTGGAGGCATTTGGGTTGTGTGTATTTTTCCAAGTTTGTGCAATGAACATATTATTTGTATAATTGGGAAAAAATAAATTTTATAAAATAGTGTGAAAAATCGCAATATAAGAAAGGGGGAAAATATGCCAAACCAAACCAAACCAAACCAAAAAACAAACCACCAACAAAAACCCCAAAAAACGAAAAAACCAAACCACAGTGTGGTAGGTCCCTGGCAGAAATAAGTCATGTGCTAAGTGGGAAAAGCTCCTGAGAGGAGGTGATGCTTGAACTGAGTATTGACGAGTGAGTGGAGTGAGGAGGCATTTTCCGAGGTAGAGCCACGTGTGCAGGTGGGGAGACAGGGCCAGGGAGAGCCTATGTAGGTGGAAGGGGTTAGTTACCAGTTCAGTGAGGAGAGCCCTTATCAGTGGAAGGTCCATCTGATCCCAGCAAACCCTTGGGGCTTCATTTAAAATTTGTAGGTGTGTGTGGGAGAGTTGATTCTGTTTGTTTTCTAGATCGTGGGCAGCCGTGAGAATCTTCCTCCAGCTGTCTTGGAGTGTAATTGACCAAAGGCCCTGGCTTTTGTATTCTGAAATTCATCTCTGGGTTTGTGCTCAAGGCCACACTTCGCAGCCAATGACTGGTGGAGACAATGGATACCGGTAGGTGGATCCCAAGGAGAATTGGGAATGTAGGACTCACGATGATCCTCCTTAGACTGCAGGCTGGGAGGCTAGGGTGATTGCTTCCCTCTTTACTTCACTGGGATCTGGTGTGCATAAAGCAAGCTCTCTCCTTTTTCCATTTAATCCCACAGCCATTTCTCCTAAGAAATCCTTTCATGGCTTTTCCTGTCTCGGCGCCTGCTTCTTGGAGGACCCCACTTGGACTACGTCTTCCTTCCCTTCCCTGTCCTCCGTAGGGGAGAGACTCTGCAAAGGCAAAGACAGGGATCATAGGAACACAGCCTTCACTCCACTGAGCGCCCGCCCGCCCCCCATCATCCCCGCCCTTGGGATTACTCAGGTTTCTCTCCTAAACCCCGCAGCTTCTCAAACTCAAACGTCCGAATTCTCCTGCACCCTCGGGTCTCCATTCGGGCGTCACCTCCATCTCTCTCTCTCTCGCCTGCCCAACGAGACTTGGGATACCTCCTGCCACCGTTCTCGGTGCTACCCGAGGAAACATCTTCTCCATTATCAGCTCTCCTGGGGAAGGAACTGGAGCTTACTCGAGCTTCGAAGGCAGGCAGAGCGCCTAGCTCCGAGTAGGCGCCCACTCAGAGTTTGTGAGTTCTGGGTGTTCGTTAGTTGGCGCGTCCCAAAGAAAGCCCCGGAGGCGACGGTCGGGGCCGGGCGGCAGGGGATCGGCGCGGGCCGGGGTGAGGGGAAGAACGGGGCTGGGGAGGGGCCGGGGCGGAGTGGAGGGCTGGGCGGCGGGCGGGGAGGGAGGCGGGCCGAGCGGCCGGGGAGGAGGTGCGGCCGCTCTCGCTGCCACAGGCGCTGCGTGCAGGGCGAGGGTCGGCCGTTGCCGCGTCGGCCCAGGAGGACCCGGGCACCCCAGCAACTTCTCGCCCCCCCCCCGCGCAGTCGGCATCCCCGCGGGGCCCCGCGCTGGGGGCGCGGCGGGAACAGCGGTGTGGCTGGCAGGGCGGTGGGCGCGCAGGGCCGGGCGCTCGAGCTAAGGTAAGGGGCGGCGGGCGGGCGGAGCGGGCGGCGGCGGGCGCGCCCCGGGCCCCATTCCCCGCGCGGGGCTCCCGGCGGCCCCCTCCCCTGCGGGCGGGCCCGGCGGCCGGCCCGCCGTCCCACCTCCCCTCCGCTTTGTTTCCCGGCGCCGGCCTCCCTCTTCCCCGGGAGGGAGCTGGTGGGGGTCGTGGAGAGCAGAGCCAGACGCGGACCTCGCGACGGCGGCAGCGCGCTGGGCACTTCCACTTTCCCGGTGCAGCCGGCCCGGCGGCGGCAACACTTGCCAGAACTCTCTTCCACGAGGTGCCTCGGGCAGCGCGAGCACGCCGGGCGCACTCCCGACCCGGCCGGCCCGGGCCTCGCGTGTCAGCGTGTGGCTGAGCCGAGCCGTCGTGGGGGCCGGGAGCGGAGCCCGGGGAGGGGCCTGGAGAGCAGATCGCGGCCGGCGGCGGCTCAACTTTCAGAGGCGCGCGCGGCCCCCGCGAAGCCCTCGGGCGCTGCGGGCGGTGGGAGCCCCGGCGCGGCGGGGAGGACGAGGCGGGGGTGGGGGGGGAGACGAGTCCCGCCGCGGCCGCCCCGCCCGCCCCGCCGACCGTCCCCGACGGGCCCTGCTCCTGGGGGGGGCCCGAGGTGCCAAGTTTCTGGGAAAGCCGACACATTGTGTCCCAAATGGATCATATTTACCAAAACCAGTTAAGGAAGAAAAGAGTCCTTTCTTCCCACAATTGACTGCTGACAGCCGCCGTAAAGGTATGGAGTAAGATTGCACAGGGTAGTTTATCTTTAAGACACGGTGAAACTTAATATTGATGGGCTTCTGCCCCTTATGTTTAAAATAGCAAAATGGGGTAACTTTATTTAATTGGGGAGTGGGGGCAGAGAGGAGGCTGCTTGGCTCTGGAGAGAATTCTATTTATGGGGAGATTTTTCTGCGTCGCCTTCTGCGTGTCTCTGTAAGAGGCAGCCTGGTTTCCCTCGAAATCTTCTAGGCAGACTTGGGTCCTGATAAGACGTTTATTTTCTACGTGGTGAAGGTCTTGGGGTTCTCATCTTGTGGTTGTTCACCCATTCAACCTCGTGTTCTCAAATGTGGCTGACATAATTATTTTAATGGTTAGCACCTGGCTATCTCCATTGCCCTCTCCAATAGTTTAAGCTGGGGTGTCTCTAGAAGTTTTTAAAATAAGTGTTACAAGTTTCTTACAGGTGCAGACCATATGCTATAAATATTTCAGAGCTAGGCTCTGAATAAAAAGTGTCAATTACTGGGCTTATAATTTGAGCATAACCAGTAGAACTTGTGTATATACACATTTAAAGATGTTTCCTGATATTCTTTAAGGTTTTTAAATTCTAAAAATGAAATATCAAACAAAATTGGTGCAGTTCTAAAAGCAAATTTGTTTTCTGTTGGATTTTGCCTGCTTGGCTTATAGGACTTGTTGCTTTAGGGTATCAGAGATCTTTGTGATTGGCAAATGTAAAAAGAAAAATATGGTTAGGTATAATTGAGGAAGAGTTTATTTTCAGTGGCAAAACAAGCCCCTAGTGATCTCAGAATCAGGTTTCCACACCTTAACATGTCATGCCATATAAGATGCTTCATAATCTGGCTCCTGCCTGCCTTTTCAGTCTTGTCCGGGCACAGTTCACAGAGTACCCCCCCCCCATCTCCTTACACACATGCATTACACCCTGCCAGACACATCGTAGTACTTCCAAGTTGTCATTTCTAGACCACTATCTGGAATGAATGAACATTCCGCTTACACTATTCTTACTCCCATTTCCATCTGCTGTTTACCCACACATCCTTCATGTGTCAGTCAAATGCCTTCTCCAGGAAGCCTTTTCTTCCCTGTTATTCCTAGGCATTTAAGCTCCTTCTCTTATAGTAGGCAGTGCCCCTACTAGAACATGATTTTTTAAAAACACACCTAGCTATGCTACCTTGTACAGTTCTGCAGGTTGTTCACTGCACAAGGTTATCCTGTCCAGTGGACAAGTAGAGGTAGAAATCCAGTTTGCACCCCACTTACCAAACCCTTGGTGCGCTCGTCTCCACTGGGACAGGGCATCTCTTGTAATTCATCCAAAAACACAGTATGGGCTAGTGATGACCCTGCTTCAGCCTCTCTGCACTGCTGTACTCAGCACCCATCCCAGAGGCTGACAGAGCAGGAGCTCAATTAAGATTCCTGGAATGAGTGAGTAAAGAAAGGATTACTTCTATAGGACTCTAGAAAATTCTGAAACAAGTGTTTGGGGGAAGATTTCTCATATAAGTCAGCATATAGGAATGTGCTTCAGTTCGCTCTATCTTATGCCTGGCTGTTCAGGGTGATTCTTAAACAGATGTCTTCTACTTGATTATAGGGAAGAATCTGGGAGTATGAATTTATAGGTGGGCATCAGAGATGTGTGCCAACATGTAATGGGCCTCCTTAGCTACTTTTAAGGCACTAAGGCTTACACGTCTAGTCATGGTTTGCTGAGAGAAGGGTGCAAGAATCTTGAAAGTTAAGGCCATAAAGAGCTTTTCTTACATTAACATGTATTAATAAATTGAGCTGAAGTGCCATTTCATATAAGAACTTAAGTCATCCTAAAAATTACAAAATTTTATAAAATTGTATAAAATAATACTTGTAAATGTCAAAAGTACTTGCTGATTGTATGGAATCCTGGAATCTCTAGAATTCATAGCACAGCATAACTTTAAAGATAATATGGGCCAATTTTTCTATTTTATAGGTAAGGAACTCTAGTACCAGGGACTTGTCTAAGGTCCCAGAGCTTATGTAGGAGCATAGCCAGGATGAGCTCTCAGATTTTCTGGCTCTTGCTATGTTTATTCAGGTACTGGCGTTCTGTACCTTCCACTGTTGGCCTCCGTTGGAAAACCTTGTACAGTATAATTATAATTTCTCAGGGAAAGGGAAGATTCCCAGCACCAAACACAGTGCCTGGTATCGAATTGGCATGTGATAAATAATTTGCTGAATGAAGGCGTGAATGAATGAGCCAGTTGATAGTTGAATTATTCGATATAGCACAAACCAAAGTCCTTTGAGTCCGTTACAGTGGCATTTGGCCTATGTGTTTGTATTCCATAATTGCAATAAAATAACACTTTCTGTTGGATAAACTTCGTGGAAGAGATGGGTAGGAATGGTTTTCTATAAACAGTGCCAGAGCTCCTGACAAGGCATCATAGAAAAACTCAGGATTTGGAATCAGTAGATCTTGCCAAGAACTAGCCTTGATTCTGGGGCCTTAAACATCACCAGCCTGTTTCTTCATGTAACCTCATAAGTCTCAGAGTTATTAGAAGGGTCAAATGAGCTCACATGTGTGAAAATACTTTGCACACTTTGGAACACTGAAGAGTAACGAGAGAATCTGTGGCAGGAAGTGCCTACAGGGCACTGTGCTAGGCTCTGTGTAAGCATGGTCCCATTTATGCCTCCAAAGGGAGCACCAAGTTTCTCCATTTGTGGAATGAGGAAGAAACCGAAGCCTACTCTGCCCCTCAACATAGAACAGGCATTTAGTGAGCCCGTAAGTTGCATTAAGTACCTTAAATCTTTGAAGTAAGGGAACTTCCAGTAGAGAAGAAAGGCAGTTGACATTGTGATTGAAGAATCACCTCTTAGGCAGAAGAGATTTGCATGGTAGACCACGCCCCTCGTAGGCTGTGGATTTAGGAAGGCAGGGCTGGTGGAAGAAAGAGCAGGTGTAATAAGGCGGAGGCTGAAAGGCAGTGGCTTAGAGGGCTGGGGACTGGCCAGGAGGTTTCCGAAACTAGACGGTGAAATGGGCTTGGTGAGTGACAGAGTGTGGAGGGCAGGGAGGATTGTGCCCAGTTACGGATGTTCACTGATCTCGGCGACATAGGAGGAGAAGGTTGGGGACCTGTGGGGGCCCCCTCACCCAAGTTCACCTAGTAATGCAGCCACACAGCTGAGATCGGACCCACCTCTGTCTGCTTCCACGTTCCCCTTTCATCCTGTCAGCCGTTGGCATGTCTGTAATTGTAAGCGAATCAAGGATTTTAATCACAACCTAGAATTTGAAGGCTTTTGTTTTTATGACTCGGTTCAGAATTTTAAGAAAGAACGAGAAGTTCCCAGTCTGAAGCCCTCCCACAAACTAGGGGTGGTGGAATCAGGCTGGTGGCCTGACAGGGTTCCCCGCCAGGGGTGTGTGGTGTGTTTCCTGTCTTGGATTTCGCCTGCCCTGGGATCTAGCCCGATCCTCCCCAGGCATTCCATCCAGCTGGAAGTGGGTCTGCTTTGTTTCCATTTATGAGGTTTGTAGATTGAGTAACAGAATCTGGACTGCAGCTTTCATTGTGTTTTCATGGTGTTGCGTTACAAGGTTTCTTTTAAATTCATGGTTAGATTTCAGACTGTGTCTCTTGGAGGTAGTTCTTTAGGAGTTCCCGTTACTGATTCCTTTGCATTGGGAACAAGATGCAGAACTGGAATTTTGAAGGTTCTCTTCTCATTAGTGGTTTGGGAAATGGCTTAGTGAATAAGCTTGCAAATCTTCCCTTAAACTGGTAAAAGGTATGGATTCCCATTACCTTTAAAGTATACTGATGGGTTTTAAGGCAGTATTTTGTTATTTTAAAATTCAAAGTGGTTTTAAAAAAAAATTTTAAATTCTGGTATGGTTAACATACAGTGTTGCTAGTTTCAGGCGTGATTCAACAATTCTCTGTGGTACTCAGAGCTTGTCATGATGAATGTACTTTCAGTGCCCCTCCATCTATTTCACCCACTCACTCCGCACCTCCCCTCTGGTGACCATCGATTTTCAAAGTGGTTTTTGTCTAGTAAAGAGGTTTTTATGCCTCAGGGTTTTCGTCTCTAAAAGGAGGGTGATAGCAGTGCATTCCTCATAGAAGATTGTTTTGAGAATTGAGAAACTAATGAATTAATTTACATAATGTGCTTAGAACCTTGCTGGCCACAGTGAAAGAGTTCTGGAAGTGTTCATTCCCCCCTCCTTGTATGTGCCATGTAGTTATCTCAAATTGTGTAAAATCAGGATGTTCAGCAGGACAGAGCTGTGGGGTGGTGTGGCCAAGTACAGGCCCGACTCCTTCGTTTTTCCATTTCTTTGCACACCATTCCCTTTGATGCTTCTTCCCTGTTTGGCGAACTCCTTGTTGCCTTCATCCGTTGAGACTCTGCCGAGCCTTCCTTTGGAGTGTCTGCCTCTCTTGGGTTTCCAGGCATTTCATTAGCATGAGGTGTGTATCGGTTGGTTGTTGCATTCGTCGTGGGATATTTAGTTGTTGGGGATTTCTCCATCACACAGGGAGCACTGGGCCTGCTCTCTGTACCCCTTCCAGGTTCCGCATGGTGTGCAGCGGACGCTCTGAGGTGGTGTTGATGGTGTGTGAAGTGGTCATTGAAATGGTTTTTAAAGGTGATACCATGATTTTAAAGTCGAGTGACCCTTTGCCAGATAGCTGACTCTTTAAATGGACTTTATCAATAACAAAGTGCTAAAAATGTTGCTCTATCTTTTCCTCCGCGTGGGGTGGTAGCAATGTCATTATACTGAGTATTAATGGATCTAGGTTTTGGTCTGGAATACGTTTGGCAACTCCCCTAAACATAGGAGGGGCTTAGATTTCTCAGGAAGAAAATGAAATTGTGTTCGAGTGGTTCATCTAATGTCTTCTGGTAGCTGAGACATCAAGTCCTTCTCATCCGTTTTGCACTTCTGGCCTCACACTAGGGTGGTAGTTGATAGGATAATAGTCCTGTTTACCCTTACCACTCTGGATAACCATGAAGCTGGTTTAAAATGGATATTTTTGTACTCTCAAAAGAAGGCATTTGTATATAGGAACAGAAACTGAGGAAGAACCACATCTGGAATACATTAAAATGAATTAAGTTATCATTTGTGTTGGTGGCGTTTGAAACGTCTGGGATTAATATTTACTGTATGTAGACATGAAACCTTGATGAATGTTTGCTAAATCAAAAACTGAAATATTTTCCCATTTAACCGTTCCATTTTGAACTTTCCCTCTGGAGAAACATAATGACTATGAAACCATAGTTCTCTGTATTAACTTTCCCTTCACAGCTGTCTGATGAACCTCTTGTTGAGAAGGGCACTGATGCCATGTGGGCAAATAACTTTATTTTACGTAAGACTCGAAATCAGAAACACTCTGACTGGATCCACTCATTATATACACATCCAGCCCCACCAGCAGCTTGCTTCTTCTCATTTTCTCCTGCAGCAGAATTTTGTTGTTTTATCTGGAGAGTGCACAGCCCTCTCAGCTCAGTCCTCCTCCTGCAGCTCTCCCTGATACTTTCCTACCCCCTTATTTTCTCTTGAAAAGCATACTCTATCCTCTGAACTCTTAGGGTCCATCTGCTAAATGGCGGTCTTGCCCACATAGAGGTTGTATGTATGTCCGTGTTCTGCCCCTCTCAGTTGGATTCCTTATTAACTATTTAGAAGTGATCATCTGCTATTTGTGTTGTTTGGGGACCCATATTACTTTTTTCAGTACTTCATTTTTCTCCATTCTGATGGGCAACAGAGGATGAACTATTTGAAAGATACTTGTATGTGTTTAATTGAATTGTTCTTGGTATTTATCCAGACAGTCAGCATACCATATTGACAAATGATTGGAGCTGTGGGTTTTGGATAGATTTAAGAGCCTGGGTTTTGGGCAGTTTTGCCAAAAATAGGTGTGTGATCTTGAACAAAACACGACCTCCTCCCCGCATTTCCATTTCTTAATTTGCAACGTTGGTGGCCAGGGGAATCACATTGGACTAAATGACTTTTCAGCTATAAAACTCAATGCTTCTATGCAGAATTGAATACAAGAAAACAAAAGAAAAAATGTTATGAGAATTTAAAAGTAGCGTATTTGTTCTCTACTATTATGCTCACTGGCGTTGGAACATTACTGGAGGACTGCTAGCCATCACCCAACACTAGGAAGGAGGGCAGGGCTGGGAGCATGTTGAGTCTCGGTAAATCCAGAAGGAGTAATGAGACATTGCTAGGAGGTAGTTATCTGTGGTCTTGGGGGCTGTGGATAATGTGAATGTCAAGGTCTCCGGAACTGGGTGTAGGGGAATTCCGTTTTGAACTAGGAGGGGTGGGGAAGAACCTGAGGTAAGATCAGTGCCTTCGTGGAGGTGGTGAAGGTGGCGTTCTGAAGAGCAGGGTGGCTATAGAATATGTATAAACACAGTAGCCATGTGGAGTACGTGTAGAACAAAGTAGCCACGGCGGGCCCCAGGTGGAGCTACTATGACAGTGTGGTAAAATGGTGGCATTGCTGAGCCTTAATGGGATGGATTGTGAGGATGACCAGTCAGAAGAGGATTTAGGAAGCGGTCAGGTCTTGTTAGCTTCTCTTACAGGTGGAGAAATTGAGGCCAGCGATGGCAGTTCTCAAACTTGAATTTGCCTATCAGTTTGGAAGTTAAAATTAACTTTATTTTTTTTTCTTTTATTCTTTTATTTTTTTAATTTAAATTCAATTAGCTAACATAGTACATCATTAATGTCAGAGGTGGGGTTCAATAACTTATCAGTTGTGTATGACACCCAGGGCTCATCACATCACGTGCCCTCCTTCATGCCCATCACGCAATACTTTGCAGATGAAAATGCAGATTCCTGGAACTTAGCCTGAGATGATGATTCTGGAGATCTGGCGTGCATTTTATCAAGCACATCAGGTGTTGCTGGGGGCTGTAGTTGAGAAACACTCCCCTTTGGGTGACATTTGCTCTGTAGGACACTCAGCCTGGAGAGGAGGTGGGGGTGTGCCCGTGGAACCCAGGCACCCTTTCCTGTGTCTCTCCCCTGCATGGTGCCTGTCTGAAGGGGCTTGTCTAGTATTGGGAGGGCTAACCGTGTTAGTTAATTTGCCAGAGGGGGCAAGAGACTTGGAGGTTATCCACCTACAAATGCAGTAGTTTTCCTTATTTTCTGACTTACCTGTGATTTGTAGCGTGATGGGCACTATTTTTTAAAAAGAAACATTGGGGGTTGCCTGGGTGGCTTAGGTGGGTTGAGCGTGGGACTCTTGAGTTCAGCTTTGGTCATGATCTCCAGGTCCTGAGATTGAGGATCGAGCCCCTCTTCAGCCCGTGCTCAGTAGGGAATCTGCTTGGGATTCTCTTTCCCTCTTCCCCTACTCCCTTACGTGCGCACATGCTCTCTCTCTAAATAAAAGTCTTAAAAGAAACATGTGGTCTTTAAAGAAAAGATTTGTTAAGTATATTAATTATATCAATAGTGAAAACTAGAGAAAATTTCAGTGTATTTAGGAACACCTATTTTGTAATAACTGTTAATGAAAAAGCATTTCTATCTTCAATAAAGATCATTTCCTAAGAAACAGTAACAGGCAGCATTTTGCTTAGTTCTATTTCAGGTTTCCATGTAATTGGGATTTTAAAATTACCTGTCTAAAAACTGGGAGATGTCACTAAATCTGACTGTAATAAGTTCCACCTTGGCCACTAGTCTAAATGTGTGAGGAAATTGAGTCCAGGATGGTTGACATCGCCAGAGTCTTGGTGTGTATTGAGAATGTCATTGCAGTATGGCATTTTCTGAAAAGCTGTCACAGAAACTAAATTTTGATGGCTTGATAAATCTCATTAGTTAGAGAATTGACTAAAACTTGAATGGTGTATACACAGCTGGCAGCCAATACTTGGAATTTTCAGCAGATCAGTAAATGAGTAGTTCTGAAAATGGATGGGCACATACCCATTTTATTGTCAACGCTAAGTAATACCTCAGAATTTTTGTGTTGTCTAAAGGAAAATCTTTAAAGATTTATAGAATGCATTAGGAATTCTTGAATAATTTTAGTACATTTATATTTCTGTGTGCAGAAGATATGACAGACTTTTAAAAATGATACAAACAAGAGGATTTATATTCACATACACATTAAAAATGTCTCAAATCACAAACCGTGCGGCATTACTTTAAGAGTTGTCATGTGTCAGCATTTTATTTATTTATTTATTTATTTAATTTATTTATTTATAGAGAGGGGAAGAGAGAGGTGGGGGAGGGGCAGAGGGGGAGAGAGAGAGAATCCCAAGCAGGCTGCATGCCCAGCCTGGATGCAGAACTTGATCCCACAACTCTGAGATTATGACCACAGCTGAAATCAAGAGTCGGATGCTTAACTGACTGAGCCACCTAGGTGCCACTCAGTAAGTATTTTAGAACAGAATGACCTTCAGAAATCTTGTAATTCAACCCATTTCTCAGAAGAGAAGCTTGAGGTTTGAGGGAAGTTAAATGACCTGCTTTACTCCTCTGTCATATGAAGTTAGTGGCAAGCAGAGCTAGGCCTACATCCCAGGATTATCTATTCGAGACTTTTTTTTTTTTTTCCTCTGCTTAACAATTAGGAGGACCTGTTACGAGGACTGCATCAGAGAACCAGGAAATGTTTTAGATTTTCTGTGGGAATGGAAATGAAACCTCCAACTTTTTAGAATCAGCAAAGGCAGTAACAGCTTCTTAGCTTGTGTGCTTTAGAGGTTGTCCAAAGGAATGCACACCTTTACCTGGGATGGCCTACAACCGGAGCTTATTAGGTTGTTTAAAGCAGATTGTGTCATCTGCACAAAGATAGACTTTTTCCTAATAATTTGTGAGTAGGGAATTTGAGGATACCATATACATTATTTGAGCTGAAAAGAATTTTAGAAGCAATCTAGTTCATTTCCACCCCCCCCTTTTAAAAGATTTTTTTTTTTAAAGTAATCTCTACACCCAAAATGGGGTTTGAACTCACAACCCTGAGATCAAAAGTTGCATGCTTTCCCGACTTAGCCAGATGGGCACTGCTAATACACCCCTTTATTTTGTGTAAGAAGATACATGGCTTTGTCTTGCCTTTATGTTGATAAATAGCTGTGATGTTTTTGTTAACTGTTTTAAAAAGCAACAACTGATACTTTAAATTCTATCAACCCCTACTAATTATTGTGGTCTGAAGTATGGTTTTCACGTTTTGTGTCTTTGCTATTGAAGTATTTTGTAGGTTTTTGCAGATAAGCAAACAGTAGGAGTTTGTGTGGGGAGGGGGTAGGGGAATGTTGATAAGAGATGAGGAGGGCTTTGCCTATCAAATGTTCATTATTGCAATGCATCCCTTTATACTAATCTGAAGTGAATAAATGAGCAGAGGCTATGGCAATATTAATGTTCTTTGTGAGCCAATTGTACTATTCACATTAGTCAATTCAGGAAATTAGCTAAAAGCTTCTCCCTCTTGTCACTCCTCCCCCAAGCCTCTCCACTTTGGTATATACTGTATTTACTTTTCAAGATGAAAGTTCACCAACCGAATGCTTAATAGGAACTAGTTTGAAAGATTTTATTTCATAAAGAAAAAAATGACCAAGGGTTTGAATAGTATGATTCTCATGGTGTTTCCTAACTTCAGATGTTCAAGCTTTATGTTGTAATTTCTCATTTGGCACTCTTGAAAGTTGTTAAAATAGCATGAAATTGAAATGTAGCTCACAACAGCTACTCTGCCTAGTGCCTCTTGTATGTTTATTTTGCAGAAGGTCAGCAAATTCACCTGTGTAGATGATGGATTTCTACCTCAAACCTTACAAACAGTGAGTCCTGGTGGAATTAAATCACCTCAGGCTGGGGATGAGAAATAGTTGTGTTTCTACTTATTTTCAGGTATCTGAACTAGGTTTTTCTAGAAGGAGCTGTCTCATAGTTTAATAATCTTTTAGCTGTCTTTTTGGTGCTATTCTTAGATATTATTGGTCATTGACAGTCTAGGGTACCATGATTCTGGTTTTCTGAAAATGTTTCTTAGAGCACTTTTGAAGTTTAATTTCTTTCTTTCTTTTTTTAATATTTATTTGAGAGAGCAAGAGAGAGTGAGCGCAGGTGCGGTGCGGGGCAGAGGGAGAGGGAGAGAATCTCAAGCAGATTCCCTGCTGAGCATGGAGCCTGACATGGGACTCAGTCCCGCAACCCCAAGATCATAACCTGAGCCGAAACCAAGAGTCAGACGCTTGACCAGCTGAGCCACCCAGGTGCCCCATCGAGCTTTAATTTCTGAAATATTAGTGAATCCTGCCCTCTTGAATTATTCTTTGAAAACTGATACTTTTATTTGACCCTTTGGGATGTGGATGTTCCTATTGTGAGAAAAGAAAAAAATTCATGGACTGCGTGATACTTGTGTTTGAATACCTCCTCGTGATGTCTTTACTTTTTCAGTGGGTGAATCTGCAGTTAGGTTCAGTATTTTGGGGGCGGTTGCTTCATGTGTGCTTCTAGTGGAGATGTGGGATCAGAATAGGAAGAGGAAGAGAATAATGGAAAGAATGGGATTTGCTCCAGAACAGAGACTCTCAAACTTCAGGGCATCCCAATCACTTGGAGTGTCTGTTAAAACACAGATGGCTGGAACCCACCCTCCCACCCTCCCCCTTCTGATTAGGATCTGGGACTGGCCTGAGAATTTTCATTTCTAAAGTTTCCAAGAGATACTGCTTCTGTTGGTCCTGACCACCTTTGGAGGACTGCTGCTGTGGAGGTCCAGTGCTGGTCTGCACTGAATGGGGTTGTAGATCCAGAGACAGCATTCAGCTTCTCTGGGTTTCTGTTTTCCTATTTGTGAAATGTACAATATTACTGGTTTTTCACACCTTTGAAATCAGTGGACTCTTTTGTTCCAAACTACATCTTTTGTGAATCTCCAAAATACAAAAGAGATAAAGTGGAATTATGTGAGTTACAGCAGGGGCAGAGGACAAAAGGATTCATGTGTCCTTTTGGCTTTCTTACTCCCCTGAGATGGGGATGGGAAAGTCCCTGGGGCCCTTCCGCAGAACTGACCGTAGTCACGAATCCATGGAAGAGAATTTCTAAGGCCCAAGCATTGGTACCTTTCTCTCTGATTCTGTATGCTCTTGGCGCTCTATTATAGAGGGCTACTTAAAAAGTTGGAAGAATCTGGGGCGCCTGGGTGGCTCAGTCGTTAAGCATCTGCCTTCAGCTTGGATCATGATCCCAGGGTCCTGGGATCGAGCCCTGCATCGGGCTCCCTGCTTGGTGGGAAGCCTGCTTCTCCCTCTCCCACTCCTCCTGCTGGTATTCCTGTTCTCGCTAGCTCTCTCTCTGTCAAATAAATAAATAAATAAAATCTTAAAAAAAAAAAAAGTTGGAAGAATCTGATTTGTGCTTTTTAATATAAGAAACTGTGTTTGGGATACGTAAATAGGTAGGAAGTAAATGAGTTTGAGACTTTCATGGTAACAGAAGATTTCCAGCTCATTTCAGGTAGAAATGGGGAAATTAGTAGAAAGGAAAGGGGGAGGGGATGATTTGGGTAACAGGGATGTGCCTTCCTGCCTTGTGTTTAGCTAGTATGTGTAATTGAATTCATATAATTTAAACTGTTCTTGTAAATCTGATGGTCAAGCCTGAAATTGCATTTCCTACTCTTGACTGGAGTCTTTGCTGGAAAATAGGTGAGAGGGAGAGCAGTAGTACTAATGTTTCAATAAAAGAAATGAAAGATCTCATAGGTCCCAAGAGTCCAAAGAGGATGTCTGCCTACTGCTCTTGGTTCCTTTTGTCGTTCACTTTATGGAAACCCTAAAATCAGCCTTAAGGTAAATTGTGACTTAGTTTAAACTTGATTTTGGTACTCAATGTTTGGAAACCCTTATTCTCACTCTTTTTCCTTATCTCTCTGTCATTATCAGAAAAGATCTACAAAATAAGTATCCATAAATATGGAATAATTTCTATGGTCTGTTACATGAAGACCTTCAGGGGCAGAACACTATACAGTATGCAGCCTTTTGAACAAAACAGTGTTTTTCAAACTGTCACGGGCAGTGACATCAGTTTAGTGGGTCAGGTTGTTTTCTTTCAAGTTTTCAAGTTTTTTTAATTCTAGGGATAGAGTTGTTTTTTTTTTTAATTCCAGTGGCTTTCTGACTTTTCTTTTTTGACCATTACCCATATTAAGACACATGAGGTAGAATAACAAAGCATAATATGGAATAGAAAGTATCTAAGTATATTGCATGTAGTAAGGATAACTATGACTTGAAACTTTTTAGTTTAATATAAATATATACATACATATGTGTGTATGTGCATATGTGTGTGTATTGTATATGGTATATTAGGGTTCTATAGAGTATATTAGGATGCTATATGTACCCTAAGTATCCAAGAAGGGTTTTATTTTTTGTGGATTTTTATAATTTTATGTTTTTCAAATTTTTATTTAAATTTTAGTTAGTATACAGTATAATACTGGTTTCAGGAGTGGAATTCAGTGATTCATCACTTCCATATAACACCCAGTGCCCATCACAGTAAGTGCTCTCCTTAATCCCCATCTCCCCTCTAGCCCATCCCTGGCCCACCTCCCTCTGTCAACCCTTAGTTTGTTCTCTGTTGTTAAGGGTCTCTTATGGTTTGCTTCCCTCTCTTCTTTTTTTCCTTCCTTTCCCCTATATTCGTCTGTTTTGTTTCTTAAATTCCAAATATGAGTGAAATATGGTATTTGTCTTTCTCTGATTGACTTATTTTGCTTAGCATAATACCCTCTAGTTCCATCCAGATCGTTGCAAATGGCAAGATTTCATTCTTTTTGATGGCTGAGTGATGTTCCATTGTATATATGTACCACATTAGATTTCATTTATTTGACAGAGAGAGAGCACAAGTAGGTGGAGCGACAGGCCAAGGGAGAGGGAGAAGCAGGTTCCCTGCTGAGCAGGGAGCCTGACACAGGGCTCCATCCCAGGACCCTGGGATTATGACCTGAGCCAAAGGCAGATGCTTAACCGACTGAGCCACCCAGGAGCCCCATGTACCACATCTTCTTTATCCATTCATCAGTTGATGGACATTTGGGCCCTTTCCATGATTTGGCTATTGTTGATAATGCTACTATATCAAAAGAGTTTTATTATAAGGAAGTGACTCACATGATCTTGGAGGCTGGTAAATCCAAAATCTGCAGTGTGGGCCGACAGCCTGGAGACCCAGGAGAGCCGATGGTGCAGATAAAGTCTGATAAAGTTGTCTTGTTCAGGCAGGTCTTTTAAAAAAAATTTTTTTTGAAGTTTTTATTTTAATCACTGGGTGCTCATCACAAGTGCACTCCTTAATCCCCATCCCCTATTTCCCGCATCTCCCCCACCCACTTCCCCTTGTAACCATCAGTTTGATCTCTGTAGTTAGGAATCTGTTTTGGTTTGTCTGTCTCTCTCTCTTTTTTTTCCCTTTTGGTTATTTCTTAAATTCTACATATGAGTGAAATCATATGGTATTTGTCTTTCTCTGACTGACTTATTTCTCTTAGCATGATACTTTCTAACTCCATCCATGTCGTTGCAAATGGAAAGATTTCATTCTTTTTTATGGCTGAATACTATCCCATTGTATATCTATACCACATCATCTTGATCCATTCATCAGTTGATGGACACTTGGGCTGCTTCCATATCTTGGCTATTGTACATAATGCTGCTGTAAACATAGGGGTGCATGTATCCCTTTGATTTAGTGTTTTTGTATTCTTTGGGTAAATACCCAGTAGTGCAATTGTTGGATTGTAGGGTAGTTCTATTTTTCACTTTTTGGGGAACCTCCACACTGTTTTCCAGAGTAGCTGCACCAGTTTGCAAGAGGGTTCCTTTTTCTCCACATCCTCAGCAATAATTGTTGTTTCTCGTGTTGTTGATTTTAGCCACTGAAAGTTATGTGGTGATATCTCATTATGGTTTTAATTTTCATTTCCTTGATAAGTGATGATGAGCATCTTTTCACATGTCTGTATGTCTCTGGAGGAAAGACTGTGTCTTCTGCCCATTTTTAAATTGAATTATTTTTCGGGTGTTGAGTTTTATAAGTTCTTTATATATTTTGGTTACTAACTCTTTATTGAATACATCATTTGCAAATATCTTCTCCCATTCCATAAGTTGCCTTTTAGTTTTGTTGATTGTTTCCTTCGCTCTGCAGAAGCTTTTTATCTTGACGTGGTCTGAACAGTTTATTTTTGCTTTCGTTTCCCTTGCCTCAGGGGACCTGTCTAGAAAAAAGTTGCTATGGCTGATGTCAAATAAATTAATTTTTTAGGATTTTTATGGTTTCAGGTCTCACATTTAGGTCTTTAATCCACTTTGAATTTATTTTTTGTGTATGGTGTAATAAAGTGGTCCAGTTTCATTCTTTTCATGTTGCTGTCCAGTTTTCCCAATACCATTTCTTGAAGAGACATTCTTTTTCCCATTGGATATTCTTTCCTGCTTTGTCAGAGATTAATTGACCATATAATTGTGGGTTTATTTCTGGGTTTTCTATTCTGTTCCATTGATCTGTGTCTGTTTTTGTGCCAGTACCATACTGTTTTGATCAGTACAGCTGTTTTTTTTTTTTTTTTAAGATTTTATTTCTTGAGAGAGAGAGATGGACCAAGGGGGGTAGGGAGTGGCAGAGGGAGAGGGAGAAGCAGACTCCCCGCTGAGCAGAGAGCATGACGTGGGGCTCGATCCCAAGACCCTGAGATCATGACCTGAGCCGAAGGCAGACACTTAACCGACTGAGCCACGCAGGTGCCCCAGATCAGTACAGCTTTGTAATACAACTTGAAGTCTGGAATTGTGATGCCTCCAGCTTTTTCTTTTTCAAGATTACTTTGGATATCTGGGGTCTTTTGTGGATCTATACTTACTTTAGAATTGTTCTAGCTTGGTGAAAAATACTGTTGGTATTTTGATGGGGATTGCTACTTGCTATGGGTAGTATGGACGTTTTAACAATATCTGACCTTCTACTCCATGAGCATGGAATATCTTTCCATTTGTGTCATCTACACTTCCATTTGTGTCATCTACACTTCCATCAGTGTTTTATAGTTGTCAGCGTACAGGTCTTTCACCTCTTTGGTTAGGTTGATTCCTAGGTATCTTACTGTTTTTGGTGCAACTGTAAGTGGGATTGTTTTCTTAATTTCTCTTTCTGCTGCTTCATTAATGTATAGAAATGCACCAGATTCCTGTACATTGATTTTGTATCCTGCAACTTTACTGAATTCATTTATCAGTTTCAGCAGTTTTTTGGTGGAGTCTTTCAGGTTTTCTATATATTGTATCATGTCATCTGCAAATAGTGACAGTTTTACTTCTTTCTTGCCAATCTGGATGCCTTTTATTTCTTGTCTGATTACTGTGGCTAAGATTTTCAGTACTATGTTGAATAAAAGTGGTGAGAGTGGACATCCTTGTCTTGTTCCTGACCTTAGGGAAAAGCTCTCAGTTCTTCACCACTGAGGGTGATGTTCGCTGTGGGTTTTTCATGTATGGCCTTTATTGAGGTATGTTCCCTCTAAACCTACTTTGTTGAGAGTTTTTATCATGAATGGATGTTGTATTTGTCAAATGCTTTTTCTGCATCTGTTGAGGTATCATATGGTTCTTATTTCTCTTATTGATGTGATGTTCGACATTGAGTTGCCAATATTGAACCACCCTTGCAACCCAGAAACAAATCCCACTTGATTGTGGTGAATGATTTTTTTTTTTAATATATTGTTGGATTTGTTTTGTTAGTATTTTGTTGAGTATTTTTGTGTCTCTGTTCATTAGAGATATTGGCTTGTAGTTTTCTTTTTTTGTGGTGCCTTTATCTGGTTTGGTATAAGGGTAATTCTGTCCTCATGGAGTGAATTTGGAAGTTTTCCTTTTTCTTCTATTTTTCAGGTAGGTCTTTTCTGTTCAGGAATTCCATTGATTGGATGAGGCCTACTCACATGAAGGGCAGCCTGTTTTATTCCAAGTTTATGGATTTAAATGCTAATCTCATCCCCAAAACATCCTTTAAGTTGACAAAATAATCAACCCATATAGGTATATTAAGTTTTAAGGTAAAATATGTCTTAAATTTATGCATATATATATATATATATGGATATATTTATATATAGGGTTACATATGGATATATATTTACATTGAGCTATGTGTGTTTATCTGTACACACGTGTGTGTGTGTATACATATTAATGAATGCTATAGATAGGTAGATGCCATGAAGTATCTCTGAAGGATTCACAAAACATGTCAGAGCCTTAGCTAGGGCAGAAGTTCTCAGTCTGGGGAACGGGTTCTTAATCACCTTGGGAGCTTTTCTGAAATATGTATGTCTGTGTCAGGCCTTCCTTACACTTTTGTGCCTTTCCTTCAAGAATGACATTTTATTTTATTTTATTTTATTTTATTTTTTAAAGATTTTATTCATTTACGACAGAGAGAGACACAGCGAGAGAGGGAACACAAGCAGGGGGAGAGGGAGAGGGAGAAGCAGGCTTCCCGCGGAGCAGGGAGCCCGACGCGGGGCTCGATCCCAGGACCCTGGGATCATGACCTGAGCCGAAGGCAGACGGTTAACGACTGAGCCACCCAGGCGCCCCAAGAATGACTTTTATTTTAAAGATTTTATTTATTTATTTGACAGACAGCGAGAGAGGGAACACAAGCAGGGGGAGTGGGAGAGGGAGAACCAGGCTTCCCGCTGAGCAGGGAGCCCGATGCGGGGCTCGATCCCAGGACCCTGGGATCATGACCTGAGCTGAAGGCAGACGCTTAACGACTGAGCCACCCAGGCACCCCAAGAATGACTTTTAAAATGGCGGGGGAGACGTGGGTAGAAAGTAGCAAAATATTTTCTGAAAAAGCTTGGCAGGACTGAAGAGAAGACTGCAGCTCTGAGGGTGGGTTTTAGGCATCAGCCAGCAGATGGGTGGTGGTGGGTCCTTGGGGGCAGTGGGCCTTGCTGAGGTCCCTAGGAATTCCCCCTTGCTCCTTTAGTGAGTGCGGTACCTGAGGCTCCTGGAAGTTAACAGACAGTCACTGATGTTTGCTTGTCCTTAGCTATGTGGAAACCACTGCTGCCTTGCCCACTCTCTGCACTTTAAAGACCCAGGCGCTAATGTTCATGCTAAGTGACGGAGAATATATATGGTGGTCATGCCTACAGTTTGTATCAGCCGGTGCCATATACTCGTGGCATGCACCGTCTTTAAAGTTTTATAATTGTGTTATTACAACAGGTCTTTTATTTTTATTTATTTTTTTAAGTGGGTTGTTGAGGAAGATAGATGTTGTAGGATGCTTGCCTTTATTTATTTATTTTTTTTAAGATTTTATTTATTTGACACACAGAGAGAGAGAGAACGTGCACAAGCAGGGGGAGCTGCAGAGGCAGAGGGAGAAGCAGGCTCCCCGCTGAGCAGGGAGCCCGATGCGGGGCTCGATCCTAGGACTTTGGGATCATGACCTGAGCTGAAGGCAGATGCTTAACGACTGAGCCACCCAGGCGCCCCTACAACAGGTCTTTTAAAACGTTACAGACCTACCCTTTGAATTACAGGTCACCAGTTTTGTTCTGGTTGGTTTCCCTGGAGGTGAGGGCCTTGGGGAGACCTGGGAGCTATTGCTATGTATATACATAAATTAATAGGCTCCTCCTCTTCTTAAGCCTGGGAAGTAGATTAAAAAAAAAAAAAAATGAAAGACCAGTTCTCTTCAGGCCTTATTAACGTTGAGTGAGCCCTCTATGGCACAGAGTGATGTTAAAAAATGACTCCTTAAATATGTTAGGTAGCCACTCAATTTGTAAAACATAATTGTCATTTTAAGGGGCGGGGATGCTGTCCTGGAATTGACGTTAGTTAGGAAACTTTGGGACTGGTAACTATTTAGTCTGTGCTTGATCTTTTGAATTAGAAGCTCTCTCCCTTGGACTTGACCTCATGCTGCTGTCTTCCTGAGTATCTCCCTTCATTCAAATGAACTGAATTGAGATTGTGTGGCTTCTCAGATTTTTCTTATATTAAGATAATTGGGTATGAAATACTGATTTTGAACAGCACAGTTACTTGAGCCACTGTTAGTACTGAACCGTGAAATGGCTTGTCCCAGGGCATACTTCCTTCAGTCATATTGACCTGTTTTTCTCCTCAGGTGTGTGTCTGACAGTGACCTTGTGACTAGTATATAAACATGCACTAAGCATAGTTTTAGTTCCTCTGGGATTGTCTTAAGTTTTTATACCTTATCTGGCTCTCAGAAATCCATTTAATTACAGCTATTTTAGTATTTGTCCAAGTCACTAAAACCAGTGAACTCTCCATGGGGAGACAGTAAACTTTTGATGGGCATACCAGTCAAAATGGAATTCTGCAAACACACACTTCTTCAGGATTATTCTTATAAATGCATAGAGAAGTTGGCAGCCTTTTGATACTTTTGGAGAGATTCTGGTGGGTACCAAATGGTGCATAGCTACTGTCTGCTTGAGAAATGTTAAGAGGCTCAGCTTTTCTGAATGTGTGTTTTGGCTTTTTGAGATAGCTTCTATACAGGAAGAACCTTCTTTTAAAACCAAATGTAGACTCTGGACTTTCTCCAAGAGAAGTATTATAAATATATCAAAGCTGATACTGTGCTGAATTCTCTTATAGAAAGAAAAAAAAAGGAGTGGTTAATAAAATGTAGTGTTTGAGTAGAGCTCAAATTCAAAGAGAATATCTTCCGTTCTGGCCAGTTTATTACAAACCTTTTATGACAAAGTTCTGATTCCCTCTACCCCCTCCCTCCATTGTTCTGTTCCATTTTATACTGTATATCTCTCCACAGTTCTCATCATTTTTTTTTTTTTTTGCTATGAGAGTTTACTGAGAAAAAAATGGGGTTCACAGAGTATGAAGAGAAAGACAATCCTTACATATTTTGTTTTATCCTCCTCTTGAGCTTTTGACTGAATGTAGTTTTGCAAAAAACCCTATTTTTTCTACCTCTATGCTGAGTGGGTGGGTGGGCTTGTTAAAAGCAAAAGCAAACCCACCAACTAAACCCTTTAAGTCATGATTCTGTCATACATGATGATATTTCATAGAATTAGCCACAGGACAATTTGTGATGCTATCACAGAAATACATATCTACCCACCCCACCTTAAAATCTTACTCTGCACCGTTCGGAGCCCCTGAACTATTCAAATCTTTTAAAATACCAGGAGAGACTTTAGAGTCATTCCAGATTCACTTTAGAGGACAGGTGAGAGAAATGACTTGCTCCCCCATCTCCTCCCAGGTAAGTGTGGGCATCAGGCTGTGGTTCCTGAGTTTCCTCCCTTCTTTCTTGCTCTTCACCCCTTGCTGGGCTGGAGTCCCCCGGCTTTCTCAGCCCTAATGAGAAGGCTCTCGTGGCACCTGCAGTGCAGGTGGGGCTTGGACGCAGCAGCTAGTTAGATCACCTGTGTCACAGAAGGTGCGCCCGCTGCAGGTGATCTGGCGAGTATAAACCGCCTCTCTGCCTGTTACGTGATTGTCGTTCTATAAATCCCCACATTCAGAGTCTGGCATAGAGTCTTGTCTCTTTTGCTTTGAAATTTTGCTTTAAAGAACTGCACTTTGGAAATGACATGATGCTGCGAAAGGTTGCGGGGATCCAGGGAAGAGGGGAAAGGCAGGGTTACTGACTCACTGAGTCTCCCTTGTGCATCAGGCACTGTGCTAGTCCTCTCACATCGCTCTTAAAATGAATGCTCCCCTCCACGACGTGAAAAGGATTTTGGGAATCCATATTGTAGCTGAGGGTATTGTGAGGCATACAGCTGGGACTGGATCCCAGTTTGTCTGACTTCATATCCTTCCTCCAGGTTCGTTCTTGAGAGGGGGCAGGGTGGAGAGCATGTGTGTGTTTTACAAGCCAGATGGAATCCTGAAGAGCGGCTCAGCTCTGACAGCTATTTAAATTATCTGTGACACCGCATCCCGCCATTAGAATGGGTGATGGATTGTTGACAGCTCCCATCAGAAGAGCCTGAAGCCCTGGTTGGTGGAGCGGCACTCACAGTCTTTCCAAAGTGTGAAGCGTGATCGAAACTTGGATTCTAATCATTACTGTGAGGCTAGAAAACATTTAAGATACTGTTAGGCGGGCTTTTTTTTTTTTTAAACAACTTAGGTGGAGCAGATCATTATTCTGTTTGCTTGGACAAAAAAATGCAGGATCTTTTCCACATACCAGAGTTCAGAAAATGTATTTTGATTTATCTCATGCTATTCATATTCATTTTCCATGTGTATTGACTTTTGCCCTTGAAAATCTATTTCTTCATCCCTTGTCTCCCTTCATGGGTGTAGGTTTCATCTCTCTAGCTGGTATGTATACTTTTTTTTTTTTTTATGTGAGAGAGAGAGCCAGTGAGAGAACATGCACTCACGTGCTTCCTGAGAGCAGGGGGAGGGGGTAGAGAGGCAGAGGAAGAGAGAGAATGACCTGAGCTGAAATTAAGAGTCGGAAGCTCAATGTACTGAGCCACCCAGGCGCCCCTGGTATGTATACTCTTTAAGGTCGCTGAGCTTATCTCTTATTTATTGTCCTTCCTCAATTACTCAGGACAAAGTTTAACTCAGGCATCAAGTAAATGCTTATTAAGTCATTTTCATTGTTTTTCAAATGACTAATTTGAATTATTATGCCAAATAGTTTTCGAGCTTTATCTCTTCAAGTTTTACTTAGTAAGTTTTGTTCAGTTCGCCCTAGCGATTTTTTTTTTCTATTATAACGTGACAGAGTCCTCTTGCTGAGTTAATGCCATTTGGTTATGACTGATTCATGGACTCTATCAGGAGACAGAAGTGACTGTGAAACTCTTCTCCGCCATTTGTATAAATGGAGGATGATTTTGAGTAGGGTGGTTTTTCTGTTCTTCCATCTTCGGATTTTGGTCATTTTGGAGTATACACTACACCCTATTGTAGTTTCTCGTCAGTTTATCTTCTGTGATTCATTTACTTACCCAGTTTCTTTTATCTGACAGTTTTCCTCTTTAAAGCTAAGAAAGAGAGAGACCTTTCCTCGGCAGGGCCAGAGTGGTAGGGGGAATTCCAGGAAGCATTCTGTTTACCTTCTCTGTCCTTCTCGAAGTTTTCTCTCCCTATCAGAGAAGAATCTCCTCATGGCTCCAGCAACCGGACATGCCTGTGTGGAGTTTGGGGTCGGAGGGAGTTGCCCACTGAAAGACTGGAAGGTAGATTGGAACAGAGCTTGGAAGATCTTACCGGTGTGGTTGAGGGTGTTTGGGCTCAACGTCACCTGCCACTGGGGAGGTGTGGGAGGGTGGCCCTGACGGTGTGTGTGTGTGTGTGTGTGTGTGTGTGTGTGTGTGTGTGTGTGCGTGCGTGCTGGAGCGGGGGGTGCGAGCAGGCCGTTGCGGGAGGAACCTGTGCCCGAAGGACAGGAGAGGGGGCGGAGAACTGCCCAGACCGGGCGGCTGGCCGCCTCTGGGCAGCGCATAGGGAAGAGGAGAACAGGACACTGGCTGCGCAAGTCTGGGTGCCCATGTTACAGACATGGCGGCGGCGGAGATGCAGAGCGAGGCAAGGAGAGTTTGGATCCGGGCCTACTGATGTCTGAGGTGTCAGCAGTCTCTGTGAGAAATGTCCCACGAGCAGTTAGAAGTCTGGAGCCCCACAGAGGGGTCTTGGCTGGGTATGTAGGTTTGGATTCCGCCCCTAGCAATGATGACCAAAACCCTGCGAAGGGATGGTCTTGTCTGAGAAGAGCAAGTGAGGAGAGGAGAAAGGGACAGGGACACACAGCCTTGTTGTCTGCTTAATTTCTGGGGGTAAAATGAGACTAGCAAACAGAGGAAAGGAGTTCACCTCTTGAATCCACAGAGCAGGGGGGAGGTGAGGGTGAGTTTGTAAACGTTGTTCATCAGCCTGTCAGACTGGTAAGAATGTAAGAAGGGACAGTATCTCCCGCTGGCAGGAATGCTGGGAAAAGGCAGTCTTCCAGAAATGCTGGTGGGAATAGTCACTGCCGGAAGAGTTCTGGCAGAGTCTATTACAATTTAAAATGCACGTAGCCTTTGACCCCGGGGTTCCTCTCCTGGCACTTTATCCCATAGAAATAAAAGCAGCTGTATGTAATTTGTTTGTACAAGAATACTTAGTGCAGCATTGTTTGTAGTGACCAAGAACTGGAAAGTAAGTGGGTGCTTTCAGCAGGGGAACAGCTGGGTAGAACGTGGCAGGGCCATGCTTTGGATTTCCATCCCTCCTGACCTGGAAGCGTTCCCACGAGAAATGAAGAGGCCAAGAACCATGTATAATATGATCTCGTTTTTGTGGACTCTAGGATCCTAAAAGGCAGTCTTGTGTGTATGTTCATAGTGCTTGGAAGGAGGGAGGTTAGCACTATGGGAGGAGGTGGGTGGGAGATAAATAATAAAAAAGACTGCCTGCAAAATGGAAAAGGACTTGTGTGTAGATGTCCGTATAGACAGATGGTGGAAGGGTGTTAGAGGTGAGTGTCTCAGGGTGTGGAGATGTAGCTGAGTTTTTACTTTTTTTTCCTCATGACTTTTCTGTGTTGGTTGCAAATCAGTGAGCAGAGGCCATTGGATTTAGAGTTTAGAAATCATCGGAAAGCATTCCAAAAGCATTTGGGAATGGAAGCCCCATTTGTCATGGTCAGGAATAGTGACAGAGTACAGATAATTGAAAAGTAAGAAAAGAAGTAAAGTAAAAGAAAGTAAAGAGATTTTGAAGGAGTTATCTTTGGCGGCCAAAGAGAGAAACAGAAAGGCACAGGGCAGAGGCAAGACTTAACTCGGTGCAGGGTTAAAAAGGCAAGTGGGAAGCGTGGGAAGGAGATGGGTGCGTTGGAGGTGGAGAGGCTAAGCTGCAGATGCCCTGGGGGGGTGGGGGTGGGCTGGACGCGGGGCTCATCCAGGTCTGGAGCCCCCAGTGGGTGGCCTGGGAGGTGAGAGCCTCCTGTCTTCTGAGATGGGCACGTGGGCCAGTCAAGAGACAGAAAGATTTTGAGGTTTGGACAGAAGTTGAGGGAATGTGCTTTTAAAGTAATATGGGAGGCAGGATTATAGGCTGACTGTTACGGGCTTTAGGGTGGCAGGAGCTACTTGGGTAAGTGCAACAAGTTTGGAACAGCCTCTGTGTAGATGATGGAGAATTGAGAACACGTCGGGAAAAAGTAGGAAGCAGCAGAGGTTCAAGTTAGAGAACTGGAAGGCCTAGTGGCCACCTCTACGATTCAGTGACACTTGAAGGCAAGCTGCAGGGGGACTGGCTAGTCCAGGAGTGGGGGTGGAAAGATGGGACCCTCAGAATTGACTGCCAGCGGGGACAAATACTGTTTATTCAAGGAAAGGAAGGGGACAAGAGGCTTCGGATGGGTAATGACATCATTGTGGAACTGATAGAGGGAGATAGGCAGGTCAGAGGGCCCCTCAGAAAGGGACTGAGGGGGCCAGGACCCATCGAGGGACATGGACGGGCAGATGAAATGGAATCCAGAGGGTTGCCGTCCCTGGGGGGTCTGAGGTCTTGGGGGTAGAGCAGTAGCTTGTTGGATCGGTGTTTCATACTTCATGTTTTCTGTCCTAGAACATTACCGACTTCCTTTTGTCCAAATTCAGCTGAACTTTAAGCCCTCTCTTTAGGATTTCTCATGAAGTCGTTGCTTTTGCTTAGTTGGTTTAGCTGCTACCCCTCAACCCTCCCCCCCCCGCCCCGAGCATCTTATATGGTTTGTCTGTAGACCTGTATGTCCACATCGGTAGCCACAAACCACGTGCGCCTGTTGAGCACTTGAAATGTGGCCAGTGCCACTAAAGGGTGCCGGAAGTGCGAAACACATGCTGGGTTCTGAAGACTTCGAGTGAAAAACTAATGTAAACTACCTTATTCATAACTGTGTACATGGGAAGATAATAACTTGGATATTAAAATTAATCTCACCTGTTTCTTTTTACCTTTTTATTTTTTTTTAAAAAAGATTTTATTTATTTGAGAGAGAGAGAGAGAGAGCAAGCATGAGAAGGGTGAGGGGCAGAGGGAGAAGCAGGCTCTTCGCTGAGCAGGGAGCGCAACGTGGGGCTCGATCCCGGGACCCTGGGATCATGACCTGCGCTGAAGGCAGACGTTTAACTGGCTGAGCCACCCAGGCACCTCTCTTTTTACCTTTCTAAATATAGTTACTAGAAAATTTAAGTTACGTGGCTCCCACTTTATTTCAGTTGGGTAGCACTGCTCTAGACCTTTGGTGCACTTTCTCTCTGCTGGATGCCTTCCCAGTGTCTGTCCACTTAGCCATATCTTATCCATGCTGCAAGGGCAACATTAGTCTCTCTTCTCCTGTCCTTGACACTTACTGTCTTGTCTCTTATCACTGTTCCTAGCTCCTGTTGGGAAAGTTGCAGAGTTTCTGGTTTGTATTTTTATTTGAAATCCACTTGCATCCATTTCTTACCCCCTTAACCAGAATCTAAGCTTGGCATTGCCTTTCCTAGATTGTAATCTTTCCTAGATTGAAAGGAGGACTGATAAAATAGGTGTAGTTCTTTCTCCGCTTCTGGCGACATCTTTAGTACTGGGCTCTGTCCCTAAGAGGAGCTCCGAAGTTTTTGAATGAATAAATAATGTATTTGCATCTCCACTGCTCTCTTAACTTTAAGTTCCAAATCAGTACTATAATGCTACCTGTATTTTTTTTTTTTTTAATTTCTTAGACATCACTGATTTTTAGGGCAAGTATAGTATTTGAAATTGGACAGGCCTGGCCTCGAATCTAGAAAGATCATTTTTTGCTTTGTGACCTTGGGCCGGTTATTTGATTCTTTGCACCTTAACGTCCTTGTTCGTAATTGAGACACTGATACTTCTCAAGGTTGCCTTGAGGAAAAGCCCTGATACTGTGCTCAGTAAACGTTCACTAATTGCCAGGTCCCTTTAGAACTGTGCATGGAAGCTGGCGGTGAATTTATGTGGAACTCTTTCTCCTCTTGACCGCTGGAAAACTCATTGGTGGTCCCATGCATTTTGGCCCTTGGTTACGTTTTTTTTTTAAAGATTTTATTTATTTATTTATTTGAGAGAGAGAGAGAGAGAGACAGCGTGAGAGGGGATAGGGTCAGAGGGAGAAGCAGGCTCCCTGCCGAGCCGGCAGCCCGATGTGGGACTCGATCCCAGGACTCCGGGATCATGACCTGAGCCGAAGGCAGTGGCCTAACCAGCTGAGCCACCCAGGCGCCCCCTTGGTTACGTTCTGATGGCATTTTTGTTTGGTTGCTTTGTGATAATTCTAAACAGTGGCGGTGTCTGCCACTATTTAGTAAATAGGAATTAGTAGTTCTTTCATCTCTGCTAGAAGAGTCCTTGAAGAAACACATGTTCCTGGCATCCGTATTAGTAGGCAATTAATAAGTATCTGCTGATTGAATAATGAATGGTAGCTGTAAGGGAGAACATGTGCCCAGAGGACATTTTTAAGAAAAATTAAGTTCTTATCAAGGATTCGTTGAATGAATGGTAAAGTGAGAAATGAATTAAGTGAAATTAAAAATTAGGTGAATGAAAATAAATGAATGATGACATGGAAGTTGTTCATGGGGAGAAGGTTGAAAATGGTGGGGATGGACTGCCGCGGAGATTCCCAATGGGACCCCAGAGGTCCCTTTTCTCCCCAAACACATTTTTCTGTGATACATTGGAAAGATCATGAGACTGATAACTGGTTGACCTGACTGCTTGCCCATGGCCTACTGGACAGGTGTGGGATCTTGGGGAATTCACCTAACCTTTTTGAGCCTCTGCTTCGTCATTTGCAGAGCAAGGGGGACAGATCAGAAAAGGCAACAAGGTGGTAGCACACGGCCTGGGAGTCAGGTTGGCTTCTCCATGCTGGCTTTCCCACTTCCTAGCTCTGCAGCCATTCCCGTGTTCCCCAACTTCTTCGACGCCTCTCAAGAGTAAGAGTGAAAGGGTGTCTCCTGTTCCTGACAGAAGAGCTCCTAAATCAGCTGCTTACCAGTGGGTGATTGAACATTTGTTGATATGAAGAATGAGAGGCTGTCAGGAGAACTTTTGAAAAAAAATTTTTTTTAAAAGATTTTATTTATTCATTTGAGAGAGAGAGAGAGAGAGAGAGACAGAGCACAAGCAGGGGGAGAGGTAGAGGGAGAGGGAGAAGCAGACTCCCTGCTGAGCTGGGAGCCTGACGTGGGGCTCGATCCCAGGACCTGGAGATCATGACTTGAGCCGAAGGCAGATGCTTAACCATCTGAGCCACCCCAGGTGCCCTGAAAATATTTTTATTGTAAAATCAGGTATTTTGAGGGATAATTTATGTACATAAATATCTTTTTTTAACTTAATTAAAAAAAAATTTTTTTTTTAAGAGACAAAGGGAGAGAGGAAGCCAGGGGTGGGGTGGAGTGGGGGGAGGGAGAGAGAGAATCTGAAGCAGGCTCCAAACCCAGCACAGAGCCCGATGTGGGGCTCGATGTCACCACCCTGACATCATGACCTGAACCAAAATCAAGAGTCAGACACTTGACTGAGCCACCCAGGTGCCCCCGATTTCATTTTAAACTGAAACTCTGTGCCCATTAGATGAAAACGCCCCATTCCTCTCCCCCAGCCCCTGGCAGCCCCACCCTTCTACTTTCTGTCTCTGAATTTGATGGGTCTAGATATCTCTTAAGCAGAATCATATAGTTTTTGTCCTTTTGTGACTTGTTCCTTTCACTTAATGTCCTCAAGACTCATCTGTGGTGTATAGCATGGGTCAGAATTTTCTTCCTTTTTAGGGCTGGATAATATTCTGTTGTATGGATGTACCACGTCTTGTGTATCCACTCATCCATACATAGACACTTGGATTTTTCCACCTTTTGGCTACTGTGAACAGTGCTGCTGTGAACACGAGTGTACATAAGTCTTTGAGATACTGCTTTTAGTTCTTCTGGGTATATGCTCAGAAGGGGAATTGCTGCATCATATGGTAACTGTTTTTAAGTTTTTGAGGAACTGCCATATCGTTTTCCACAATGGCTGTGCCATTTTACATTCCCACCAGCAGTGCACAGGGGTTCCAGTTTCTTTACAACCTCACCAACACTTGTTCTTTTTTTTAAATAGTAGCTGTTCTCATAGGTGTGATGTGGTGGTATAACCAGACTTTAGATAATAAAAATTTATGGGATCTAAGGAGTATCATTTGATATCATCCATTCAGTAGTCTCATTTAAATAGATAATGAAACATTTCCTGCTAGGTTGAGTGACTTGACCATGTATCTTGTCATGGAACTTGTCCTGGGTCAAAGGTAGGACTGAAATTCCAAGTCTCTCCACTCTCATTGTTGCCTGAGTGATGCAGTCTGGTCATTCACTTATTCCCCTATCTAACACATAACACCCATCAGTACTGTGTGAGGTGTAGGAGTTGACAACGGTGGTTCAGCTGAAGACCCATCCCTCACCGCCCATCCCTGGCAGCTGTCAGTTTAATGAGCAGTTAGTAAAATCTGCAGAATCATGCTTGGTAACTTTTGCTTTTTACTTTCCTCCTCTATTGTATTATCAGTCTAGAGGAGCTTATGAAAATGACCTCCCTAGTCTTGTTTTATTTTATTTTTTTAATTCTACCATTTATTTTTATTTTTTTAATTTAAATTCAATTTAGTTACCATGTAGTGTATTATTAGTTTCAGAGGTAGAGGTCAGTGATTCATCAGTCTTATATAACACCCAGTGCTCATCACATCACGTGCCCTCCTTAATGCCCTTCACCCTGTTACCTCAGCCCCCCACTCACCTCCCCTGCAGCAACCCTCAGTTTGATTCCTGTGGTGAAGAGTCTCTTATGGTTTGCCTCCCTCTCTGTTTTTATCTCCACGTAGCTCTCAAAACTTCATAATTTTCTACAAAATCATTTGAGAAGAAAATGAGATACAGGGGAAAGGGGCAGAGATGGTGAGCTCTCTGGCAGCAGTTGTAGAAAGCTGACCGTATTTAAACATTGTTGGGCATGCTGTGTGGACACGGGTGCCTGTCTTGTTCTCGAAGAGCACCTTGACGTCATCTCTGACTCATTTAATGCTAATGAGAGACTCATCAACGACCAGGACGCCTGAGTTGTGTTAGTACAGCTCCCACCTTGGAGGGAGCATTGCTTGGGCCATTGCAGAAACCATACGATGTCTGTTGTTGTCAAATCCCGTGAGTTACGAGAGGGTAAAGCTTACTGAAGTCAAGAGTATGGTCACTGCTTAAATACAGGCTCTCGTTAGAGAATGTTCCAGCTGATGGTGGTGTTGAGTAAAGCGTTACCGGGCTTGCTTGTGTCATGTTCTGGGTTTGGTTTTGGCTTTGCAGCTGGGGATGTGTATAAAGTGAATTGGTTTTCATATCCGTCTTAGGTTTCCTCATTTCTGGCTTCTGTTTTGATGAAGTGGTTTTTCAAACTAGGGCACTGAGAGAGAAGGAGGAACCCAGTTCCGTTCCGTTTTTTTCCCTGGCAAATGAATTTTACTTCCTCTTGAAATCTGTAATCCTTTCCTCTTTGTTCAAGTGTCTGAATTTGACTTGGATTTACTTCCAGCTGCTTCAGGAAGTGGACTATGGAGGAAAATCTGAACCCGGGGGGAGCATCTCCGTGGTAACGGCTGCCTGTAGCCGGCACCTGCTCTTGAAGCCGTGTCTCCACCTGAAGTGAAATCTGAGGTGCAAAGTCTGCCAAGATGCAGGTTGTTGAGAGGTGGATGTGAGGGCCCTTTTTGATTCGAAGCAGATGAATTTTTATGAGAATTTGCCTTTTAACAGCCAAGAGTCTGTCATTCCGCAGTGAACCTCTGTCCTGTTGAGCTGCCCCTGCATGTTTTGTGAGTGGGATCTAGTGCAGGTTGGATTTGTACGCGTTTGTGCATCCTCTGTTGCTCTTGCAGCCCTGAGCTGTTGGGGGGCGCCCCGGCCTGCGGGCAGCCGTCTCAGTGAATGGCCTTAGGTGGCCAGGCAACGATGAGGAGATACTAGAAAGTTGCCTGAAGCAGCTGTTACCCATCATCCCTTGGAGGCCTTCTCTTGGGGGGAAAGTTATTTCTGCACGCACTCAGCAATCATGAGACTTAGCCTGCCATCCTTGGTGGTCGAGCCCCTTGTGGACCCGAATGTTTTTGTGCTTTTGTTCATCGTGCTTAGACATCCTAGTCAAACTAGAAGCCTCGATTGCCTGCTCCCTACACCGCTTACCGAGCTGCAGATTGTTGGTTTGGACATAATGTCTCTGGCCCTCGCTTTTCTTCCTCTGAGAAATGAAGAGATGGAAGAGAGTATTCCAAAACCTGCGTCATCGTCAGGGACATCCGTCACCTAGTTGACTTTGTGGGAGCCTGCCGACGCCAGGGCCTCTAGCAGGGCCTTCCTCTAGCCATGTCCTTCAACTCTGAGCGCTACGGAAGGGATTCCCTCCCAGTCCGCAGACAAGGACATGGGCTCGCGGAGGTGAGCAGGTAAGCCCTGCAGCTGGGTTTTGACCTGGTCTGATTCCATAGCACTTGATTTTTTGGACTGCACCATGTTGTTACCTGCAGCTTCATGGTTCGGGGTAAAGTACTTGTTGCCACCTTCGTAGGACGTAAGTAACTGAAGAACAGAACTGAATTCCGAGAATTCTAAGCAGTCTAGAACAACTGCTTTTCTAACTGTAAGGTTCAGGTACAAATATTTGTGAACTGGAGATTATAAGAGCTAACAGAAATGAAACATGATGTAATTTTTTTTTTTTTTAATCTTATAGAATACGCAGACCACAAGTTTCCTGGAAGAAATTGTGCATTTTTTTCTGAGGATGTCATAACAACTGGGTTTAGGAGTTGTCTTTTGGTGGCAGTTGGGCAGGTTATCTGATGATTTTAATATTTTTGCTTTATAGAAATAGCAGGCCCTATTCCTAAATTGTTGTTATATTTAGGTGTTTAAGGGTGGATCTTGTGAGGTTGCTATTACAGTAGCCTGACACCTATATATAGGGACACTCAAATGTGGTGTAAATCCATGTCTTTAAAAAAAGAAAGCAATTACGGTGTTGGAAAGCCAAGCTATAAAAAGCAAATGAAATCATAGGAGAGCCAAGATAGGATTTCATTTTACTAAGCAAATGGCCCTGACTTTCTTTGTGCTTTTGTGTCTTTCACTGGCAGAGTGGGGAATGCAGAAGTCTCCAAGTTAGGACCGTAGACATTTACAGGTCTCAGCACTTGTCATAATACATGGATTGAGAGACAGATCTGAAAGAATGAAGTGCTCAGACACTCAGCTTATACTTCCAGTGTCCCCTTAGCTGTCTAGCATCCCATAGAACCTGTGTGGTTTTTTTTAAAAGAAGTTTATTTTTTATTTAATGTGTACTCATGCCCATCATGATAGTTTTTCATCAAAGTTAAAATCAGTTGACTTGAAAATATGTGTCTTTGACCAGCAAAGTCAGACTAGTACCTGCCAGTGTTGCTAGTCCTATTAAAAAATGTATTTTCAATACACATACCCAAATGCTATGAGCATCTTCCTTCCCCTCTGCCTCTTCCACTCCCCCCCTACCCCATTCCCACAGACCAGAAGCAAGGGAGGAAGACCTTTGGAGCCTTCTGAAAAATGCTTGGATCTTTCCGTATTGAGTGGCTGGATGCAAGCCTCTTCTGGCAGTTCTGAGAACTCAGAACGTCGAACATTAATTGGTCTCTATATATGTCTCAGTAATCCCATCTTAAAAATGCAGTAGGCTTCTTTAACTATTCTTTCTTGCTCAGAGGTGCCTTGTCACCCTGCTGGAGCTCTGATAATGATAGGTTGGATTTCTCTGTGGAAACACAAAACAGCTTCTCTCCAGGCATTTTGCTTTGTCTTCTGGAAGTGCTACATGGCTTTGGCTAGATACTGGATAAAAAAGGCCTACTAACGAGAGGAATATTTAAGACCTGGGTGAGCTGTCACATCATAAAATGCTAAACAGTATTCCCCTCAGGGACATGTTCAGAATTTCACATGATAAAAATCTTTATTTACTCCTCAGCAAATACAAATGATCTTGGCATCATTTCTGACATGCTTTCCCCAAGTTCTTCCAAGTTCTTCCAAGTTCTCATTAAGAATCATCCTTTTGCAACGGGAATTGAGAGTTTCTCACACCCCTCCCCCCCGCCCCATCATTGTGGGGGTAGAACGTTTTAATGCTATGCAATTACTTTTCTTTGTAAGATTCACTGTGGTTGCTCGTTGTGTTCTATTACAGAACACCAGGTGGGGATTGGCAATGTTTTTCTAACAAAGAGGCTACACGCTAGAGGTGGATGTATTCAGGCGGGGGCTGGCAGCCTCTGAGGGGCTGACTCATCCATGACTCACATGACAGTCTGTGTGGCCCCTTGGCCCTGGTGCCAGCCTCTGGACGTAGAGAGGCGGTGTCTCAGTTCTCCCACGAGAACTTGAAAGTTGAAATATCTGATTCTGATTCTGGCTTGGTTCAAGTGTGGGCTCACCCTTTGTTAGGGACTCGGTGAGAAGCTCTAGGACGCTCACACACTTTGGCTTTGGCAGCCTGTGTGATTTAGGAGACAGTCTTGTACTGCTGGTTTTATGCACTGGGAAACCCCACGACAGAGCAGTGGGTTGGGAAGAAAAAAAGCTTGATCAAACGTCAGTTGCAACAGCACTGATCTTTCCTCTACTTACTTGGAATGCCACCTTTATCCTATTCTAAACCTCCATGTAACTTGTATCTCTGTCTGGACTTTGAATATTTCTGTTCAGTAGCAAACTATTAAAATTAGTGTAACTTTACAGAATATTTTGCTACCTGATGGGGCAAATACTCCCCAGTTACTTTTTTTCTCAGAATACTTCCTCTTGGCCACTCTACAAAGTTATTCTTCTAGATGAGCTTTAGAATCAGCCTATCACATTGTTCTAAAAACCTATTTGGGATTGCACTGAACATGTAGCAATTTAAGAATTGACCTGTTGATTTGAATCTCCCTACCAAGGAACATAGAATATCGGAGAATTTTTTAGATCTTTTTATGCCTTTTAGTAAAAGTTTTATAGTTTTCGAATATAAAGATTATACATTGTTATTTTCTTCCTAGTTTTTAAGTAATTTTGCAGGTGATAAAAAAGGATTTTTCCCCTCAATTTTTAAGTGGTTATCACTGATAGGTAGAAGCTTACTCATTTTGTATATTCGTTATATCGTGCCCTTACTGAACTTGCTTAATAATTCCAACGGATTTGATTTTCTAAGTTGATATCCTGTCCATTAAAGGAGGAACAATATTCATTCCTCATTTCTTGATTGCTGCATTAGGGTTCCTGAAATGAATCGGTAAGCTTTCCAGCTTTTTCTGTATTCAGGAACTGTGTGGAACAAGGATTTGCTGTCCTTTGAAAGTCTCATAGTTTATCACCCATAGAAGCAAGTGGGCTTGAAATGATTTCCATATTACTTTATGAAAGCTTTCTAAAATTAGTGCGCTGGAGACGGAGGAAGCCTGATAGGCTGGCGGCTGGAGGGATGAATGATCAAACATGGGAGGTAAGGCAGGGAAGATGGCTGGGGTGCACAGGTAAAGAGGGTGATCCAGGGATAAGAGGAGAGTGACATTCCCCCCACCGCCTCACTGCCCCTGGTGCAAGAACTTTCTGGAATATCATCATTTCATGTAAGAGGGAAAACACTTTATGCCTCAACTATTTCCCGGCCAAGTTGTGATGGATCTTAGGGCCTTTTCCCCAGAAAACAAGGGAAGTGGCTTAGGGTATTAAAGTTAAAACTGAACTTCCTCCTTTTGGTAAACTTGATTTTGAAAGTCTTGTGATGGCTGCTTACATTTTGTTACTGTGACCTGGAGAGCTGGAAGCTGGCAAGCAGCGCTCAGGATGTGACCATGGCTAGCTGTAGGAAGGAACGAGCTGCCCGTCTCTGCATTTATTCTGCCTCCAAATCACAAGCCTCCTGGTCACGTTCACCCCACTGCTGAGGGGCCGTCTGCTCAGGCTTGGCTACCACTGTGTGGAATGTCCGCCCATCCCTCATGTGATTGTGGAAGGACCGTGTGTGCTAATTTCCCTCACTTATGTGGAGTAAATCTTGGAAGAAGGCTGGTTTTCTATAAGTGTGCACATTAGATTTTTGGATTGTGTTGTTCACTATAAATACTTTTGGTAAGTGCCCTGCCCTGAGCTTATGGCTCAACAAGGGAGATTCTATTCCAGATAATGAGATTAAATCTTTCATTTTAGAGAGTTCCTGTGTTTGGATTGAGGTCTCCTGCCTCTTGTTAGAAGACCTGGGGAATAGTAGGTAAGAAAGTTTCTCGCATAGTAATGATGCCTAATAGCCATAAAGTTTAAAATTTGAGAATGCATTCATGGGTTTGGTAGAATGAGTTCCCATGAGGGTCTTTGTCCTCCCTGAGTTTTGTGATGCCGCCAGCTTTGGTTTCCTTTTTCAACAATCCGCTGGTTTGGGGTCTTTTCTGGTTCCATACAAATTTTAGGATTAAAATGCCACACAATTGGTATTCACAGGATGCCTTCTAGTGTATTCAACCCTTTAATGGTGTACCCAAAATCCCAATGTGGAAATGCACTTTCATAAATACCTCTCTCTGCTATAATTAAATTAGCTGATTAAAGGTGTAACTTAATTGTCCTGTCAATTGTTGTTGTTGTTTTTTAAAAAGATTTAAAAATTTTGAGAGAGAGAGAGAGTGCACGCACGTGTACAGAGTGGGGCTGGGTGGGGAGGGGCAGAGGGAGAGGGAGAGAGAGAATCTCAAGCAGTCTCCCCCTGAGCGCAGAGGAGCTAAAGTGGGGCTTGACCCCATGACCCTGAGAACATGACCTGAGCTGAAATCAAAAGTGGGATGGTCAATCCACTGAGCCACCCAGCTGCCCCGTCATTTGGTTTTTTAAAAGGCTAAATACGTTTGTGCACCTGTATGTGTTATATTAGAATTAGTCAAGACAAATCCAGGTGAGCCTTTGTAAATGATTCAGTCACTGTTGCTGATATTTTTTTCATTTTTTTAAAGTAAGCTCTATGCCCAGTGTGTCGCTTGAATTTACAACCCAAGATCAAGAGTCACACGTTCTACCAACTAAGCCAGCCCAGGTGCGCATGTTGTTGATATTTTAAATACTTTATTTCTGTTTTATATTTTGTCTCCAGTTTTTGTTTGTTTCATTAGTTGTCTCATTACAGAGTTTTTTGTTTTTGAAAATGAAGAGGTGGTTCATCTGGATATTATTGTGACTTTCTTTTAAAACTGAACCAACTGCAGGGGCGCCTGGGTGGCTCAGATGGTTAAGTGTCTGCCTTCGGCTCAGGTCATGATCCCTGGGTCCTGGGATCGAGTCCCGCATCAGGCTCCCTGCTCCTTGGGAGCCTGCTTCTCCCTCTGCCTCTCTCTCTCTCTGTCTCTCATGAATAAATAATAAAATCTTTAAAAAAAAAAAAGCTGAACCAACTGCAGAACCTGTCTTTATTTATTTATTTATTTTTTTTAAAGATTTTATTTATTTATTTGACAGAGAGAGACACAGTGAGAGAGAGTGAGCACAAGCAGGGGGAGTGGGAGAGGGAGAAGCAGGCTCCCTGCTGAGGAAGGAGCCTGATGCAGGGCTCGATCCCAGGACCCCGGGATCATGACCTGAGCCGAAGGCTGACGCTTAACTGACTGAGCCACCCAGGCGCCCTGCAGAGCCCGTATTTAAATAAAAGGAACTAAATGTATCAGATTTCTGTGTCAGATACTTAAAGATTAACATGTAACATTACTAATTTCAATGATCTTATCCATTTTTCTCACTTTGGGGTGGAACTGAGAGTAAAGAAAACTTCTGGGAATTAGTATCCTGTTGTATCTTTAATTTGGGGAATCTATGAAAAGTTAACTTAAATTCATATTTGGAAGGTGTGTAGAGTGAAACCAGGGGCAACTAATTGAGGTAGAAAATTCACTGCTCCTGTAAATGCTAGGTAGAAGATAGAAGAGCCTCTCAAAATATAAAATATACTTTATAGCATATAGAAGATCTGTAGGGTCTTACATGAGTAATTCAGTGAGAGAGCTTGCACTAATGAGAGAAGGGAAATGTTTAGGTTGAACAGTATAAGCCATTTTGGCAAAATGTTTTCCTCGTTGTGTCTGTGTTTTCCCTTTGTTACGTACGTATCTTAAGCCTGTGCGAGCCTGTTGTTCTGTGAACAGGAATTACAGTTTGGAAGGATGCCATGGTGACCCCTTCCCCACCACCCACTCACCGTGTGTACATGGAGTAGACCACTCAGTGGGTTTACATTTGAAAAATACAGATGCTGATAGTAATCTGTGTCCTGTGTGGTAATAATCCTTAAATCCCTGTCCACACACAAGAAAATTAAATAGAGAATTGAGGCATCTGCCAAAGTAATTCAGAGAGAATTCTCTGAGGGCAATTAGGATTTGTTTTCTTTGTGTCTGCACTCTGTACCTCTTGAGGGCAGGAGACCTTTTTTGGGGGGAGTACAGTATACTTTATTAATGGTACATGACAAGGTAGGGCTCCCCAAGCCCCTTCCCTCATTCAGGGGTCTGGGATGGAACCTGTGTGGAGGTCAGGAGATTTTCAGTGTGTTGGGGGATGAATTGGGGCAAGGACTCCCCAGCAGCTGAGGGCCTCTCTCTTCCTCTTGCCCTCACTGGGGCTGGTGCCAGGGGCATTTTACTCCTTGGAGGCCACGTGGACCGTAAGGTCTACCACCTGGTTGCTGTAGCCAAGTTCATTGTCATACCAGAAAATGAGCTTGACAAAGTGGTCATTGAGGGCAATGCCAGCCCCAGCATCAGAGGTGGAAGAGTGGGTGTCACTGTTAAACTCACAGGAGACAACCTGGTCCCCAGTGTAGCCCAGGATGCCCTTAAAGGGGCCCTCCAGTGCCTGCTTCACCACCTTCTTGACGTCATCCTATTTGGCAGCTTTTTCCCAGGGGCGGGTCAGATCCATGACTGACGTGTTGGGGGTGAGGACACTGAAGGCATGCCAATCAGCTTCCTGTTCAGCTTAGGGATGACCTTGTCTACAGCCTTGGTGGTGCCAGGAGAAGCAAGGATGATGTTCTAGACATCCCCTCGGCCATCACACCACAGCTTCCCAGAGGGGCCATCCACAGTCTTCTGGGTGGCAGTGATGGTGTAGACTGTGGTCATGAGTCCCTACAGAATGCCAGAGTTGTCATAGATGACCGTAGCCAGAGGGGCCAAGTAGGAGCTCTTGCTGACAATCTTGAGGGAGTTGTCATACTTCTCATGGTTCACACCCATCATAAACATGGGGCATTAGCAGAGGGAGCAGAGATGATGACCCTCTTGGCCTCACCCTTCAAGTGAGCCCCAGCCGTCTCCCTGGTGGTGAAGCCCTCAGTGGACTCCACAACATAGCACCAGCGTCACCCCATTTGAAGTTGGCAGGATCTCACTACTGGAAGATGGAGACATGGGCTTTCCATTGATGACAAGTTTCCTGTTCTCAGCCTTGACTGTGCTGTTGAATTTGCTGTGGGTGGAATCATACTGGAACTATGTAAATTCAGGTCAATGAAGGGGTCATTGATGGCAATAATACCACTTTGCCAGAGTTAAAAGCAGCCCGGTACAGTTGAATCCATTTATTCCGACCTTCACCATCACGTCTTGGGGATGTGGTTGGCACTGTACCAGAAGATGCAGCTGTCTGTCGGATGGGAAGGAGCAGTGAACCAGGAGACTATTTTTTTTTTAAACATTTGTGTCGAATATAGACTAAAATGATTTTGGTCTAATATTTTCTGTCTTTACACAGAAAATAACTGTGTGTTATGTTATTGTAGTTTGAGATTCCAGGACCATAGCTCATTTGCATTTCCTCTCTGTATTGGCCATGATGGTGCCTTGCATGTGTGACTGCTATCTTGTGCATTAAACACATCTGGTCAAACCGGTTTTGAGTTTCCTTGTTCCCAGGTCTTACGGTTCCCTTCCCGGTTATTGGGAATAGGGTCATACAGCTGTGTCCCATTTTGAGTGCATGTCTGTTCATTGCCACAGTGATGGCCTCAGGACCTCTGCAGCCCTGCCTGCAGCCATGACCTGAGCCGAAGGCAGACGCTTAATGACGGAGCCACCCAGGCGCCCTTCATGTACATCTTTCTTAGAGCAGCTCTGTTTCCTTGAACACTCTTGTCTCTTTTTTCTTCTTTGAAGCATCTGCTGCCATCAGCTCTGGCCTAGCACCTTTCTCTTGGCTTTCTTCCTTCTTTGTTTGTCATTCCTTTCCTGTTGCCCTTTGGATTCTCCATCTTCTTCCCACTGTCATAAGATGATGTTCTCCTTAGCAGACCATCCCTGGTCCTTTTTATCCTTCTAGGATAATCATATTTTTGCCCGTGCTTTCAGCTACCATTGATATATCTCCATTTCTGTACAGTTAATACACTTCTACTTGGGACCTCTGTTGTGGGTCCAGTGTTGTTAGCTTCCATTTGGATATCTTCATTTATCTTCATTTGGATGTTTGCTATATTCCTGCAACTGAGTGAATAAAAAAAAAATGAAAGAAGCCTTTTTATGGTTGCTTCTTCATGGAGCTTCTGCCTCAGAGCATATGACAGTCTGTGAGTCCTGTGTTTGAATCCTGGCTAGGTTATCTAACCAATTTTTACTACCTTATCACATTGGCTGGTACCTCCAAGACAATGTTGGCTTGTTCCTGGTCTTTTTTTTTTTTTTTTTAAAGATTTTATTTATCTATTTGACACAGAGAGAGACAACTAGAGAGGGAACACAAGCAGGGGGAGTGGGAGAGGGAGAAGCAGGCTTCCCCCTGAGCAGAGAGCCTGATGCGGGGCTAGATTGAGGACCCTGAGATCATGACCTGAGCCCAAGGCAGATGCCCAATGACTGAGCCACCCAGGTGCCCCGGCTTGTTTCTGGTCTTAGGTAGAAATTATTCAGTCTTCACCAGTAAGTGTAATGTTAGTTGTAAATGTTTTTGTAGATGCTCTTTATTATGAAGATTTTAAGAATAAAGTTTAAAAATATTTTCATTAGCTAATTATAAATATTTTTAATGTTTAGAGGATCCCTACCGAAAATAACAAAAATGAAAGTCCACCTTAAATAAACTCTTAAAAGTTTTGTTTTATTTATTTTAAAATTTATTTTTGGAGAGAGAGTGAGAGAGTGCACAAGCAGGGAGAAGGGCAGAGGGAGAGGGAGAGAATCTCAAGCAGACTCCACCCTGAGCAGGGAGCGCCATGACCCTGGGATCATGATCTGAGCCAAAATCAAGAGTCAGATGCTTAACCCACTGAGCCACCCAGGTACCCCGTGTTTTATTTTTAAAAGTAATCTCTACACCCGACATGGGGCTCAAACTCACGACCCTGAGATCAAGAGTCAGATCTTGATCTGACATCAAGAGTCAGATGCTCTACTGACTGAGCCAGCCAGGCATCCCAACCTTAAGTAAATTTAGGGAAATATAAAATTTGTATTATCAGTGAAACTGTCAGGGTCAAAGAAGCTCTCACAACTGAAGAGAAAAAGATAGTAGAGATATGGTTTGGTGGAAATGAGCTGATTATTTTGTTTAATGATGGTTGGTGATAATTTTTCATTTGCTGGATGGATGTGGAAGTGGTAAATTTAATTTTGCTTTTTATTTTGGGGCATTAAATCTATTTTCCTGTGTTTAAATCAGGAGACTCAGAATAATTTTGGAGTTTTGCAAAAACCATGTTATTCGTGTGTGTGTGTGTGTGTGAGAGAGAGAGAGAGAGAGATGATCATCCTCCCTGGAACTGTAAAGTCTAAGCAATTTGGAATTGAATTTAGTTCCTTTTTTCCATAATTAAGAAAATTAAACATGATTTAGTCCCCAAGGAGGCCTCTGGAAAAGCCAGGAAGTTCTTGTTCTCATCAGAATCATATGTTAAAACATTATGAATCTTGTTAATACAAATGACCATCAGTGGACCGTGATTAATTCTGGGACAGGGTCATACACATAGTCCTTGCTTGACTGACGTAAAAGACTCTTGGAAGGCTATGATGGTACCAGGATTTTTTTTTTTTTTAAGTATGAAAATTTCTTTTTCTCTAAATTTTTTTTATTTTTAAGATTTTATTTATTATTCAGAGAGTGAGTGTGCGAGCGGTGGGAGGGGCAGAGGGAGAGAGAGAATCTCAAGCAAACTCCGTGCTGAGCCTGGAGCCCGACATAGGGCTCAATCTCACGACCCTGAGATCATTACCTGAGCCGAAACCAAGAGTCGGTCATTGAACTGACTAAGCCACTCAGGTGTCCTGAAAATTTCCTTTTTTTTAAAAATTTTATTTATTTAAGCAATCTCTACACCCAACCTGGGGCTCAAACTCCTGACCCTGAGATCAAGAGTAGCACGCTCTTCCAACTGAGCCAGCCAGGTGCCCCAGTATGAAAATTTCTATAGAATTTTTACTTTTCCTAGGACTTGAAGCTTATATTCGATGCTTCATTAACAATAGTTGATGCACTTTTTGGTACATCTATCTGGGCAGGTTGAAGAAAGAAAGAATAACTGTGTACCCATGTACATTATTTAGGTCTTTTAGGTGGAAAGTTAAAGGAGATGATTGATTAGAATTTTAAAGATGCCCTAACACATAGTAGGCACTTAGCAAACATTTGTTGACAGCTGTTGAATGAAAAAGAGAGGTGGGGGGAAATGTGTTGAAATGTTATTTACTCCTTTTTCTTCTTTTTTCCATGGTAAGTGAGTTGATCCTCAAGGTCCCTGTTAGCTCTAAAATTCTTATAGTTCAGAAATCTAAAATTATTAGTTGTTAGGTTCGGGGCTTCATTCTGAGAGACTTGCTTTCTTCCTTCGCTGTACCTCTTTCTCTGTTCACTTAATTGTTACTTCAGAGTTTTTCTGTCCTGTTGTTCAAGAACTTTCTTCCAAGCTGCCTCACTGTCCAGGGTAGTGTACTGGGAGGAGCATCATCTTTGGAATCCGATCTGATTCAAATATTTTCTCCATCAACTGTTTTCGTAAATGTTCTGAACCTCAGCTTTCTCATCTGTAAAGTGAGGGCAATAAAATCTCCGCCTTAAATTTAGTTGTGAGCTTGAAATGCTGTGAAGACTCGGCACTGTACCTGGCGTATGTTAGGTCTTAAGTAAACTGTTAACCATTTTTTCCCCCTTAGTCTGATAGCTGCGCAATTATCTTTCACATGATTAAGACTCTAAAATTAAAATCTGTCTTTAATGTCCTGGAAAAAAAAAAAAAAAGTCACAGCTTACTCCTTCTACCCACAACTCCATGCTCTTTTCCCCTGATGTTGTAGGTCAGCCTGAATAGTTTTCCACTGTGTTCTTCAGGGTTTGTTTCCAAGTCCCTCCTGTTTTCTGTCTCCGTTGCTGTCCTGCATCTTTATCCGAAGCTATGGTTGGCTGGATCTTTGTTCTCTATCCTGTTTTTGTACTATCCAGCCAACCATAAGGAATTCTTTGTTTCTCCATTTTTCACTTTTAAGAAGTAAAGAGGCGATCTTTTTCTCCTGTCATAGGAGAAAGTGGAGCTTGATTTGGAGAATTTTCTCCTTTTGAGATTTGCTAAGTAAGGAGTATTAAAAAAAAATCTTTTTACTGAATATAAAGAGCACAAATCATGTTGGGATCTTGGTGAATTTTCCCAAAACGAGCATAACTGAGTAATAAGGATTGTAGTAAATTTAAGGAAAGTCTCTAAGTGCTCCAGGCTTGATTAAGCCTTCTTGCCCTCGTCATCCTTCAGATTACCCACTTGTTGTGAGAAGCATTCCAGCTCCCTGGTGCCCTCTGACCCACCATCTGCTAGCTGGTTTTGTGTGGACTGGGTTTCACCTGCCCTGCCCTCCCTCTCTTTTCTCTGAGATGGAAAGTGTGGGGTTAAAGAGACTAACACTTTGTTCTTGATGCCTCCTGCCTTCGAGGAGATGTCGTAAAGAGAGAATGCCATATTTCCACTTTCCCTTAACCAGTCTTCCTTTGTGGCCAGCTGCAGATGGGATGCAAAATGCAGAGGAAATGCTGAGTGAAAACTGACTGCCTTTTTTCCTTTGCTTTTTCCTGTCTGTTCAAAGCGTTGAAGATGTTGAGTACGACAGTGCTGATTTAAGAAGCTAGTGTGAAACACACTGTGTTTATGATTAAGATTAAAAAACTAAACTCATACTTTTTAAAATGAGGAGTAAGCGAGGGTGTTATGAATAGTGGATAGTTACATGGTCTATAGGGCAGAGGTCTGGAGGAAATGGACTTAAGTCGAGGCAGAGGGGTGGAGGCTACCTTGTGACTTCCTGTTGGAGAAGGCTCTGGAATATTGGAATGTATGGGTTGCTTATCGATCTCCTGGATAGTTGGGGCGGTGTGTTTACAGTAGCTGCAGTCGGAGGTTGGAGTTGACCTTGCCTTAATTATAATTCTTTCGTTATTATGTAATTTCCTAAATGTGATGAAAGATACCAGGGTTTTTTACTGCCATTCATGTAATGGGAAGAGATGGATTATACAGACATTCTGGTATAAATTAGAGATTTTTGAGAAGTGCTAATGCTCAATTTTTTCAGACCAAAGGCATCCCAGCTCCACTACTTAATAGTTGTGGGACCCCAAAGGATTGTTGGGAGGACGTTGGAGGTAAGATACCCGAAGGGCTTTATGAATTGTGTGATGGCATGTAACAGGGTGAGCTGTTACACTTCCAGTGGCATTTCTACTCGTGTATTGAGCTCGTATCTTCTCTACCTTCTCTCGCTTCCAGACCTCCGTGTCTCTCAGTTACTTGGGGCCATCGGGTAGAATTACCTTGTTTGTATTCTGCTGTTTGTTCTAGTTTTCAGTGCTGTCTCTCTTGGTGGGTGATCCTGGTTGAGATGAAGGGGGGGATCCTGGGAGGTGGGGAGGTTTTGCATTCTTTGAGAGTAAGGAAGCTTTTTGAGAAACTACAGATTTAGAAGGGGATGCTAGAGGTAAAAGGCAAAACTGGGAAACAGACAGAGTCCGTCCAGGTGTGGCGGGGGGCACGGGGCAAGGCAGTGGGTTGGGCTGACCGCCATGACGCTCCTGCACCAGACAGTATCCTGACCCCCTTAGAAAGGGGAGGAATGCCACCGGCCTCTCTCCGTCCGCACGGCCAGAGCCCTGCCTCAGGGCAGGACATCAGCATGCTTGTCTCTGTCATGAGGGTACTGGCTGCAGGAGAGGATGACAGACCCCAACTCCTGTGACCTCCATTCTGCTTCCTCCTCTGAGCTGGGAGCAGTGGTGTGGGCCTGAGAACCTACCCTGGTGGCCGTGTTCAGGAGGTCCGACCTGGTGCTGCTGGGCCTCCTTCGGCAGTTTGTCTCTGAGCGGTATCAGCTGTGGGCATCTTTGCCTTGTCGCCAGAACAAGTTGCTTCTGCCTTGGTAGCTCATCAGATGTTGTTTTCAGTGATCTTGTCTCATCTTGTGTCTTAAAATGTGCCCTTTAATAGAATCCTATATTGTTGTTGGCTTTAACAACATAAAATTATTTTCTCTCCGTTCTGGAGGCTGGAAGTCCAAGATCAAGGTGCTGGAAGGTTTGGTTTCCTCTGAGGCCACTGTCCTTGGCCTGCACAGTCACTTTCTTGCTGCCTCTTTACACGGTCGTCCTGCCACACAGGCCCAGCCCTGTGTCTCTCTTTGTGTCCTGATCTCTTCTTTCTTCTTCTTGTTTTTAAAATTTGCATCAAATTCTACTAAAATCAGTTCAGTTTTTTACGACATCCTTACAACAAAAAAATCAGTTCTGTATAATAAAGAATATTTCAGTCTAAAATGGAAATTTAGAAACTGAAAGAAGGATAAGCACTCTGTCCATCATCGTTAGCATAATTTTTAGAAGGGTAACTATATTAGTTATGTGTTTATAATTAATAAATTACCCCGTCACTTGGAGGCTTAGAGCAGCGGTTACCTCTCCCACAGCTTCTGTGGGGCAGGAGTCTGGGCTCAGCACGGCTGAGAGCCTGGGACTCAGGTGTGTCATGAGGCTCCTGTCATCGTGGAGCTCACTCACGGGGTTGCTGCCATTTAGAATCTTACTTTAAATGATGTAGGAAATATGTCTCTGTTCAGAGATCTTGTAAACTGGGTACTAGTTTATAATCTTCTGTAAGTCTGCAGTTTGATATTGGGATTTGCTCAAAGATGGATATGCTTTTTAAAAAACATCTTTATTGAGGTATATGGGTATACTTAAAAAATATGATTTTAATTCCGATCTTATGAAGCCAATGAGAAGGAAAAACTTTGTTTGCAACCACTTACTCTCATGTGATTATATAGCCTTCGATGATACCATAGCATTTTCTTAACTGAATAAATTCTTATGTCTTAATTTGATTCCTAAGTGTTTTATGTTTGTTATGCTAAATATTTGAAAAAAAAAAAGATGAACTTTTTTTTTTTAAAGATTTTATTTATTTGAGAGAGAGAAAGAGAGAAAGCATGAGAGAGGGGAGGGTCAGAGGGAGAAGCAGACTCCCCACTAAGCAGGGAGCCCGACGTGGGATTCGATCCAGGGACCCTGGGATCATGACCTGAGCCGAAGGCAGACGCTTAACTGACTGAGCCACCCAGGTGCCCAAAATTGATGAACTTTGATAGATAGAGCAAGGATCCTGAAACTGTGCTTCTCCAGAGATCTGATTGGTGCCAGTCAAGGGGAGCAGGGTGTTTTTCTCTCTCTCTTTCTCAGACACTTACTATGGGTGTCTTGTGGTCTGTACTCTACAATTATGAGTTTAATTTACAAAGATATATATATATATATATATATATACACACACACACACACACACACAATCTTATATATGTAATGTGTAAAATAATCTATTTACAGTATGCATAATTTTGGGGCACCTGGGTGGCTCAGTTGGTTAAGTGTCTGCCTTTGGCTCAGGTCATGATCCCGGGGTTCTGGGATTGAGCCCCATGTTGGGAATCCCTCTCAGCAGGGAGCCTGCTTCTTCCTCTCCCTCTATCCCTCCCCCCCAACTTGTGTATGCCCTCTCTTTCTCTCAAATAAATAAATAAATAAACAATATGCATAATCTTTATTATGTATAGAATATACATATAGTCCTGTTACACAGACTATATAAAATTTAATTATATATAATCTGTCTTATATAATACATATTTCTTCTATATATAATTTTCTTTTATATGTATTTTTTAGATCTATAACATGTAACCTATTTATATATAACATATGTAGTCTCCTATTCTATGTGTATGTATATATATTCCAGTCTGAAATATAAGCTCATGAAGAACAGATGTCCTAAGTCACTTTCATACCCGGTAGTACCTGGGATAGTAAGTTAAGGTTCATGGTACGTCCTCAGCAAACACTTAGAGATTTGATTGCAGTGATTCCTTTGATGAACGTTGTATTTCGCAGCCATAGATTGTGGCGGGGGGGGGGGGGGACCTACAAATGTAGGTTTTCCAGGGGGTTCTCCTGGGATTAGTGGCATTTGGGAGGAACAAGGCTGGGATGTACCCTGAGTCGCCATATCTCTGAATTCCTGGCCTCTATGCTGCACGTCTCCAGGGGCACCGTTCATATTTCACACTTGCTTCTCCTGAATTCCCCTCGCCCCTACACAAGAGGATTCGAGAGCATGAAGTAAGAGTGTTGTGTGAGGTGACAGGAACATTTTTGGCTGTTGCGTCACAGCCAGCTTCCGGTCCCTCCTGGGGGCTGGTTCTGGAGGTGAGGCCCTCCTGGCGTGCCCTCAGCTGAAGTGCCCCTTTCCCCCTGACTGTAATGAGGTTGGATTGGAGCACTGTTATTAGCATTTCTGTAGTTTGTATAGTTTTTTTCCCTTTATGAAAAAAGCCTTGATTTTGGTGACTGGGCTGTCTTGCTTTATTACTTTGAAGTTTTTCTTCTATTTTTACAGAAAGACTACATAATGCTGCTCCTTAATGGGGATAATGGTGATTCTTGGGGTCTTCCCAGGGTCTGTGAGCTCAGGTAGAGGTTGTCCAGGCTGAGCGTGGAGCTCAGGACAGTCAAATTCAAAAAGAAAAACTTTTGGAAAGAATGAGATGAAGAGTTTATAGGGAGCCATAGTAGATAACGTCTTAGTTTGGCTGCTATAACAAAGTTACCGTAACTGGGTGTCTTAAACAGCAAACATCTGTTTCTCCTAGTTCTGGAGGCTGGAAGTCCAAAATCAAAGCACAAGCGAACGTGGTGTCTGGTGAGAGCCTGCTTCCTGATTCAGAGACAGCCATCTTGTCCCTGCATCCTCACGTGGTGGAAGGGTGAGTGGGTTCTCGGGGGCCTCTGTAAGAGTACTAGTGCCATTCATGAGGGCCCCACCCTCATAACCCGTGCACCTCCCGAAGGCCTTGCCTCCTAATAACATCCCACTGGGGGTAGGGATTTCAACAGATCAGTTTGGGGAGCCACCAACATTCATTTGCCCTTGTCCCCCCACCCCCAAATTCGTGTCCTTCTCAAATGCAAAACATATTCATTCGTCTGAACAGCCCCCAGAATCTGAAGTCATTCCAGCATCAACTTTAAAGGGCCAAAGTCTCCTCTAAATCTCATCTAAATCAGGTGTGAGGGAGACTTAAGGTACCATTCGTCCTGAGGCAGATTCCTCTCCAGCTGTGAACCCTGGGAAAGCAAACAAGTTCCAACCTGCATTTTCAACACTTTGTTAGGAATTACTTCAGCTAAATATCCAGTTTCATCACTCCCAAGTTTAACCTTCCACAAAACACTGGAACACCAATGCAAGTCAGCTAAGTTCTTTGACACTTCACGGCAAGGATTGCCTTTCCTCTTGTTTCCAGTGACCTCCTCACTTCCATCTGAGACCTCATCACAAAGCCTGTTACCATCCATATTTCTACACACGCTCTGCTCATGATTACTTAAGTATTCTTGAAGAAAATGGAAGCTTTCTCTCTTGGTCCTTTCAGGCTGGTTATAACAAAATACCACAGACTGAGTAGCTCATAAACAACAGAAATTTATTTCTCACAGTTCTCGAGGCTGGACCTGCAAGATTAGGGTGTCTGCATGGTCAGGTGAGGGCCTTCTTCCAGGTGGCTAAGTTCTTGTATCTTCACCTGGCAGAAGGGCCTAGTGAGCTCTCTGTGCTGTCTTCTGTAAGGGCACTAATCTCGTGCATGAGGGCTCCTCCCTCATGACCTAATCACCTTCCAGAAGTCCCACCTGCGACTGCTATCACTTGGCAGATTGGGGTTTCAGCATATGAATTTTGGGGGGACACAAACATTGAGACCACACCACTTTCTGTATAGCTCTTTTCTGAGTCCTCCCCAGAATCCTCCTTAATGGTCCTCACATGGTAGTATGGGGTTTTTCTAGTATGTACCTCCGCACTCTTCCAGCCCCTACCCGTTACCCAGTGCCAAGGCCACTTCCTCATGCTTAGGTATTTGTACGGCAGCACCCCGCTTCTCGGTACCAATTTCTTAGTCTGTTCAGGCTGCTATAACAAAAATACTATAAATTTTTGGTTACGATTGTTAAACTGTATGATTTATAATTTTGTTAAACTCTTTGTTTAAGCATGGCACAAACATTTATTTCTCATCATTCTGGAGGCTGGAAATTCCAAGATCAGAGCACCAGAGGATTCTGGGAGAGCCTGCTTCCTGGTTTATAGGCAACTGTCTTCTGTGTTCTCACATGGCAGGAGGGGAAAGGGAGCTCTCTGGGGCCTCTTTTGTTAAGAGCACTAATCCCATTCGTGAGGGCGCCACCTTCCTAACCTATTCACCTACCCAAACATCACCTCCTAATACCCACATTAGGGGTTAAGATTTCAACATATGAATGGGGGGAGGAGGGCACAAACATTCAGTCCAGAGCAGATGGTCTTAAAAGGCCTTTGAGTTCTACTTTTTACCCTAAAGTGTTGCTGTTTGCATAGCACTCCTGTTCCTGGGCTCTGTATTCATGTATTTGATGCGCTAGGACAGCAGAATGTAATGGCTGAGAACTTGGGTCCCTAAATTCTACAGTGCTGGTGTGAATTCCAGCTCATCAGTTCCCCACCTCTGTGATTTGCAACAAAGTACTTTAGCTATTTCAAACCTCAGGTTTTCTCATCCTTAAACAGGGGCTACTAATTGTGTCCATAGCATTATTGTGAGAATTAAAGGAGACAGTGTATGTAAAGCATTGAGTACAATGCTTGGAACCCAACGAAATCCCAGTACGTTGGTTCTTGTCACAGTTACAGAACCAAAGACCTGTTCTTTAAGAATAAAGTCAAACCCAGTTATTGTTTATGAACAAGGTCAGTTTCTGCTTTTCCACTTCTAGGTCTAGGTTTCTCCCTGTCTTGCAGCCTATTTACCATAAGTGGGTTCAGCAAGCTGGAATGGGGCTTCCAAAACATTGAGCAAGAGACTTATGTCCCCCTAGCCAAAGGACTAGAAAATGTACAAATGGCCAATAAGCGTATAAAATGATCCTCAGTATCGCTAATAAAAAACACAGTGTTAAGTACCACTTCACACTCATCAGAATGGCTGTTTCCAAAAGGTTTCCCCAAAACAAAAAACCAGAAAATAATAAATGTTGGTAAAGATGTGGAGAAATTGGAACCCTTCTGCTGCATTATTGGTTGGATTGTAAAATGGTATAATCACTATGGAAAACATTATGGTGGTTCTTAAAAAATTAAGAATAGAATAACCACACAATCCAGCAATTCCACTTCTGGGTATATACTCAAAAGAATTGACAGCAGGGATTCAAACAGGTATTTGTAGCATATTCAGAACAGCGTTACTCACAATGGCCAAAATGTGGAAGCAACGCAATTGTCCATGGACAGATGAATGTAAAAAAAGTGGTAAAGAGAAGGTGGTATATACAAACAATGGAATATTATTCAGCCTTAAAAAGGAAGGAAATTCTGACATATGCTGCAACGTGGATGAACCTTTGAGGACCTCATGCTAAGTGAAATAAGCTAGTCACAAAACAGTGTATGTTTTACCACTTAACACCATTACAGGAGATACTTGGAGTAGTCAGATTCACAGAGATAGAAAATAGAATGGTAGTTGCCCAGGGCTGGGGGCGGAGGGGGAATGGAGAGTTAGTGTTTAATGAGCATGGAGTTTCAGTTTTGTAAGATGAAAATGTTCTGGAGACAGATGGTGGTGATGACTGTACATGGGTGTGAATTTTCATAATGCCACTGAGTTGTGCACTTAATGGTTAAAATGGCAAATTTTGTTACGTATATTTTACCATAATTAAACATATAAATTTTGGGGCACCTGGGTGGCTCAGTTGGTTAAGCATCTGCGTTCAGCTCAGGTCATGATCTCAGGGTCCTGGGATTGAGCCCCCATGTCGGGCTCTGTGCTCAGTGGTAAGTCTGCTTCTAGGTGTTTCTCCCTATCTTGCAGCATCTGTCTCTCATCCCTGCTCATGTGCGTGCGCGCGTGCTCTCTCTCTCAAATAAATAAAATCTTTAAAATATATATATATATATGTATATATTTTTAAGAAAGTCATTTCCCCTGTACACAGTTCTACCATAGGGAGTTAAATTAACATATACTGAGTTTTCAGCTTCTAAGAGTAATGTTTTGGTCAGTCCTCCAAAATAGTTAAAAAAAATTTTTTTTTTTTAAGATTTTATTTATTTCTTTGACAGAGACACAGCGAGAGAGGGACCACAAGCGGGGAGTGGGAGAGGGAGAAGCAGGCTCTCTGCTGAGCAGGGAGCCCGATGGCGGAGCTTGATCCCAGGACCCTGGGATCATGACATAAGCCGAAGGCAGATGCTTAACGAGTGAGCCACCCAGGCGCCCCATTATCAAAAAAGTTTTGATTGCCAGAATTTTTTCCATCCTTGTTAGCAATAATGAAGTGCCCCCCCCCCACCCCTTACTCTGCCCTCCCCCCAACCTGACAAGTAAGAAACTACTTGAAGTCTTGCTTGGGCCATGTCTTGAAGACAAAATCCTGATGCTATGGTGGCATCCTGAGGATTGTGTTACTTCCTTTGCCTCCCCTGACATTTCCAGAAGCTGTTGGATAACGAGGTAAAGTATATGAAAAGTGGAATGTAGGTCCAGGAGGATCCAGATTCTGTTGGGCCTCAAGCTCGTACAATTTGGGGTTCTCTTAAAAAGAAGAACACTTTTTTCTCTAATTTCTAATAGAACGCCTGCTGTGAACACACTTCGGGCGGGGTCCTTCCCAGGGCCTCGAAGGATCCCTGAAGCTTAAGCTTCCTTAGTTTAACGTATCTTGTCTCTGTTCCAAAAGGAGAGGCAGAAGAAAGGAACTGCCTGGAGCAAACTGCTTACTTCCTCTGAGCTTTATTCTCTGAAGCAAAAAGATCTGGAAAAATGTGTTACATTCAGAAGACTGACAGATAAATTGGGAAGCTGTGGGGGATGGAAAATGGTTTATGCAGTTGAATCTTACTCTAGTCCATGTTTAATTTAACCATTTTTCTAAACTTCAACTTGGCAATAATTTGTACTGTAATTTAGCATTCTATGAAGTGACCTTTGACCCAAACCAATTAATTTTGAATTTCTCGCCTGGAGTGTTGCATTATAAAATTGTAGAGGCATCTTCTGAGAAATTGTATAAAATTTCCATGATAATTATGACCTTGAGGTATTCCCATGTCAAAGAAGATGCATCATCTTCTCTTCTTTGGTAATTACTTTCTCCTCTCCGCCCCCCCCCCCCCCATTCGTCTTCATATCTGTTTCCTTACTTAGAAAAATACTTCATCAATCAGAGATTAGAATAATCTCATTACCTATGGGAATTCCTCAGTGTCAGTTAAGCCTTTGATGGAGCTGTTAGGGAGCCTTTGTCATTGAAAGCATCGCTTAGTGACCAGATGGACTCATTGGGAGCAACTTGCAGAATGTCAGGCAGGGAGACATTTAATGAGCCGTGACACGTGGGGAGTAAGCAATAGTGCAATTCTGGTTTTCTTGTTGCTTTGTTTTACTTCCAATAATAGCATAAATTCATTCTTTTTTTTTTTTTGCATGAAAAATAGAACTTTCAGAAATAATATATACTTACTTCCTGTCATGAAAATGGACGGAAAAATCAAAGAATAGACCACAGTCCTTTTTTGTAGCAGAGTTCTTGATGAGGAGGGAGTGCGAGGTCCTTGTGATGCCTAATGGAGCCAGGGCAGCTGCGGTTCAGACTTTTCAGCTCAGCCAGATTCCGTACTTTTAGAAGTCGATTTCAGCATCCAGATTGCCTATTGTTCAGATGCCAGTTGGGCACTGGGATGTATTTGCCAAACTCATTTTCACGTCTTGGACAAAACTAGAATTTGGATCCTAAATTAAAGGTGAAAAACAAGGTCTCTAAGCCAATTAAACGCTATTATCACTCAAGTAGGGATTTTATCCTGTGTCGGGCCACTTGAACGATAGAAAATGATTGGAAAAAAACTCAGTTTTTTTCCTCTCCCCCCAGAGATTTTGGGGAAACTTTATAAAACTCATTTATGTTTGTGGTGAATTGAGGTCTCCTCTGCTTATTTTAGACTCTGGAAAGATGAGATTAAAAGGAGTTCAAAATCTGTTCTTTTACATGTAGTAACCATTTCCATTGGATTGAATTTAGCCAAATTATTTTTGGCTTGATCTGCATTCCAAAGAAAAAGGGTGTGGTGGAAAAAAAATGATACTGAGAATGAGTAAAACGAGGAGGAATTTTGTATTGTTCCGAGTTTCTGGTCAGTGGAGGAAGAAAGACTTTTAAAAAAAAAATACTTTGCATGTTCATTTCTCAGCTTTGATTTGGTCCGTTAAATCTTTTCAAATCTGTGCCTTAAGGTTCTAGACTTCATTACTAGTGGATACTTAGTGTATAGAATTATATACTTAGTGTATAAATTCTTAAACCACTTCAATTAAAATATGAACAATAAGGTTTGTTTTAAAACGAACTTCTCTGTACGTTTTCCTCCTTCATTGGAGCTATTCATGCTGCCGGCTGTGATGTTAGTCCTAATTAGGTCAGTTTGGAAATTCTTATTTTTAGCACGAGAGGAAAATAAATGGTGTGCTGCCACCAACTTGCTTTCAAATGAACAAATCGTCTCAGTTGAAACAGTTTTGTATTGGAATTTTTGGCAGATTGGCCGGGAGCCAGTGTTATGGCTTTCTTCTACTTTTCCCTAGACTTTTTATCTACAGTGCTTATTCACTGGGGGAGGAAAGCCTTTCCTGGGGCCTCCCAGAGGGTGTGGGCTCCTCCTCCATCCTGTTTCAGGCGGCTGTCCTTCCAGCCACGGCACACTTTGCATCTGGGACCCTCTTAGCCGCTGCATCCTGGGCAGGTTTATACTGAGGGCAGGATCCCACTGGTTAACCTAATTCAGCAGGGAACTTAAGGATGTCACTGATCTTTTTAGCTCCCTTATCCCTTCGTTACCTGAATTATAGAGTTGTAATAATTACATCACCTGTGAGGTGCCGGTTGCTGTATCCAGGTTCTTGCATAATTTTTTTTTTTTCAAGTGGGCTGCATGCCCCGTGAGGGGCTTGAACTCACCACCCTGAGGTCAAGGGTGGCATGCCCTACCGACTTAGCCAGCCATGTGCCCCTCCTCGTATAATTTTGTTTCGGCCTTATTAAGCGGGGGAAGCATCATCCTCTCTATTATACACGTGAGGAAAGCCAGATTCTGGCAATATTAGAGACTTAGAATCACGTGGATGGGAAGAGGCAGAAAGTGGATTTACGCACAGGTTCGGCGGCCTGCTCTTCCCCATGCCCTCTGAGGCCTTCCACAGAGCCAGAGGGGCTTTTGGAGACCTTCCTGTCCAATGGTTTTCAGCACTAGATCCGCGAGTCACCTGGGCAATTTAAGATGAATTTCCTTGGTTTCATCTCAGGCCGGCTAGTCTGAATCTCTGGGGGTGGGACCCCAGGCCTGTGTGTTGTAGGGGCCCTGGGGTGATTCCGCTGTGCAGGGGGCAGAAACACTGAGGGGGGTCAGAGGAAGGAGGTGCATAACACTCCCTTGGTTTTCAGGGAGTCTGAAGCCCAGCAACCTCTAGCAGGTCAGTCAGCTAGTTAGTGACAAGCCGGGACTTGACCCAAGATCTTTTGGCAGCCCTCTGGTCTCTTCCTATTCTCGTTCCAAATCCTGACAATGGAGTCTGGCTGGGTACAGGAAACATAGGAGAGGCTCACTTCATCTTCGGTTTCTGAAGTGCCTGAGGGGGCCATGTTGCAGAGCCCCCTCTGATGGGAGGAGGAACAGGGGTGATGTGGCCTTCCTGTAAGTGGGTCTTCATTCACCGGCCTGCGGTGGGGGCCCTTTCAGCTTGTGGCTCAGGACTTTGGTCAGTTGGGGGGGGAGGGGGGGCTGTCTTCATGCTCTGATGTTTTGCTCCCTCCCCTTACAGCTGCTGCTGAAACTCATCTTGACTGGATGTAGGACCTCTGGATATATTTTCCCTGGCTCTTAACTTTTTGTTCTGTAATGTTTCTCAATATTTTCTTCCAGTTCCCAGCCTTGGGATTTAGCTTGGTTCATTTTATTTCTCAAATCCATTGAGGTTTCTTTTCAGAAATTTCAAATTTATTTTTTTCCTCCTGTTGAGAACTTTTTTCCTCTGATGGCTTCTTTCCCATAGCAGCCTGGTCTTGCTTTGTGGACACACTATTATTTCCGATCTGTCTTAAGATACTTACTAGAATTTTTAAAAAAGTTTTCTTCTGTTCTACAAATTAGGCTTCTTCTGGGGCCAATTCTGTTTGTTCATTACAGCCCTTTCTTTCATGTTCTGGCTTTTCCTCAGATAACTTGTGATCTTCACTTGCTGGTGGTGGGTTTTGATGAATGCACTCCATTGATAAGCTGACAAAATTGGCTTTGATCTTCTCTGCAGGTGTAGAGACAGCTTTCAAAATAGGCCTCTTGTAAAGTCGCAGGCAGACCCTGTTTCCCTCCATAATTGTCAAAGAAAGGGGGGGCGGTGCCTGTAAGTGCGTCTTACCCCCCGGGGGGCTGCCTTTTCTGATGCGGAGGTTCCAAACAGCCTCTTACTCCTCGCCCACACGTACACTGGGATTTCCCCGGGACATAGTGCCCATTTTCTTGCTTTTAATCGATGGGTTCAACCCTCTGCTGTGGCTCCCAGCCCTGAACCGTCTATTTTTGTGGGAAGGAAAAGGGGAAGGAGATGGCAGGGGAGGGGCATGGAGGGCTCAGCCCTAATGCGTTCAGTTCTCTAGTCCATCTGCCCTCCCCCACCCAGTGCCCACTCCTGCCCCTTATCTTTGCTCCTGACCAGGACTCCATGGAAGGATAGTGCTTGCCTCCAGAAGCACAGATCTCTGCTTTTCCTGTTTCCAGCACTGCTATTTATCGGGCTTGCTTGCTTTCTTTAAAAGAATTTTTTTGCTGGGGCGCCTGGGTGGCTCAGTTATTAAGTGTCTGCCTTCAGCTCAGGTCGTGATCTCAGGGTCCTGGGATCGAGCCCCACATCGGGCTCCCTGCTCTGCGGGAAGCCTGCTTCTCCCTCTCCCACTCCCCCTGCTTGTGTTCCCTCTCTCGCTGTCTCTCTCTGTCAAATAAATAAAATCTTAAAAAAAAAAAAAGAAAGAATTTTTGTTGCTGTCATTCTCAGACTGGCCTGGAGAGAGGCAGCCTTCGCTTCTCTTGCCTCCTGGAGGTGGAAGCCCGACAGAGGACTGGCGTGTAGGGCGTCTGCTCTAGGTTGTGCCCTAAGCGGCCCCTTGATGTCCTGCAGGGCAGTCCCCTCTTCTCAGTGCTAGCTGCTGGCCCGGGACGCTTGCCTCTGCCACTGGGATTGTGAGTTGTTATACTCCTGTTCCTGTTGGAGATGCAGGGTGAGGGGGGCCATGGCGGGAGGAATGGCAGGCGGCTGCGGGGTGTGTCCGTGGAGATGTTTTCCGGTCAGTTGTGTGAAGCCTGTGTGGGCGAGGAAAAGGGAGGGAGGGAGGGGCAGAGGTGGGCTCCACCTTTCAGATCCGGCCTGGGGCTGGTGGCCCGCGTCTTCACCTTTCGCTTTTGTACCGGCCAGCTTCCCAGGTGATGCTTATCCCCCCTCAGCTCCTTGTCCCCAGGTTCATCCAGCAGCCGGGCTTCCAGCACCCACAGGCCTTCCTGCCCCAAACCTGAGCCCAGGGAAGAGGAGAAGTCCCAGCGCCACACAGCCTGGCCCTTGTCCCCTTCCGTCCGTCTGTCCGCAGACCTCCTGAGAAGCCCGTGGATGGGAAGCAGAGTTTGAAGAGCATTAGAGAGGGCACTGTCCCTCCTGAGGCCAAGTAGAGAGGCATGTGGGCAGGGCTTCCCCGCTTCGGTTCCAGCGAGGCCAGGTGCCGGGACGCGCTCCCTCGGTCAGGGTTCAGACCGTGCAGGTGACCAGGTCACACCGGCGGTAGGGTGGCTGAGCCGCGGCAATTTCACGGTTCTGATTTGTGACTTACCGCTGACCTTAGCAGTGAGAGATTTGGAGCAGACGATACACGGAGAAGAAAAAGGCAGAGGAACACACAAGGCTGCCGGGAACAGCGTGGCCGTGGCCGTGGCCGTGGCCGTGGCCGTGAAGGGCGAGGAGGGAGTAAGAGGCAAGGCAGGGTTCTGTCGTTCTGGGTGAAGGAGTCAGAAGTGGGCCTGTGGCACTGGGGGCACAAGGGCGAGGGAGCTGGTGGGGTGACTCCGAAGGTCCCGGTGTCTTTGGGAAGGTGCATAAAGACTGTGGGAGAGTTTGGCCGAGACGCTGCAGGATGTTTTTGTAGTGCTGTAAATGGTGCAACAGACACATTAACTCAGCAGTGCTTGAACAGAAAGATCTCGGAATCTTCAGTCCAACTTGGCTCCTTGTTTGAGCACAGAACCAGAGGCTGTGTTACCATCCTGACCTGGCTGCCAGACACATCTGTGAACTCAGGGCAAGGCCTTGACCTCCGGAGGTTCTTGGCTGGGAGCGCGGCCAGGACCGGGCTTCTATCCTCTTCTGACCCCGAGAGCTCAGCGGTAAGGTAGGCTCCCACCTGGAGGCAGGAGGAAGCCTGGGTTGGGACGGTCTTCACAACAGGCTGCTTCTACAGCTAGTTCATCTCCTACCTGGACTTCGTTGAAGTCTTAAAAAAACGTTAGGTAATGAAATATGGTTTAATCTTTGTGTCTTCTGAATTTTTGCCTGCTTAGCTGCCAAGCTTGCTCATTAGCAATGGGCCATTAGTGCTGTGATTGTTGTTGGGTTTGGCCTTGGCTGGAAAGTTCGTCTGACTTTATTTGCAGTGGAGTCTTGGCATGTCTGGTGTATTAGCAGCTGACCTTGTTCTGAGTGTACATTTTAACTGCTATTCTAACTCCCAGTTTTATAATTGGTTCACTTCTTATCAGAATAGTTCTACTCTGAAATAATAGCAGTCTGTAGACAAAGAGCATTAATTAAAAAAAATTGGTGTGTTTGGTTGGAAAGGAAATGAACAATAGTTGACTTCAGGGCAAAGCAAGTTACTTTCATTTAAGATTTTCTTTTTAAGTGACAAAAAATCCAGTGTGTCAGAAAAAGCATGTGGCAGTTATAGGGAAAACTGTTTTTAAATATATGTCACAATAAGAAAAATAACACTGCGAGAGTGTTTTATTGGGGTAAAAGCAGAGTAGTTGTTGATAGTTTTAGCAGTAACACTTTCTCAACTCACTGCTTAGGCTTTCTCTGAAGCAAATGGTCTCCAGGAGAGAATACGAAGACTGGAGAGTCTGGTGCCAAAGATGAAGTCTGGGCAGACGACCCCAGCGAACCTACAGGTCCATGGTGGAAAGGGGGAGCTTTGTGGGGGGCCTTGTACCACGGAAGTAGTCCCCACTTAGACTCCCCATCCTGGCCAGTGATGGAGCGAATGCTATGTGCTGCTTTGTTCTTTCTAATCCTTTTTACAATTCAAGTTAGCTTTTATTCTCCACATCTATTTTCCTTAGAGAAGGAAAGAATCTCGCCCAAGGGCAAAAATGCACTATTAATAATGAGTAAGCCAGAATTGAGACCCAAGTGCACCTGGTTCCAAAGCATGCATTCTTCCTGCTAAAACCATTGTGTTTCCTGTAAGTCTACTGGCAAGATGTTTTTGGCCTAAAATGCCTTCTTTTTCAGCTATGATTCTTTTCGATCGAATGATTTCTGAAACCTCATCTCTTTCAAAAGACCTCAGCAAACTGATTTAAAATGAGGTGGCAATTTCCCCCATACTGTTCTATTTAAAGATGTAGCCCTCACACCTCATTTAGCACTTGCCACAGTGGAAAGTAGATTTACTCTTTTAACTTGTTACCTGTGGTTTGTGTGGGGAGGAGGGGCATGGGAGGACAAAAAAAAAAAATGCAGAATATAATCTTTCTTTCTGTTGTGATTTTACTTTTACTTGTATTATTTTACTTGTACCATAAACGTAATACTAGTGATTGATTTATATTTCAGTGGCAAGATAATATTTCACATTAATATGCCATTTACAATAATGTATGTTACTCGATCTATTGATTGGTCATAGAACTTTTAAATATTCTAATTATCTACTGATTGCACATAATAAACACTGAAGTTTTTAAGGATTATGGAATTGATAGTGTGATATGCAACATAGGAAAATCTCTATTCTCCATGATCTGATTAGCCATAAACTCTATGACGGAAGTAAATTGTAGGAAATATTCTGTAAGTTCCCTAAGTGCTGGGATTGTGTTTGTTTTATTGACTGCTGTAAATTTAGTAGCTAGCAGAGTGATGTTATTAATATTTGTTGAATTATTAATGTATGTTGGGTGTGTATATAAATGAGTTACAGGAATTTATTTCAAAAAGTGAAAACCAGAATATATCGTCATACTGCAAATCCATCTTCTGTATCTTTTATGGTATAATAGAATAAAAATGGGTTGCTGTCATGACATTGGGCATCCAAAGTACTGAAATGTTAAGGAAATATTATTTATGCTTAGGAAGTTCAGATGACAAGAATACTATATAATGATCAAGATATTACTCTAAAGTCTGTGTATAATGCGAGAGAGAAAAGTGGGGGGAAGGGGGGAGAGCTGAAAAGAGAGAGAGAGGGAGGAAGCAGATACGGTAAGTTGGTGATACTTGGAGAAACTGGATATCTGGATGAGAGGGATGTGGGAATTCTTTATTCTTGAAACTTTTATGTAGATGTGAAACTATTTCAAAATAGTCACTACAAGAACATATTACTATATATTTTGTCATTAGTGGAATACTAACAAGTTTGACAATATTTACAGATAAAAAATGGTCATCCTGCTCAGAAACGGGGAAGTCATTTCTTTTTGAACGTTAAACTGTAAAACAGCTTATGAGAGATTAGAGCAGAGATGTGCAGAATCACTTGGTAGAGACAGAAAGGTCTGGAAGGTCTGAGTATGTAACCTAACACTAGTAATACATCCGGTGATCTTTGAACATTTATGTTTCATTGGCCAGGAACGGTTTGGGAGGTTAGATATGCAGGGTCATACAGCCTGATAGCATTAAAATTTCTTTTTATTCAGCTAACCCCCCTTCTTTTGTGTCCAAGTTCAGCAGACACTCTCCTGATTGTGATTTATCACCCCCTGTTTATCTGCTGTACCAGTCCTGCTGTGCTGGAGAGATAAATTCTTCATCATCAGTTTAAAGGCTGTTGGTTTCTGAGCTCAGTTATGTGCTTCCTCCTGTGGGAGGCACTCCCACTTTCTGTGTACTGGCAAGATTTGATGCTCTCAGCTTCTAAGCTACAGCCATACTCTGGTGTGGGGGAATTCACTAAGACGATGGGGTCTGAGGAGGCCTCTTGGTGAAAGCCAGTTGGGCTTTCCCAGCAATATTCTGATTTTTTTTTTTTTTTTTTTGCTTATTCCTTTTGACTTATTCAACCAAGACTTAATATTCAAGGGACAAAAAAATAATTAGAAGCTGAGTAATGAATGTAGATAGTATTCACTTCCACCAATTTCTCTCTTTTCATCAGCTGTGGATATTAGGAAGCTAGTAGATTAAAGACTGGCCTTGGACAGGTGAAATCACAGGCACAAACAGCAGAAACAACAGGAGATTCACACAGAAAAACAATTTTCTCTGAAGATGAGCTCCTGATCGTAAATTGTAAACAGCATGAAGAAAGAATCCACTCAAAGAGACAAAAAAACACCACAGTCAGAAGTATTTGTATCCTGAGAATTTAAGATACTAACGAAGTCTGCAGGGAAATAAGAAATAAGTTAGAACTAATTGTTAAGAATAAAAATAATAGGGGGCACCTGGGTGGCTCAGTCGTTTAGGCATCCCGCTCTTGATTTTGGCTCAGGTCATGATCTCAGGGTTGTGAGATCAAGCCCTGTGTTGGGCTCCGTGCTGAGTGTGGAGCGGGCTTATGATTCTCTCTCTCCCTCTGCCCCCTTTCCCCGTGTTCACGCTCACTCTTTCAATAAAAAAAAAAAAAAAGTAATAGTACATTATGAAATGAGAATAGAAATACTTGAAAAGGAACCAAATAGAACTTGTAGAAATATCACGTACTTACTGCAGTTAAGAACTCAGTAGTCCGGGGTCCCTGGGTGGCTCAGTCAGTTGAACATCCGACTCTTGATTTAGGCTCAGATCATGATCTCAGGGTCATGGGATCGAGCCCTGTGTAGGGCTCCGTGCTGAGTGTGGAGCCTACTTGGGATTCTCTCTTCCTCCCTCCCTCCCCCTCTGCTCCTGCTCTAAACAAACAACTTCACAGTAGTCCATTAATAGCAGATGAGGCAAAGTGGAAGAGAGATCTAGTGAATGTAGAGAGAGATCTGAGATAATTACTCAAAATGTAGCAAAGAGTGAGAAAGAGATTGGAAACATGGAAGTTATTGAGAGACTTGCAGACAGAATAAGATAGTCCAAGATGTCTAATAAGAGTCTAGAAGACTAGAATAAAATTGGAAAGAGCCGATATTAAAAAAGATAATAGGAGATAGTGTTTTCAGAACGAATGAAGGGCCCATTCTAATATTGGGAGAATCACATTGAAACATGGGCTGGAAAAACAAAGCAAATGTACACATAAGTTATTCAAAACTGTGGAACTCCAGATTTGAAGGGAAATAAGAGAATCCTGCAGGAAAAAAATAAGTTATTTACAAAGACAGCAGTTCTAGACAATAGGCTTCTCATTAGCAATAAGAGGACAGAAGTTAATGGAATAATACTTTCACTTCCACGTGGGTATCTATACTCAGTTAAATTGTCACTTGAGAGGGAGGGCAGGACATCTTCAGATTCATGGAGAAAGAGCAGGCTTACCACATACAAACCTAAATTGGATTAAATTTAATTGGAATTAAAAGGAAGAAATGGAATGTAAAATGCCTTGATGAGCAAAGACTTTGGGGAACATGTATACATTTTAACAAGCATTGAAAGGCATCCCACTGTTGATTTTGAAAAATTGATTTTTAGGGTGATTAAAACAAGGTAGATCTAAAATAATAGACAATTAGTAACATTGAAGATGGTAATGAAGATACTGGAGCTGAAGTGTTTTAAGGTCCGTGTATTGTTTAGAGGAAGATAAAGGTACTGATCACTTTTCGACTTTAAATCAAGTAAGCGTGTCAAAATATTTTGAAAATACTGCCTTCCTAAATTTTTTTCTGTGGAATAGGTAAGTATAGCAGCTCCACTAAGTGAATTTGCTATATGTGGCTTTAAGATATTTGTAAATCAATATTAAAATGAAGTATCATTTAAAAAATGTCACCCGGATGTAATGTATGGTGATTAACATAACAATAAAAAATTTAAAAAAAAAAGTTGAATGACCAAAAAAAAAAAAGTCACCCAATGAAAATTTGTTTTTAAGTAGTAAATAAATCCAGCTATAATGTGAATAATCACTCTAATTTAGCTTATGTTTGGATGTAGGTTTTTCTGTCAGATTCATGTACCTCAGAAATTAGAATACTGGAAAGTAGGGAAAAATGATGATTATTGATGTCTATCTGGATGTGATATGGGAGTGTGTGTCGCACATGAGCGAGCCCTGGTCTGGAAGTGTCCAGAGCCCCTTTCAGCCCTAGGAGTCCATAAATTAAAATACATTGTTCCTATGTTTTGCCTTTTTAAAAAGCTGTTACTGTCAGTTCATGCTAAATAATGCTTAGAGACAGTCTCAGAAATATGAGTTAGGTGAGGGCAGGAGGAGAATGGAAATTGGGAAATTATTTGGTAGTGGCGTACCATAAATATTCGTAGGTATAAAAGGCGTTTATGTTCTCCCTAAGAACAAAGTTTTTAAAATATAGTATTGGAATTGTGATAAAAAGGATCTGCTGAGGTATTAGTCAATGAAGTACTTGAGATTGTGTATAATCGCTACTAAGTACCATTTCAGGAATCTTCAGAAGACTCATATTTCTGTGCCAGGGCTTTCCAAAGAAAACTAACAAGGACATGCCAATGACCTGTAAAGTTCCTGAGGGGTCAGTTTTAGGAAGCAAGGTGTGATAGAAGATTAAATTAATGTTTTAGTATTATATCTTCAGGGATGAAAATAAAGTTAGTACAGTATCGACTTCTGAACTCACGTTTGGGATCCATCATATGAAATCGAGATTTTGATTTCATACATGAGATTTTTTTTGCCCACTCTCCCTTAATACACATACATAATTTGAAAAGGTCTTTTGTATAAGGAAAGAGAAAAATTTGGGGTGTTAACGAACACATTAGAGGAGTGTTGGGTGGCCCAAAAAAATCAATCAAAATGAACCATTTTCTTCCAGTGTCTTTTTATTACACAAATTGTTCAAATTATGCTTTTATTATTTTTTTCCTGCATGTTCTATGCCCCTGTCTCATTGGTTCTTTTTTTTTTTTTTTTTTTTAAGATTTTTATTTATTTATTTGACAGAGACAGAGATAGCGAGAGCAGGAACACAAGCAGGGGGTGTGGGAGAGGGGGAAGCGGGCTTCCCGCAGAGCCGGGAGCCCGATGCGGGACTCGATCCCAGGACCCTGGGATCATGACCTGAGCCGAAGGCAGACGCTTAACGACTGAGCCACCCAGGCACCCCTGTCTCATTGGTTCTAATGGATCTCCTTGTTGTTCCTTTCTTGGGTCCTGGGAATTCCGACTTTTTGCCCACACTTGCCTACTTCCCGTATCTGAGTCTTCTTCCTTATTGAAATTTTCCATGACTCTCGGCAATTTCTTTGTACTCTGACCAGTGACAGTGTAATGATGCCACCCATTTATCTCTTGGCTAACTTTCTTTTCAGTAAATTTATTCTTGTCAAACAGATTTACAGAGTTATTGCAAAGATCGTATAGAGAGTTCTCTTGTATAACTTACCACACCCAGTTTCCCCTGACTTTAACATCTTACCTTATTACTGTACATTTGTTACAATGCACCAATATTGATACATTATAATTAATTAAAGCCCTTACTCTGTTCAGATTTTCTCCCCCCCCGCCCCCCATGTTCCTTTTCTGTTTCAGGAGACCGCATTCCTTTTTTTTTCTTTTTTTAATGTAGGCTCCATGCCCAACATGGAGCCCACCACAGGGCTTGAGCTCACAACCCTGAGATCAAGACTTGAGCTGAGATCAAGAATCCGAATGAAGCTCAGCTGACTTAGCCACCGAGGTGTCCCAACACTGCATTACTTTTAGTTATCATGTATTATTAACCTCCTCTTAGCTGTGACAGTTTTTCAGACTTTTCTTGTTTTTGATGACCTTGACAGTTTGAGGAGTATTGGTCAGATATTTTGTAGAATGTCACTTAATTTTCTGGTTAGACTGGACTAATGTGTTTTTAGGAGGAAGATCACAGAGTTGAAGCACCGTTATCACATGATATCAAGGGTACATACTATCAGTAAGACCTATCACTGTTGATATTAACCTTGATTACCTGGCTTGAGGTAGTATTTGCCAGGTTTTTCTACTCTAAAGCTACTCTTGTTCTCTCTCTTCATTCTGTACCCTTTAGAAGAAAGTCCTATGCACAGCCCTTGCTTAAAGAATGGGAATTATTCTCCATCTCCTTGAGGTCAAAAGATTTACATAAAGTATTTATAGTTCTGCGTGGGGGATTTAGCTGTTCTTTCACATTTACTTATTTATCCAATCATTTATTTATATCAGTATGGATTCATGGATAATACTTATTTTATACTTCAGTTTATAATCCAGTATTACTTTATTTTATAGCTCAAATTGTTTCAGTGTGGTCCATTGGGAGCTCTTTCAGTTGGCTCTAGTATCCATTTGATGTACCTCATCATGGTGGTTTCTCCTGCCCCAGCTCTAGAATCAGCTATTTCTCCAAGGAGCCTTGGTTTCTTTGTATTAGGAACCAAGAACCTGGGTGTTAGGTGTGCTTATTACTACTGGGATGTTGTTCTATGTATATTTCCTTTTCCTCCAAGTAGATTAGTGGCTCAACCTGCTCCATCTCAGACCAGTTAGAATTTCTAAGGGTGGCACTTGGGCATTAATAGATTGTTAAAATTCCCCAGGTGAGTTTAAGGTGCAGCCAAAGAAGCAGGTCTAGTCCTATACCCTTAAGGATAAGGGTTGCTAATATGTGAAGTAGATACTGGATAAATATTTGTCAGTCATTCATTCATTCATTTAGCAAATATTTTCTGAGTCCTTATCACCTGCCAGGTACTATACAAATCAGTAGAACAGACTCAGCCCCTGATAATGATAAAAATGATTGGTAACATTCACTACCATTATTGAAAGCATACTATTGGCAAGCACTGAGCTAATCACCATATGTTACTTCATTAAATCCTTGAACAATTTGTCTCGGGTCTGTTTTACCAATGAGCAAAATTGAGTCTGAAAGATTTAAGTTACTTACCCAAGATTACATGGAAAGTTGTGGAGCTGGGGTTTGAACTGAGATCTAGCAGATCTCCAAAGCTCATGATCATAATCCCCCACTGTCCTGTCTTCCTCAAACCCCTATAGGATGCTGACCAGGGAAAAAACAGTACGGTACTGAATAAGTGTTTTGATAGAAGCACAGAGGAATAGTATCCAACAAATCAGAGAGTGTGTAATCAAGAAAGACTTCCTGGAAGAGAAGGCATTTGACCTGTCTTTTGAAAGGTTATTAGGAGCTGGCTATGCAGTGTGGAGAAGGAGAAGATATTTCAGGGATCAATGCTAGGAAATTAAGATTCGTTTAATACTGTTAACTACAGACTTAAATTTTGAGTTTCCTCAGTTTTTCCACTAATGTATGTTTTCTGTTCCAAGGTTCATTTCATGATTCTGCATTGCATTTAGTTGTCATATCTCTTTAGTATTCTCTAATCTGTGACCATTTCTTGGTTTTTATGACTGTGACATTTTTGGTGAGTAAGGATTTGGAATTTTGTAGAATGTCCCTTTGTGTTTGCCTGATGTTTTCTCAGATTGAAGTTACTGATTTTGGGCAGAATATCATAAAGGTGAGGTGTCCTTCTCTTTGTACCGTATTAGGGGCTCATGATAACAACATGATGTTAACCATGATGACTTGCTTACAGTGGTGTCAGCCAGCTTTCTCCACAGTACCATTATTATTTTTCACTGTACTTCCTTAGAAGCGGGTTACCAAGCCCAGCTCACACTCAATGGGAGGGGATTTAGCTCCACCTTCTGGAGGGAGGAATATCAAGTAATTTGTAGTCCTGTCTGAAAACCAGCATGGTGTTTTGCAAATTTGGGGGGGATGTACTTTGAGGCATCGCAGATATTCTATTTCTCTGTAGTTTTGTCCATTGCTTTTAGTATTTGTCCAGCCTGAGCAATATGACTCCTGTTGTAATGATTTCCTATATTCCTCATTCATTCTACATTGAATAATTGCAGTTCTTTTGTCAGTAAGATTTGTTCCTTCTACTTATTTGTTCGATTATTTTTATCAGTGTGGATGCATGGTCATTTATTTTATTCTTTGGGTTATAACCTAGTCCTGTCATTATTAGGTTCACATTGTTCCAAATTTGGTGATTGAAAACTCTTTCAGTTTGGTTTCTGTGTCCTTTGGGCGTTCTGGAACCACAGGATATGCCTGGTTCATCTTTGGTTTATCCCTACTTCAGCTTTGGAGTTAGCCGTTTCTGCAAAAAGCTTTGGTGCCTTTTAGTTGAAATGGTATTTAGAAACCAAGATCTGGGTGCTGGGTGTGCTCATTGCTCATGGGAGGGTTGTTGTTGCTTCCAGGCTCACTCAATGAACAGAGCTAGGAAATGTGTGTACATAAACTGACCTATGTATACACACATCTGCATTTCTCTTCCTTCCTTAAAATAAACATGAGTTCACTCTGGTATCACTGACTATGTATGTCTATGTTTCTGTATATGTATATGTGTTAAACATGAGTTTATGCTAATATATTTGACTACACACACACACAAACACACACACAAGTATAAATAAAATTATCCAGAACCACAGGGTTCATTCTGTCCTTCCCCTTTTCTTCTTGTGGAAATCTTGGCTCCCATTATCTACAATTTATTTGTAAATTTTTCAGTCCTGTATATGTAAAGTAGTTCCAGAATTGCCAGATGGTATTCCTGAGAGCAATAGATTTACCAGCTACAGCACAGTGTTTATATAATTTGTTTTCTGTCATTAGCTTATAGTATCAGAGTTCTGAGTTCCAAAGTTATTTAAGTCAGCTTCTTTCCCCCCTACCCACTGCAGTGAAGTTCTGTCATCCACTTACATCGTTGCATTCCTTTTGTGTAGTCTCCATTTTATCCTGAGATCCCCTGACACCCTCATTGATTTTTAAAAATATTACATAACAATTTAGTTTACTCTTTGTGGTATACAGTTCTGTGGGTTTTGATAAGTGCATAGAGTCATGTATTCACCACCCCAGTGCATACTAAACAGTTCCATTACCTTCACCTTCTTTGTATGGTCCCCTACTGCCTGGAAATCACTGATTCTCTACCAAGAGTTTTGCCTTTTCCAGAATGTCATATAAATGAAGTTCTAAAATATGCGGCCTTTTTTTTTTGGTCTGGCTTCTTTCACTTAGCAAAGTACATCCTGTTTATTGGGTGAATCAACAGATTATTCCTTTTTATTGCTGAGTAGTTTTCCATGGTGTGGATTACTACTGTCTTTTAATCATTGCATTCTCAAAGGACATTTTGGTTGTTTCCCATTGTTGGAGATTATGGATAGATATTTCCATACAGCTTTTTGAGCATAAGTTAATTCATCGGTATATACCTTGGAGTGGGATTGCTGGGTTATATGATAGGTGTGTATTTAACTTCATAAGGAACTGTGGAACTATTTCCATAGTGGCTGTATCATCTTGCATTCCCACCCGTTGCTCCATAGCCTCACCAGCATTTGATGTTATCAATTTATTTTAAAAAAGAGTTCAGCTATTCTAACGTGTAGTGATATCTCCTTGTGGTTTTAATTTGCGTTTCCCTAATGACAGTGAGCCTCTTTCATGTGCTTATTTGCCATCTCTATATCTTCTTTGATTGTGGATTCAGACCTTTTGTCCCTTTAAAAAACTGGGTTACTTTCTTATTGTTGATTTTTGACAATTTTAAATATATATTTTGGATACAAGTCCTTTATTGGATATGTGATTTGCAAATATTTTCTCCTAGTCTGTGACTTGTAACATTTTTTTTTTAAAGAAAATAACTGGTTCAGATTTAGTGGCAAAGCAACATGATTTAATAAAAGGGGTAATGATTCAAGACTTAGAAATGCAGTAACAAGATCTCTGCATCAAATTGTAAATGATACTTTATTTTTTCCACAATCAACTAAAGAGCAATGTTTTAGCGGTTGATCATACTGTGGTCGATCTCGTTCCTGTTTGTTTATTCCACAGCCTTACTGTGATCCCAAGGATGGAGTGTGTGTGGGTGTATGCATGTGTGTATGGACATGAACAATTATGTGTACATTTTCTGCGGTCTATCTTGATTGAGTGATAGTTGCATGTGTATATATATATATATGTAAAAGGTTATGGAACTGTGCAGCTAAGATTTTTGCACTTTATTGCATGCATTTTGTAACTGAATAAAAAACAATGTATATGTGGATATGAGGTGGTGAAGCGTTGGATAAAAGTAATAAACAGAAGAAAGCCGAACTTTTGTAGAAAGAATGGATGGATACATATGGCAAAATATTTATGTGGAATCCCATATGATTATCCCATGGAAGATACAGAGCTTAGAAGAAAGATGCTAGACCAATATATGCCTCATGCAGAAGACTACATACCGTATACCTTTGAAAATGGATAGTTTTCTCTTGATGACTATGAATGAGTAAGTAGCCTAGAGTCACAGTTGCAGGGTTTTATTAACAGTCTACAAACTTGGGGCATCTGGGTGGCTCAGTCGTTAAGCGTCTGCCTTCGGCTCAGGTCATGATCCCAGGGTCCTGGGATTGAGCCCCACATCGGGCTCCCTGCTTGGTGGGAAGCCTGCTTCTCCCTCTCCCCTCTCCCACTCCCCCTGCTTGTGTTCCTGCTCTCATTATCTGTCAAATAAATAAATAAAATCTTAAAAAAAAAAAAAAAACAGTCTACAAACTTACCTGTAAATTTCTTTTAAGCTTCTTTGACTTTGTGCTGTTTGGTAATTACCCAAAAGAGTTCCTTTGCCAGTGTAGAAACATGGATGTTATTGGTGAGTGCTGGAATAAGTTAATGTGAAGTTTGGTACCTCACTTTTCAGAACCAAACCTGAAACGTGTAGTCCAGCTTTTTTTTTTTTTTTTTTTTTTAAAGATTTTATTTATTTGAGAGAGAGAATGAGATAGCATGAGGGGGGGAGGGTCAGAGGGAGAAACAGACTCCCCGCTGAGCAGGGAGCCCGATGCGGGACTCGATCCCGGGACTCCAGGATCATGACCTGAGCCGAAGGCAGTCGCTTAACCAACTGAGCCACCCAGGTGCCCTGTAGTCCAGCTTTTATGGCGCTGGGATGTGCAAACTTCATAGCCCATGTAAAAGCGAATGGTCTCGTAAACATCGCTAAAAGCATAAACCCCTGATAAGTTTATGTATCTGGCTTGCCTGTTCCTTAATTGTGATTGCGACTATATTTTGGGCTGGAATTTGAATATTTGACCTCCTCAGAACTTTCGGTTTGGCCCAGAACCAAATGTAGTATAAGAGCTGGCAGTAGGCCTGCAGGGGAGCGTCTCACTGTGGGATTTTATTACCTTGGCTGAGACTTTGTGTCTTTGTTTCTCCATGGGGGCAAAATGCTTTTGAGTAATTCCAGGTGGAGGCCTGACAGGGTTTGAACATTAAAACTGGGTTACATAATTATACTCCATGGCCCATGTGATTAATAACTTGTGTGCAAGCATATTGAAAATAAACAAGACCTCCTTGTTTTAGGTTATGTATTTATTCTGAGCTCTAGTTACTACTGTAGTGAAGATAAATGTCTCATTTCATCCACCCCCCCCCCCTCGCTGCCTTCTCCCTCTCCTCTCTTCCACCCGCCTCTCCCCTCTCCTCTCCAGAGTAGGATATTGGCAAAATTTATTTTATTCATATAAACACACTGTTAAGCTATTTCTTTCTAGTTTTGCTTATATTCTCACAATGCAAATTCTATAAATAAGCCTGTGGAAATCACTGTTTCTTTTCTTCTTGTCCCTATGTGACCTTTTTTTTTTTTTTTTTTAAGATTTTATTTATTTGTCAGAAAGAGAGAGCACAAGCAGGGGGAGCGGCAGCAGAGGGAGAGGCAGGCTCCCCACTGAGCAAGGAGCCCAATGCGGGGCTCGATCCCAGGACCCTGGGATCATGACCTGAGCCGAAGGCAGACCCTTAACCGACTGAACCACTCAGGCGTCCCAATGACCTTCTTATTTTTAAATTAAAATTTAATTTTAATTTTTAAATTTTTATTTAAAATTTTTATTACAAAAGCAGAACTTTTTATGTTTTCAAGTGTGAATTTATATTTGAAGGAAAATAATGACATATAGTACAAAGGAGGAATGGTGCCTTTTTTGGCAAACTAACTGGTTCCAACTCTGGCCAGGTACAGCCCCTCAAGCCCGTTTGGCAGCCAGTCATGCTGCTAATCTGTGTTAATAACTATCCCTGGTTGCAGGCCGACCCAGTCTAGGTAATCTGGAGGCAAGGTATTTGATGCGTACTGCAAGGCCTGACCTTGCAGTACGGTCTTCAGACCGTAGCATTTGACTCTGGAAAGCCGGGCTGCACTGTGTAGCCACGCCTGAGTAATGGGCCATGCGGAGTGGTCCTGGGCACCCCCACTGCACTGTCGCTCTCGCCTTCCCTCTTTCCGGCCTCCTGCAGGCCACTTTCAGCCTCCCCGTGAAGACACCTCGCAGATTCTAAGCTGAGCCTCTCTGTCAGATTCTTATTTTATTTACATCACGTTTCATATTTGTTGTTTATTGTTTACATCACGTCACCTGTGAGACCGTGAAGGCTTAGAGAATGGGCAGAAATCAGTCTTGCGTGGTTCTGGGCGTGGCCTGCAAGGGCTGCTTCCCGGAGGAGGAGGCGGTGTGTGCCCACACAGATGTTCTGAGGGTTCAACCAGGGAAGCTTGCAGTGGAGGGGCCTCAGTGTTCCAGGGCACTTCTGCAACATATTTCTGGTGTGTCTTATTGTATGGCCTGGCTTTTTTTTTTTTTTTTTTTTAAGTTTTTATTCCTTTGTAATAGGCTTTGATTTCAGAAATGGGAAGCAAGCCCAGCTTTTAACAGTAAACTGAAAGATATTTGGTGAAATTCTTTTTTGATACCTTCCTGATGTCTGTTCCATTGATATAAAGATTTTTTGATTAGTTCTTTACAAGTATTTCTATTTATGGTCTTCCCCACCTGCTGGATGTGCGGGGTTATCAGAAAGGCCCTGCAAATCTCTTCCAGTGCGGTTTCAGCAGTGTAGAGCCCAGTTCGCAGGACCCTGGAGACCCAGTCGGGTTGTGGGGAGCTGGCTCGAGACTCGGCACAGAGTTTACACGCAGCAGGGTCACATCCTGATATTGGAGGTTGCACCCCTCAGTTCTGAAAGACCTCTGGCCATCCCACTGCTGGGATTTCACTGCCATGGGCACCTGAAATTTCCCATCTCTTGCCATGTAGCTTGACCTCTCTCTTCATTAAGACTTGACGGGAAGAAAGAAGAGACTTGGCAGGGATTTCCTGACTTTCTCCATTTCTGGAGCAACCCCCCTCCACTAACAACTGCTCAAGGCATAGGACTCTGTCCACCTTTAACATTTATGGGAAGGGTGGAAGAGGCTTTGACATTTCTGTCTTTCCTTTCTCCTTCCATCATTAGTCTCTCTAGATCACTCTCTAAAATAAATGAATAAAATCTTTTTTTTTTTAAAGAAAAAAAAAAAGAAAAGGGGAAATATAGCACTCTCTCTCCACAGATATGAATTATGCTTTCTCTTGAGGAGACAGAAGTGGTGGCAGTTCATTTGGGTTTTAAATAACATTCTACTTTTTTTCCACTCTGCCATGTTTATTTGTATCTAGGTCCATCTTCATTGTACTAGATCATAGTTTGATGACTGGAACTGAATCTGTTTTCCATTTTTCTCCACGTAACCTTAGTGGTGTCCTTATGCACAATAAACATTCCCCGAATCTTTGTTTAATTCATGAATCTTACATAGGTGAAGACCTTAAATTGAAGGGATTTGACAGAACTGAGCTTTGTATGTAAGTGCCCCATTTTGCAACACTTTGTTAGTTTCTGATAGTTGTCCATAATCTTATGGAATTTATAGATACTTTAGGATTAGGAAGAGGGCTATACATATACTCTGTATCACTTAGGTAATGTCTTGAGGTAATTTTCACCTCACGGTCCCCAGTTATTTTGGATGTGAATGTAATATTTGCTTCCAGTGTCAACAAGTATCTTTATTGATGTTCTGGAGGCAAAAATGGTGCTTAGGGACCCATGCTCAAGATATTAAATATAGCTACATATATTATGAATCACATAGTTACTCTTCTCATTGTAATAGTATAAACGTTTACACTCTTTTTGTTATAGGAACCACTCTCCCGCAATTCTGAGTGCCCATTTGTGGAGAGACCTTTCCAGGACGTCACAGTGGAATTAACTTTATTTTTTTTTTTTTTTTAGTAGTCTCTATGTCCAGCTTGCGGCTCAGACTCACAACCATGAGATCAAGAGTTGCACGCTCTTCTGACTGAGCCAGCCAGGTACCCCTGGAATTAACTTTCTTTTCCCAATTTTTTAAAAAAATACTCTACCAGTGTTATTGGAGAGAAATTATATTTATGTGAAAAAAGATAATGATATTGAAAACCGCTGCTACCGCTACCATTTCTGAGGTTCTGTGGTGTATCACCTCTCTTCTGGGCGCGGGACCCTTAGTGTAGCAGATACCCAGAGTCTGAGCCACATCGTCATGACCCGCTTCCATTTTCAGACACATCTTTGAGGGAGTGTCCGTGTGGTTTCAGATGCACTCGGTGGTGACAGCCTTGTACCTGCTTTCTGCCCTGGTTCTGGTGCTGTGGGAGTCCGCGTGGTGTGCACACAGATCGAGATGGGAGAGTTAACACCCCTGGGCACAGCCTGAAACTGGGAGGGGACAGAAGCCAGTGGACACATGCTTTTGCCTTCTTCCCCCAGGGACATTTCCGGGTGGCATTTGCGTGGCTCCCAGGAGATACTGGCGGAATTGATGCCCTGTTGTGCACAGTATTGGTGACATGCGCTTGGACTGGCTTTTCCTTCTTCCCTGTTTCGCTCTCCTTGTTCTCTCTCTTTCCTTCCTCCTCGGATGACTTCCCACATGAACTGTTTGTACCCATGTCCTCATCTCAGGCTCCGTTTCAGGAACACCCAAACCAAGATAGTGGTAAAATTTGTTCCTTACCATCCTTCGAGTTTAGAGTGAAGTAGAAGAGACATACGTTGATGAGTCACATGGTAAAAATATGCTATCTCCACCTTGAAAAGTTCTGTGAAGGAAGAGGCACCTGTTTCTATGAGAAGCGGACCTGACTTAGCTTTGAGGATCAGGACAGGTAATAATTAGGCTGGAGTGGGGGCAGGAGGAGAGAAGATTCTTTCAAGTCAAGCAAAGGCGTAGTGTGTGCAAAGGTCCTGTGGCAGGAGAGAAGGCTGTAGCATGAGGAGGGAGGAGGAGAGTGCAGAAGGTGAGGCCAGAGAGGCAGGTAAGAGTTGACCATGCAAGACTTTGTCCTCTTAAGATCTTAGTCTTCATCCAAGAGTGCTGGGGAGACCCCAAAGGGGTTTTACAAGGGGATTCAGGGAAGCCAGTTGGGATGCTGTTGCGTTAACCTAGGAGAGCGATGGTGTGGCGGGGTGGCAGGAGAGGAGATGGAGAGAGCCAGATGCACTGGGCAGATACCGAGGAGGAGCAATCAGCAGGCCTTGGAGGTAGGCTGCGGGGTGGGTCGGGGAGGGGGGTGGCTTTCCATTGCCCTGAAACCCCAGGTGGAAGTGGTAGGTAGGCAACCTGGAGCTTGGAGGAGAGAGGTCCGTGCTGGGTGCTTTACACACATTAAGCGTGCAATCACTGCAGCCCTGACTAAGACTGGGGCGGAGGCAGACTTATGTCCGGGACTGCCCTTCCCTCAGAGAGCACTTTCTCTCTCTCTTGACTTCAAACTATCAGCTCCTCTATTCTGGTTCTGTGAGTGAGGAGAACCTGCCTGGTGACTTATATAATCCTTTATAGCCACTGGGAGCTGTTAGTAAACATGTCAGCTGATATTCCATTGTTCAGTTCAAGAGAATCTGAGAATGACTAGCGCTCCAGTCAACTGGAAGCAGATAGCCACCCCTTTGAGGAAACCTGTCAGTCTGTATGAGAGCAGCATGGATTTGCAGATGGTCTTGGTAAAGTAGAGTCCTCTGTGCCTGTTTGAAGTTAGACACCAAAAGAAAATAAGAAATAGATGCACACAAGGAATTACATTGTCAAAGTGTGGAAGAAGTTGATGGCCGATGTGGTTGTACACAGTATTTTCAGCATAGAAGAGAGACCCTGCATGGTAGTACTCGTGTATCACAGCTCAAATATATAAGATAGATATGTGTATTATATATATATATATATATATATATATATATATATATATGAAATATGTAAAAAAATAAAAACAAGTTCAGATGATTTGCTGTGTCCACAGTTTTGAGTCATGATGTAGCTTCCCACCATTACGTAACTAAAGGCAATGGAAATAATGGGATATTGAAGAAATAGATTGTCTTTCCTTTTTTCACCTGTGCCATGAATTTTATCATCCTACGTATCAACTGCACTGTGCTATCTGGACAGCTCCTTCTTTTTAAAGTTGAAATTTGGTTTACTTTGGCTGTTCAAAAAAACAAAACAAAACAAAAAACCTATACTGTATGGTTTGTATTCATTAAGAAAGGTTTCTGGTAAGCATATCCTTCCTGTCTTTAAGGCTGTTCTTCAGGAATTTCTTTATGATGAGTTAAACTGGGAAATGATAAATAACCAAGGGCAAAAGGGCTTAAAGACATGAGGTAAATTAATTGTCTTAGTCTTTTAAAGGAAAATTTATGTTGGGATGATGATGCCCTGAGGAGAGATTGGACTCAGTTCCCAAGAAAGTGCCTTTATTTAAGTGTGTCTTTACTGCTAAGCCTCTGGTTCAGCTTGGGCTTTGAATACATAAGCAATATTTTTTTTTAAAAGTGTGTTTGCGCATTATAGACATGAATAGGTGCACTTTGGCTTCCCAGACAACTTTGGGGCATGTCTCTCTGTGATCTTCATCAAAACGTGGAGACTCTTGGACCAGAAGTCACTTTGGTTTTCCAGATGATAGGAAAAAAGTGGATGGAGCATTTTAGAATGGGTTTATTAGATTAAACTGCTGTATTCCAGAACATGGATTTGTTTATTACGTCATTCACTCATTGAACAGTTATTGCTCATGCAGACTTTTCCATGCCCCATGTTAGGAATGCTGAAGAAAGTCTCCTTGAACAGAGTTTGTGCCCTAGTGAAGCAGATGGGCAAAGAGTTTCTGCAAAGTGTGGTGAGTGCTCTGATAGAGATTTGACCCCAGAGCAGTGATATATCTGAAAGTAAAGATTGTTTATCCCTCATATATGATGTTAGGGACGCTGTCTCAGAAGAGCCATGTGAAGTGGTCTTGGGAGTGAAGAGACATTTGCCATTGAAGCGGAGGGGGGCAGTTTAGCAGGGAGGGAAGGCGTGGAGGCACTGGGGTACATGGTATGCTATGGGCTGCAGGGAGCTGCATCGGGGGCCCGTAGGACAGGAGCTGGGAGGGCCAGTGGAATTTCCTTTGCCACGAAAAGCAGTCTGGGACTTGTAATCATATTGAAAGGCTTCAAACCGGAAGGTAACAGGATCAGACTTGTGCCTTAGAATTTTCCTCTGGCTGCTGTATGGAGGGGAGATGTGTGGACGGAGAAAGGACTAGAAACAGGCAGCAGGAAGCAGTAGAGGCAGGGCTGGGGTCAGCTCCTGCAGGCTGCCGAAGGACAGGGAGGCCCATGTGAAGAAGATAGTGAGGAAGGAGGAGCCTGAGGATTTACTGGCATCTAACTTGATGAGGCAGCCAGCCGCCTGCCTGGGGTAACTGACAGCCTTCTGTCTTGTGACAGTGGCCAGAGAGGTGGCCAGTATCCTGGTTTGGGTACCCAGAACGGGGTTATTTGGGGGCAAGGTAGGGTTGGAAATAATAACTTTAGTTTGGGTCTTCTTGATTTTGAGGGGGCACAGCCAGGAGGTCTGGAAGAGCCATGGAAGCCAGGGATGGAGCCTGGGCTGTCGTGAGCAGTGGTGAAAGCCACAAAGCCACCCAGAAGGGAGGATGTTGAAGGTGGACAGATGCAGACCAAGCTCAGGCTGAGCAACACGGTGGAGATGGGTAGAGGTGTGGGGGAGCTTGGGAGGGAGGCGGGAAGTGGTGGTGGGGGGGGCGGGGAAGTGGAGGAACCCGGTAGAGAACAGGTATGCAAGAAGTTGTGCAGGGAGCATTTCTTAGATTTTGTGACAAATGAAAAGTGTTCCTAGAGAAACGATAGTCAACGGTTAGAATTAAACTCCATATTTCTTATTAGGACCTAAATCGGTTTTCTTTTAGATGCCACTTGTAAGTTGGTTTTTATCATGCTTAAAGTTTGCTGTTCAAGTTGAAACATCACAGGACTTGATAAAAACCCTGTAGGAGATTGCATTATTGTCCATTTTTAGTTGTCTATGGCTCTTTTCCTGTTTCTTATTGACTAAGTAGTGTTAAAGAAGGGCCTGAGACTATAGCCAAGTCGGACTCTATAGAATTGCAATATGTACAGATGTTTCTACTTTGATTTCCTCTGATTAGAAGCCCTGCTTCTCAGAGGGGGCTCTGTGTGCTTAACCTGGATTTACAGAGCCAGAGGGTGAGGCTCGAGGTCACACCCACCGCTGCAGCCGAGGAAAAATTAGAATTGAAGGGCTCCTGTCTCTGTGTAGCAGCTAGCTACCCCACCGCCCCATAATTAAAAGTCTGTCATAGTTCCCACTTCAAACGTAACATTTTCCTACCTGCAGCAGACACCCTCAGAAGAGAATTCCGAGCCTTCCCATAGGGCAGAGTGGGAGTGCTTCCCAACAAATACTCATTAGCTCCTTTCATCCCCAAAGATGAAAGGTCTTTCAGACATCAGTAATCCCCACAAAATCCCTTTGAGTCTGGGAGGTGGAAAATTCACACTGGGAGTGTGAGTCTGGATGGAGAGAGACCTGAAGGTGCTTTTCCCAGAGCCTTAGTGTCATAGTAGATCATCGCTAGGACCAAGATGCTGCATTTGTGATCCACAGGAAGACCCACAGCAAGTATAATACCATACTGATGGTGTTTTTGTGGTCCCAGGTCGTACACAAGTCATATTAATCCATGCTTGACCCATAGGGGATATTATTGTTCATTTGCTGCTCTGGGTACAGGGGTTCCAACCAAAAGATAATTAGTAACAACAGATGTAGTCATGAGTTCCTTTCTGTATCAGAGGTGACTTACTTGGAACGTTAGTCTTTTGTAAAAGAGTGTACTGTGACTTGAAAATATCTGGATAAGGTTTAAGCATATTAATCTTCCCTAATAAATTGAACACAATGATAAGTTTATTTAACATTATTTCTTTTGAAAACAGTGGTTTTTTGAGGACAATAGCTTTTTAAATTATTCTCAATAAGCCTTTCTCTTATATGTTTATTAAGTTCTTCCTAAGGAATGAAGATGCTATTAGTTCCTAAACTATGATTGATGTACTTTCTGTCTTGAGAACAAATCCCAGTACTTACTTAAAATAGTATTAGATTCTCAGTTGTCCATAGAGCTGGGGATGGGGCCATCAGTGTTCATCGCACAAGGGCCTAGGGGAATTTGAGGATGGAGGGGAGGCTGGTAGAGTGGTGAGAGAGAATTGGGTCTCAGAGCAGCTCTGGGTGAGGATGGTGGGGTGCAGGTGCCGCTCTGGGCGAGGATAGTGGGGTGCAGCTGTTATTAATAGTAATTGATTTGGGGTGTGAGGCTTGGGGTGTCAAGTTCCTGCAGTGGTTGAAGAGGCTGAAGGAGGTGGAGCATTCATTCATGGGCCATGAAATGCATATGCTACTGTCCTTTCCTACCTCCTCTCCATTTGCAGCCACTTTCCAATTGAAGATTTAATTTTTCATCCTTATGAAATACCTATTAAAATACCCTTGGGAAATATGTTGCAAATTCCATGCTGAAGTAATTACAATTAAAGGTCTGAAATACTTTCAATCTAGGGAAATTCTGTGGTTATAGTTGTTTAGGGAGGCACAAGGAGGTTAGATGTAGTAAGTAATTTGATGCTAGTTGATGTGGACTCTGATTTGGTCCCGAGAGAGGGTGGAGATTGGATGCTGAATGGACAGCCATGGGGAGAGCAAACTCCCGAACACGTAACATAGCAACACCTTCAGTTACATCCAGCTACCGAGTATTTAAAATTCCCCCCAGTTCTTTTAATTTTGCATACACAGAGTTCACGTTTAATACATTTGCCATAACATTTGCTGATTTCTCAACAATTCCCATAGTAAATTGGGCTTGAAGAACAGGAAGCTGCTTATTCTGTAAACTCCTTAAGCATGCTGCGTACCTTTCTTAGTTGGCAGATAATTTATTTTTAAAGAACAACAATCCTGGGGCTCCTGGCTGGCTCATTTGGTAGACAGTGCGACTCTCGATCTCAGGGTCATGGGTTTGAGCCCCAAGTTGGATGTAGCATTACATTAAAATTTTTAAAAAAAATCCCACAACAATCGTATAGGCTTAGCCTTACACTAAACTCAGATATAGCCCTGTGGTAGATAGCCTGACCCTTCAGAAGGCTCCCATGCTTTTCTGTCATTAGAGAAGGCTTCAATGACCTAATTAATTATTATTTTAGAATATTATGAAAATAGTTCTAGAACATTGTGATAGATACGGAAACACAACAGTTTCTGAATCTGACTGTGCGGGTTTCTCAATTTACATTTTCCTTTTAACTTATAATTTACCTACCTACTCAGTTCCTAAAGAAATATTTTTTAAAAAATGTTTTACAGTATTTGTTAGTAACGGAGGCTAACCTTGGCATTACTGAGTCATCTTGGTAGCCTTGTGCTAGTTAAAAATAAGTCAGAGTTTTTATTAGGACTGCTCACTGTGGAAGAAAGCCTGCATTTATTTCTGCTTTACAGAAACCAGGACAAGAAGAGAGAACGAACATTTATTGTCTAACCTTTATTAACTTGGACCAGGCCCTATGGCAGGTAATTTAAAGATTTTTTTTTTTCTCATTTTGTTTTCACAACAGTCTGGAAGGTGGATGTGATCCTTTCTATTTTGCGTGGAGGGAAATGAGGTTTAGAGACGTGGGTGAATGACTAAGGGGCAGGTCCCGACTTTGTCCCTAACCTCTCACCGTACACTCCAGCATTCTTAAGACTGAGCTCTTTTCTCTTTTGCAAGCACACTCTGGGATTTCCAGTTTATTTGCATCGTTACGAACTCCTTTCAATTAATGGTCCTTCAGTACAGATGGATGGTGCTGGTCTGGTGTCGGCAGGAGGGGCCCACCGATGCTGGCACGTGACTTCTCTCAAAGTTGTCTTCTAATGACTACAGCCCAAGTGACAGCTCAGACTCCGGGGGTGTCTGTCGTGGGCCGTCCTGATCTGCTTCCCCGCCTGCACTCACTTCACCTGGTGCAGCATCACACTCCATGCTTGTCCATGTCCTCTGGGCCTCAGGTCCTGGTCTCTCTGTCCTTTGTCTGTGCTGTCCCCCTCTCCTTTTTTTTTTTTTTTTATTTATTTATTTGAGAGAGAGAGAGAGAGAATGAGAGACAGAGAGCATGTGAGGGAAGAGGGTCAGAGGGAGAAGCAGACCCCCCACTGAGCAGGGAGCCGGGTGCGGGACTCGATCCCAGGACTCCAGGATCATGACCTGAGCCGAAGGCAGTTGCTTAACCAACTGAGCCACCCAGGCGTCCCTGTCCCCCTCTCCTTATAAGAATGCATGGCCTCCCTGCTTCCTCACGTCAAGGCCGGGTCCACCAGCAAGGCCGCCCTGCTCTGCCCTGAGCCTGGCGTTAATCTTGTCCTGGTCTGAACTCCCAGCCCATTGCTGCCTGGCGTTCTGTATGCTCCAGAGGCTGTCACCCTGGACCATCTTTCTGGATCCCAGCCTGCTCTTGTATACGGATGTAGGATCTGCCTTCATCTCTGGAAATGGATTCCCTGCATCCTCCAAACCTTTGTTTATTTATTTATTTTTTTAGAGATTTTATTTACTTATTTATTTGAGAGAGCGAGCGAGCATGAGCAAGGGGGAGAAAGAGAATCAGGCTCCCCTGCTAAGCAAGGAGCCCGACAGGGGGTTTGTTCCCAGGATCCCAGGATCCTGACCTCAGCCAAAGGCAGATGCTTAACCAACTGAGCCACCCAGGTGTCCCTCCTTCAAACCCTTTAAAAAATTATGTAGTTTGTTTCATTCTAGAGATTGAGGTTTTCTTGTAAGTATGTTTTGTTTTCTTCTCTTTTTAAGCTGGATCCAAACTACATTCTCCTCTAGTTTCGGTTGATAATCTTAGTGGCATTGCTGTTGAAGATGTCTGTTTTGGATAGATTCAATGCATTTTTTTTTTTTTTAAACCAAGGGAAGTTTCTGGCATTCTTTTTCACAGCACCAGCTTGCTCTCACCCCGATGGCTGATTTGCCTTGCCTCTTTATATAATTTATAACGTCTTTGCTGTCTTTCCTCCCCTACTAGCCCTAGGCCCTTCGATAAGTGGTGCTGTGCCTGATTCATTCTTACATCATGTGTTCACAGTGCCCAGCATAGCACCTTGCTGTTAACAGGGACTTAAATGTTACTCAGTGTAAAATGGGCTACTCGTCACCTACAGTTAATCCACCTGAAGGTTCGGGTGTACCTAGTGTCAAGCTGTAGGTTGAATTTTTATGGGTCCTAGGATTTGCTTTGTTTAAAAAGTTCCCGATGTCGGTTTGCTCCTTGGGTCATGAAGTGAAGCAGCGATAGCCGCGTGATCACCGGAATGCCAACATGGGCTGCTTTCTGTAAAATTAATTGAATCAAAAGCCAAAACAGTGTTCTGGCAAGTGTTTCTCTCACCTTCCAGAAAGACGTCATTATCTGTACTGTGGCTATCAGTTTCGTATTGGTTAGCATTGTTCAAAACCTTATCTCTGATTTCCATACCGCTGACACGGGAGCCACAGGGGCCTTCTCTGTGAGCGGCTACTTTTTATCTCGCTTGTATTGTTCGTCAGTGGGAGGACATTAGAACATCTGTGAAGGGTGTTTAAAGGAGAATTTACTACAAACGTCACCAATTCTTTATTTTCAGAAGTAAAAGAATACACTTTGCGGGCAAGGATGTATAGGCACAAGTGTCCTCTTTCCTAAATATTTCACTTTGAGCAGAAATGTTAGGTAAAAACAACGTGGTCTCTTCAAGTGTCAAGTATGTTTCCTTTAAGTTACAGTGACATCAAGTGCTGTGAATTATGTTGCTATAAAAATAGCATCTGAAATAATGTTTCACACCCTGACCAACATCCCCCAGCCTTGGGATGAACCTGTGAGATGTCACCAGGGTAACAGTTAAAGCAGTCAAAATGAACCTTGCTCGGGGAGAACTTGATGCTTTTTCTGGTGGGTTCTATAGCATGAACTTTCTCAGTTAAGTTCATGACTTTGAAATCATTGTTTCCTGGAGGTCTACAGGGAGGGGGCCAGTCTGAAAATACTTTTTTGTCCATTGAGGTATTAGCTTGTGCTCTGTCTCTAGGGAGGAAAAGTGTGGCAGCTCCAGAAAGTTTAGGAGGATGAAATATTTTAGTCACCTGCAGTAGCCCGTGTGGCAGTGTAGAGTGTTAGAGCACGTGGGAACAAATCTTTCCAGGGTTTACTGAAATCCAAGGGTTCTTGCTTGAATCACCTGCCACGGAAGGTTGAAATCATTTGCATCACTATTTGATCATTCCTTCCTTTCTTCCTTCCTTCCCTCATTCTCCCCCATATAGTCATTTAACAGTTATTTACTTGCAAGGCACTGTGAAAGGGATCATTGGTTACACTGTCTATATAAACAAATCTTCTGGAAAAAACCCCACAAATATCTTTTGTATAATACGCCCCTTTTCAGCAGTTATGTCTAGGCTTGGAATGAGGTAAAGTTCTGGCTCATTCAAGCTCTATGGCAAAGGTAGGTGACCCCGATTCATTATTTCCTGTGGTCCACTCGCACAGCGTGGGAGGCATGCCGTCAGCCTTGCTCTGGACCTTTTCGGCTTCCCAGGGCCATTCATTCCACAGGTATTCAGTGAAGGGTGTTTAATGAGAGGTTCCCTGTGGATGGCTCAGGATCTGGAACTGATTTGAACATACTTCTTGATACAAAAGTGGTTGATGAATTAGTTTTATAGGTGCATTTCAGATGCCTGCCCTTTGAAGGGATGTACAAATGTTTCCTGCTTTAAGGTCAGTAGGCCCTTTCAGTTTTCCCCCCTTTTGCTGAAGGAGCACTTGAATCCATATTGTAGGTAGGATACCTTCTCCTTGTGTGCTGTCGCTTGCCATTTTTAGAGGCTATCGTATGGTGCTAATTTGCTAATTTAAGTTTTTCGATGGTACCTCATTTGATTGCATTTATTCTTTTATCCCTATGCTTCTTCAGTTACTGAATGAAAAGGAAGACTCCCCTCACTCTAAGGATGGGGGGTAGAGGAAATGATAATATTGCACCAATGTAAGCTGTCTGTGTAAAGAATAAATGGATAGAATTTCCTTCAGTAGTTTCTTTAGCTGTTCATGTGGGGTGTTTTGCCTGTTGTGCTTAGAGAGAGAGCCTTGTTATGCTTAGAGCTTGTGTTGGTCAAACTAAACAGGTGCAAGAATATGATAGATGGAGAGACATCTAAGAAGACAGTTAACTGTGGGAGGTACTGCTTCATTTTTAACAATTCCTGCCCCCCCAAGCATCCTGTTATGTTTGTTTATGAATCTTCCTTTTTTTTTTAATTAAAGTTTTTTATTTAAGTGATCTCTGCACTCAATGTGGGGCTCGAACTCATGACCCCAGTATCGAGAGTCACACGCTCTTCTGACTGAGCCAGCCAGGAATCCCATGAATCTTCCTTTCGGAAAATTTTATTTATTTATTTATTTGTTTGTTTGTTTGTTTGTTTATTTCAGTGAGAGAGAGAGAGTGCAGGGGGGAGGGGTAAAGGAAGAGGGAGAGAGAAATGCAAGCGGACTCCAAGCTGAGTGTGGGGCCCGACACGGGACTTGATCCCACGACCCTGAGATCATGACCTGAGACGAAACCAAGAATTGGATGCTTAACCGACTGTGCCACCCAGGTGCCCCTCTCTCCTCTCTTTAAATGGATGCTAGGTATGGTGATGGGATGGTTCTGAGTGTTGACGGGGCTAGAAGAAAGGGTAGAAATGGGCAGGACAGTTGTCTCCCAGGGGAGAAGAGGGGGAAAGCAGGTGTTTCCTGCCATGATCCTCCAGGTGGTCTCCTGGCCACACACAGTTTTAAGTGTCTTACGTATGAGGAGATTGCCTGGCTCCTGTCTGTTTTCTGTGGGCCTAGCACTGTGTTTTAAAGTGGGTGCAAGCCTCCCCGAACGCTTCACGTGTGAGTGTGGTGCATAGATGCCGTGGTTTTGGAAGTGCTAAGGATTCTTGTACCGCCATAATGTACTAAAGAAGGTCCTCCCCACCATTCCTGGAGTTCTGTCAGTCAACTGGAGGAGGGTCATCCTCAGTCTGGAAGCCAAAGTTCAGTGATGGCTTTAACACATCAATGCTGGGGCGGTTTCTTTTGTCCTGGCACGGGATGGAATAGGATCCTTAGTGTCTTTGCTTGTGTTGGAAAATACGGTGATGAGTGTCAGGTAAACATAGGGATTGAGGAAACCAAAGATGATGCCAGGTGTACGCTCCCTCAGGGCTTCAGGTGAAGGACTCCGAGAAAGCCAGATGGAAATGTGTGGCCTTTTCTGACCTGCCTGTGGAAATCCTGTCGTGTCAAGTCTGCTGTGCTCCTATAGGTTGAAGCCGACTCAAGGGAGGGGGCATAGACTGGTCCACCCTCCTCCGTAGGACCAGTGTCAAAGAATATGTGGACATGTTTTAAAACGTTGATGGAATCCTCGTGGAGAAAGATCCCTTCTGTTGTATCGGGACAGTGAGTCCAGGTAATTTTTGTGATGTGGGCATTATTATTGAATTTGGGTCTGTCTTGATGGCTGGGCTTGGGGCCACTCCTCTGTGCTTCCACAGTACCTTACCCCTCTGGACCCTGTTGTCCCCACAATGTTCTGTGACCCTGGCTTATTTGTTTATAGGCTCTCGGTCAACATCCTATTCCCAGCACTTAGCCTAGTGCCTTGAACATAATAGACGTTCAACAAATACTCCCTGAATTGACCTTAATTAACTTAGTAAATGTCCTGCACATCCGGGACTCAGGTCAACTTTTGCGTCCTTGAATTTTGTCCCTGGATACATGAACTTTGTGGGAATCCTAGGGAAGGCTTATTCTAAACAGAAACCAGCCTATGGAATACAGTGGCCCAAATGGATACGCCCCGTCCTGCTTCCAGCTGCTCATTGAGGGCCCCCCCCCCCCCCCGGCCCGGTGTTTCACATGAGCCATTTTATAAATAACAAGGACCTTGCTGGCACTTGGTTCGTGCTAAGCAGTAAATGTATGCTACCTGTGGATAGAAGTCTGCCGTTTGGGGAGGATAGACTGAAACTTCTATTTTCATTTTAATTAGTCATCCCTTTGTCATGAATGGTGGATTCTGTAACATTCTATTGTCTACCGGGTGACTGTCCCGTCTCTTTCTGTTAAGGGCGGCATCTGATTCCAGTAGAGTGCACTGTGCAGGAACAAGGTGCGAGTTTCAGCATGAGAGGCGGGTGCGCTCGTCCCATCATGAAGGCAGTCTTACCTCCTGCCTGGGAGTGAGAGCCACAGAGGGTTTGTCCGTTATGTCTCGGAAGTCTCTATGGGCTGAGAGACTGCGATGATAATAATCCACCTGTGAATGGAGGTCTGGTGGGGGGGCTCTGTCAGATGGCAGAGACCCGGCTCCTGTGAGGGGTTAATGGAGTTGAATTTCTTGCTCCTGGAAAACTTCCCAGTATCTTGTTTTACTACAAACATTGAGTCGCTGAATTGATAAGCGGCCTAGCTGATAGCAAGACTAGAGTAAACCCAGAAATTTTAAAACATTTTTTTTTAAATTCAGAGAGATGGTGGTTACGGAGGAGATTTAATTTGAAGAAGGTGTGAATTGTGGAAATTTCTCGGTGAGAAATGCATTCTTTTTAGGTAGTTGGGTCGGGGAGCCTATTTTAAGGACATGGGTTAAGGAGTAGTAACTATCTTTGTCTTCCCCACCAGTTTCAGTGCTGGTCATTGCACTGATGGCTGCAGGCTCTCACACTCTTGTTGCTCAGCAGTGAAAGTTTTATAAACACTGGACACTGTGACTTAGCCCAGGGCTTGACAATAAGCTTGTAGTTTGATTAATGTGGTAGCTTTCTTAGGTGTGGCCTTCCTTTAACTATGATGTGGCTGAAGGTCCAATTATATTCAGCTTTCAGGGAAGACTAAAAGGGTAGTATCTTTGTAAAACATTGTAAAAGTGAACAGCTTTTCATCACAAATATCAAGGGAGAAAAATGTCAGATCAGTTCATGTTAGATTAAATTGATGTCATGGTGACAAGTCGGCAGGCGGCTCCCGGGCCCCAGGACTGGCTGGCATTCATGAGTGCAATCTGTTGATTGATGTCTCTGTCCGCACGTGCCTGTATACTGTTACGGATACGACACACTCTTTGTATAACTGAAATCGTAAACTTGCTAGAGTTTTACTGTAGATGTAGGTTACCTAGCATGCCTTGCAGCTCATGCACTTCACTACACAAAGGGCCCCGTTAGGTCTTCTGTAGTCACAGGATATTGCAGTACCTGTCCCGTTGTTAACTCACCTTAAAATATGGCATCAGTTAGTAGCTGAAACCCATTTACACTATTTTTTCTTAAAGTTTTTATTTAAGTAATCTCTACACCCAACGTGGGGCTTGAACTCATGACCCCGAGATCAAGAATCACATGCTCTCTGCCTGAGCCAACCAGGTGCCCCAAACCCATCTATGCTACTAAGAAAATATCCACCTGTTGAAAATGGGTTGCAGTCCATCCTACCAGATGGAAATTAATTGTTCATGTGGCCTTGGAATTCATATGGAAGTGGAAAAGGCCACAAAGAAGACATGGGGATCCAAGAAATCTTGGCAACCACTAATTTGTCACAGTGACAAAACCATGTCATCGGTTCTGGGAACATAGCTGAGCGAGTTCGGCGATCTGAGTTTGGGTCCTCATTCTTGCCCACGGTCTGTGTGACAGCTCTAATTTGTCCTCACGGGCCTCATGTTCTTCGTCTGCAAAACGAACAAGGTTGAAGTCAATGTGCCTCAAACATTCTGTAACCCTGCCTAAAATTATTTTAATCCAAAATGATTAGTAGTTCTAGGAACCAGGATTCTCCAGAGAAGCAAAACCAATAGGAGCCTGCCTGTCTTCCTACCTACCCACCGTCCTCCCCAAGGAGAGATTTTAAGGAATTGTTGCATGTGATTGTGGGGGCTAGCAGGTCCCAAATCCATAGGTCCAGCCAGCAGCGTGGAAACTCAGGCTGCAGTTGACATTGCCATCTTGAGTCTAAATTCTGCACGGTTGAAGACTGGACACTCAGGCAGGGTTTCTCTTTTGCAGTCTGGAGGCAGAATTGCGTCTTCAGGAAGCTTCAGCCTTGGCTCTCTAGGCCTTCAGCTGATTGGATGGGGCCCACCCACATGGAGGGCAATCTGCTTTACTCAGAGTCTCCCGATTTAATGTGAATCACATCTGAAACAATACCTTTATGGCAATGCCTAGACGGGCATCAGTTCATCCACCAGTCTATGTCATATATTTATTAAGCACCCAGGTGTAAGACACTTTGCTAGACGTCAGGAAAGCAAAGGTAGGATGAGCCCTTCACTTGGAAAGCAATCAGAATCTGTTTAAGGAGACAGACAAGTGAGAAAGAAATCACGGCACGCCATTGCCTAAATTTGATCGAGCGGTGAGGGCAATGAGGGAGGGATAGAGCCTCAGGGCTTGGTGGAGGCCGGGGGAGGTACGAGGTCGGGGAAGGCTTCACGGAAGAGGGGACACTTAAGTTTGGTCATTTTTTTTTTTTTTAAAGATTTTATTTATTTGAAAGAGAGAGCGAGCACAAGCAGGGGGAGAGGCAGAGGGAGAGAGAAAGGGAGAAGCAGTCTGTCTGCTGAGCAGGGAGCCCGACATGGGGCTCAATCCCAGGACCCCGAGATCATCACCTGAGCTGAAGGCAGACCCTTAACCAACTGAGCCACCCAGGCGCCGCTTAACTTGGGTCTTGAGGGGCAATTAGGAGTTAGTTCTCCAAGGAGGCATTCCTAGCAGGGCAGGTATGTGCAAAGGCCTGGAGAATAAAAAAACTCCCATTCATGAAATGGCAGGGTATTCAGAATTAATGTATGGAAACTTCTGTCACATAATAGGTACTGGAGACTCAATATCTGTTATTATCGTTGGGAAAGTTTAAATGCAGCAGATCTTATATTTTATAATTTCTTGATTAGTAAATAACCATCTATTAGGCCATCAGCAAAATAGGACAATTCTTGGCTTTTAAAAATTGTCAGTGTAATCTATTTAGATAGAAGCCACTGATTGTTCAATTTTCCATTCTTACCATTTAAAAATATTTTCTTAAAAGAATATTTTCTTGTCCATACTGGGTTAATTCCAAAATGAATTAAAAATTTGGGGTGCCTGGCTTGCTCTGTTGGTAGAGTGTGCAACTCTTGATCTCAGGGTTGTGAGTTTGAGTTCCACAATGGGCATAGAAATTACTTAAAAGAAAATAAAAATTAAAGGAAATTATATCTATATAGGATAAGAGGCAGGCATTCTTTATTTTTTCTAATATTTATTTAAAATCTTAAATTTATTTTAAGCAAGGGGTGGGGAGGTGGGGCAGAGGAGAGAGAATCCTTAAATAGGCTCCCTGCTGAGCACAGAGCCTGACGCAGGGCTCCATCCCAGGACCCTGGATCGTGACCTGAGCTGAAATCAAGAGTCAGCCACTTAACCGACTGAGCCAACCAGGTGCCCCAATGAGGCAGGCATTCTTGACCAAATATTTCATGTTTCTAAAAATTTTCTCTGGACCAATTATATCACCTTGGGCAAGTCAGCGTACCTCTTTTAGTTTTAAATTCTCACCTAAAGAGAGAGAGCTTGGGCTGGTTTTTAAAGGTCCACCCATAGAATAGTCTGTGAATCTATATAAATGAAAATTATTATCTCTTCTGTGTCAAGTTATATAGGTGTATTTCTGTAGTATGAATCATTGTGATAACCACACCTTTCCCAATAGCAGCTATTTATAATGAAAGTACTTTATTGCCACTTCGATTGAGCATTTCATGTTTCAGCCAGTTAATTGAATATTTTATGCGTGTTATCCCATTAAGTACTTGGAATAACCCTGCAAAGCAGATAATATTTCTGCTTCATAGTTGGAGAAACCAGAGGCTCAGACAATTTAAATAATCAGGCTGGGCTCGCTCAGGTGGTAATGGGGAAGCTGAGGGGTTGAACCCCAATCTTTTGGCTCCGAAGCCTGCATTCTTTATCAAGGCTGTAACCCACAGTACACAATTATTACCATAAAGTAGTATTTTATGTACATAGCCGAGGTGAAATGTCTTATAAAAAGACAAGTCTCAGTCTCTGAAAGCAATCTGTTTAACATTTTTAAAAATGAAAGAAAAGGGAGGTACTTTCTGGTATGTTGACTAATGGGGCCACGAATTTTAATATGTCACTGGGCAGCGCATCAAACAACGGAAGAAGGTATTGTTCTCCATAATATGAGAGGACCCAGAAACCACCTGCTTCATAAGTAATGCAACTCGTTCTTTGACTCAACCCACTTGTATATGGATTCTGCCCCACAGTCTGTGATAACTGCCTCTGCCACCCTGGTTCTTATTAGGGTCTTGGCTGGTCCCTCTGCCCGGCAGATCATTTCCTTCAAAGTAGCACTGGGATCTCAGCCTTGTTGGCCATCTCTGAGAGTCATTTCCTGACCTTCCAATTTAAAGTAGCCACTTGTCCAAACTCACTATCTCATCATCCCTGTTTAGGTGTCTACATTGCACATATTGCTGTAGGATATTTTTGTTTCTTGTGTTGTTTTGACTGCTTTCTCCCGCTTGAATGAAGTTCATTTCATTGAGAGCAGAGACCTTCTCTTTTACTCACTACTCTACTCCCAGCCCTGGCGCTGTGGCTTGATCACACTAGGCTTTGTCTGGTTGTCTAATCCTCCATCTATTTGTCTATTTCTTCTCCTCTGTCTGTTCTTTCTCCCTCTTTTCTTCCCCCGCTCCATATATCTATCTGTAAAATGGCTTGGCTATGTGGTTAGAGTAAATCTGCTTCTCCGTTTAGGATGTGGGGAGGACCCTCATATTTCCTTTATAGTTAACCACTTTAACTTCTGATTTTTTTTTTTTTTTAGTTGCTCCCTTTTTGAATCAAGCCCAAGATACAGCACAATGTTGAAAAACTGAGCTTTAATTACAAAAGTATAATAAAAAAAATGGTTTCTTATCACCTTCTTGTTTTCTTTTGCCAGGGCTGTGTGCTTGAATTACCCCTTCAGCCAGCTCGTTCTGGATGAATGAATGAAGAACACTTAAGTGTTATTCCCCTGCCTCTAGGGGTAAGTTTAAGGCACTTGTGCATCTCAGAGGTGTTAATGTATGTCAGTTGTGTGTCTGTTTCCCATGTAACTCTGTTAACTGCTCTTTGTATATGGACCTGGGTGGGGAAAGCCACAGTGGATTCCTCAGGTTCGGGCTGGAAGTTGAATTTCCTGTGGGCAGTGGGGCACCATATCTGAATGGCTTATTATAAACGCGCTGTAATTTGATGTGCTGGATGATCCTCTCTCTGTGGAATATGGTACACCCATCCTCTCTGGGAACTCAGCTGGGGAAGTCGCAGCTTGGCAAACGTTCATGTCCGTCTCTTTATGTACCAAATACTGATAGAGCACATGCTCGAGCTCCAAACAGTACATCCTGCTGAAGAACAGATCTATCATTTCTAGCTGGGGTTGTAAGCTCAGGTAAGCTCAGGACACTTGGACATTAAGAAGCCCCTGAGGAAAGGTAAGGTTCCGATTATATTAAGGCTGTTTCCTTCGGATGGAGGTGTTTTACTAGTCGATGTCTCGGTGTTTCAGTTTAAGTACTAAAGCAGAGAGCGGAAGAGTTCCCAAAGCAGTGTTTGGAATGGTTGCAAGTCATTCCCTGGAAATGTTTGCAGTGTCTGCAGTTCACGCTTGCAATGCAGAGGCTCACAGACACTAGCATCACTTCCCAGGTGGCACTTTGTCCCATCTTTCCAGTGCTGCTTCACGCCCTTTGGATCTCAATTCAGGGTGCTGCCTCTGAGAGACCCATCTCTGTCTACCCAACCTAAAGTGGCCGCCCATTTTAATTCTCTGCAAAGTGCTGTCGTCCTACCTGATAGTTTTCTCCCCTGTGTATTTATCAGCCTGCTGTTCAGCCTTACTGTCCCTGGAGCAGAAATTCTGTATGGTCCGAACACTTGTCTGTCTGTCCTCCCGAAGCTCCACAGCCCGGAACAGTGTCTAGAGCACAGTGGGTATTTTTGGACTGAATATATAATGAGTTCAACAGTTGGCACTAGAGGAGATTTTGGAGATTCAGTTTGTCTATCTAGTAGCTGTTTCTAAATGTGAATTATTCTCTCACCGAATTATCAGGTTTAACATGATCTTACATGTAAAGAGGAAGTTTTGTAATGTTTTGGGTTTATTTGCAAAGAGAGCACTTATTAAAGTTAGAAATTTTGATGATAATTGGTAACTTTTGTGTTGGTTGACCGTTATATCATCTACATTAGAACATTTAAAAGGAATTTCTGATTAGCCTTGGTGACTGTTTTATTTAGGCTTTAATGAAGTTCGGATACCATGACTGAAACACACCTATTTGGAAAGCATAAAAGTTAGATTTTTTTTGGAGTCAGATTGCCTGAGTTGTTTGAATACTGTCTGACATTTCCTGGTTCAGTGACCTGGGGCAGGTTATTTAAGCTTTGGTACCTCATTTTCTTATTACCCTCTAAAATGAGGGTAATAAGACATTTTCCTCATGGAGTTGAGGATGTTAGTATGTATATGTGTTATATAAATTTCTGCTATTTTATTTAGTATATAACTCAGAATTTTATATATTAAATGTATCTGCTAGGTTTAAAAGTAATATATTTGGATACTGTTCATAAAGTGGAGATAAGACTGAGCATTTGCTTTTGCGTTACATGGATGAAAACAGGCCATTCCCCAAAGTCACCAGAAAGAAAGGCTTGCTTATAATTATTAATAATTTTAATTAGTTGTCATAGTGATTAAACACAGATATGCCATTTTCTATATGTATGACAATATTGTTGTTTCTTTGGTATCAGACAGACTTGGTTTGGGTTTTCTAGTTATGCTTGTTTTGTGACTGTCAGCACATTACTTGGCTTTGCTTAGCCTCAGTTTCTCCATCTGCAAAGTAGTGCTGATAATACAAATCAAAGAGGATTACTGTGAGAATTAAATATGAAAATACATGTAACAGTCCTGGCACAGGGCTTCATGATTTTTCGTTTCCTTCTTTCTTTCTTTCTAGACCTTAGATCTAAGAAGGATATTAATATCTGGGCAGCAATGACCATGGTTAGGAGTGTTTGGAAATAGTGTCCCATTTGTAATGGTAAAGGAGATAGAATATTTAGCATAGAAAGTAGTAAGCTTAGTGAGGAGCATGATGCTGCTCTTGAGAGCGAGTCCTGTGAGCAGGGAGCAGGGGCGATGAGACGCGAGGACCAATGAGTAGAACGAAACCTAGGAGCTGGGGGGAATTGGGGGGGGGGGTGTCCCTGCACAGATGTGGGTCCAGAGGCTGCTGGGCTGCAGATCAAGATTCCCGGAGAAGGGATTTCTCTGCTTCCCAGGAAGGAGGCTGCCGTGGCTGGTGTGGCCCATTACAACCCCCCTAATGTAGAAGCAGCCCCCTGTCTGAAATCCCGTGTGCGCATCTGGTTGTCTTGGCCAAACTGATTGTGTGGAGATGTATGTCCCTAGAGACCCAGGATTTAGCTTTCCAAAGTCAGGAAGTTGGGACTGCTGATTGCTTGCTTTTAAATAAACCTTTTTTAGGATTTACAATTTTTCTGTTTGTGTTTCACCATTTCCATCAGACGGTGCACCCTCATGGGCTTCTGGCTGCTTCTGGGCTGTGGATAAGCTTTGTTGGGCCTGCAAAATGTGTCCTTGAGAAGTCTTTTAAGGATATTTAAATTAGTTGCCTACCTTTAAAAAGTGAAAATTTTATATAAAAGCGTGTTCAGTGATTCTTAAAAATGTGGTTCATCTGGCAAGGTAGGGTTCTGCGTTCCCAGGTGGCAGTGGGCTGGGTGGCTCCTGGCTCCGGTGAATGGGGCAGGTGCGGGCAGGTCCACCACAGTATTTACCCTTCGTGTCTTCCCAACACTGAGTGTCAGGTACCGTGTTTCATTTACTTAGGTGGTTTTCCTTATAGTAGATTTAGGAGAAAACTGGAAAAGTTCTATCTACTTCTCTACTAGTACTGGAAAAATGAAGATATTTTTGTAGAGTTTCATGTTTCCAGAAAAATAGAACAGAAGATTTTTTGGGTGTGTGCTAAAGAATACTTGTATAAGCCTAATTTGCAAACAAATGGCTTCTGTTTCTTAAGAATATAGTACTCTGGCCTCTGTCATTTCATGCATTTAAACAGCCCTGACGGTGTGTGTGTGATCTCTAACCTGGGCAGTAAATCTTTCCCTCTGTGTTCAGACACAACCTTTTTGCTTCTATTTTAGGTCATTTCCTTGCTTTCAGCAGCAAACTCGCTCGTCTTCCCCAAGATCAGTTGTTGGGACTCCTGGATGGGTGAAATGGTAGCAGTGTGTAATTTGCACACACGTGTGGGCTGTGGAATGAGGTTCCATTCTGTTTTCTCCGTTAGACCCCCTAAAGCTTCCCAGACCTTGTGGCACCAAACAGATGAGGGCCTGTAAACTCGTTGACTCTGGGGGTGGTTACCAAGAGCACTGCACTCTTAGCCCACTGAGGCACAGACTGAAGTCTTAGGACTTCTTTGTATGTTTGATTTTCAGTGAAAAATAGTCTGGTTTTGCTTGTTTATTCTGTTCTACAAGGGATGTTCTGGCTTCATTGTGCAGATAAACCAGAAGAGAGAGAGAGCAGGGGAAGAGCCATGAAATTGGAGTTCTGTTGTTTGTATGGTGGTTGGGAGGAAGAGAGGAGTAGGGTGTGTGTTGGTAATGACAGAAAGACTAACTTCATTAGTGGAATTTTGAGGATGACTGGTTTAAGGTCCCTGGAAGGAGTTCTCATCCATCAGTTGGTTTTTAAACAATGGAATGTGCTCCCTAATGGAGCTGTGAACTTCCCATCACTCAGTGTATTTGGGTAGAAAGAGAGTGGCCCATCTGTCAGGATACTGTAGGAGGTTCTCAAATTAGAAGCAAGATAGGGCTAGCTGGGTGACCTCTGTGGTCTCTTAGAAAACTCAGATTCAATTATTCTCTGAACTAAACTGATTAGGAACCTTTCAGCTTAAACGATTTCACTTCAGTCCTAAAAAGAAGATACGGTGCGTGGAGTGGGAGGCTGAATAGAATACTTTTTAATTGATTACATTTAATTCTGGACAGATTACTTATACTTTTTTAAATGTTCCAATGGAGCCCTTCAAAAATGTTGTAAACAGATGTGTCTAGTGACTAGTATTTATAAGTGTATTTTCTGAATGATTTTTTCTACAGAAAATTTTAATTTTATCTTGGTGGAAGCTCATTTGTAGTTTTATTTTTGGTAGCATGATTTTTTAATACAGATTTTTATCATTTATATATAAATATTACCTCTTATTAGCATTCTCTTTAATTTCAAAAGTTAGGAATTTATACATTATCAGTAATTGTCAGTAGTCAAAGTGTATTTAATTTGGATATAATGACCTATAGAAAAAAGTCCATTTAAAGGAAAACTTCATTGGGGCGCCTGGGTGGCTCAGTCAGTTAAGCGTCTGACTCTTGATTTCGGCTCGGGTCATGATCTCAGGGTCCTGAGATTGAGCCCTGGGTCGGGCTCTGTGCTGAGCGTGGGGCCTGCTTAAGATTCTCTGTCTCCCTCTCCCTCTACCCCTCCCCCCTGCTTATGTGGGCACGTGTTCTCTCTCTCAAAAAAAAGGGAAAACTTTATTAAGAATTTGTTTTAAATCTTAGTTTTTATGTCAGTTCATTATTTGCTCATTCTTGCAAAAGTAATGAACTGGTCATTTGGTTAAATTCTTGGGACTTGCTTATTATGTAATGTAAGGTACCCACCTGGACTTCATAAATATTTATTCCATAAAATCTCATTTTCATGACAATTGACTCCATTAAAATGTTCTTTACATAGTTGGTGCCTTTGAAACACTTAGAAAAAGCTTATATTATGAAATTTAGGTTTGCTGTGGTTTTAAAGCAATATATACCATGCTAGTACTGCATTTGGAATTAGCTTAAAATTGACTGTTGGTTTTATAGCCATCTCATTTACTTTAAAAAAAAGTTGAAATTTTATTTTGCTCTTTATTTTTACTTAATAAATATAAAGTTTTTCATTGATTCTACTGGGCTCTGTTTTCTTCTTTTTTTTTTCTTTTTAAAAATTTTATTTATTATGGGCGCCTGGGTGGCTCAGTCGTTGGGCGTCTGCCTTCTGCTCAGGTCATGATCCCGGGGTCCTGGGATCGAGCCCCACATCGGGCTCCCTGCTCAGCAGGAAGCCTGCTTCTCCCTCTCCCACTCCCCCTGCTTGTGTTCCCTCTCTTGCTGTCTCTCTCTGTCAAATAAGTAAAATCTTAAAAAAAAAAATTTTATTAGAGCGCATGCGAGCGCGCCCATGCAAGCAGGGGGAGGGGCAGAAGGAGAGGGAGAAGCCGACTCCTTGCTGAGCAGGGAGCCTGATGAGAGGCTCCATCCCAGGGCCAAAGGCAGACTTTTAACCCACTGAGCCACCAGAGGCGCCCCTCTATTTTCTTGTTCATCAACACTTGTGAAGCTGTGGCCTTAAAGCAGTACACACCATGCTAGGAAAGCATTTTGAATTATTTTAAAATTGGACTGTGGATTTTAAGGATGCATGGTTCATGCTGTTCAGACATACTCTTGAGGCCAGAGCAGCCTGGAAGGTGAAATGCTACAAGAGAACAGCTGGGGAATTTCAAGCAGAAACTTGGTGAAAGTTTTGCTTGATGGGTATTGATGACACGCGGGTTGGCTTATTTTAAATAAAGGGACTTTAGAGGCTCTGACAAAAAAGTGCGCACTTCTCTCCTTTTATATTCACCATCACCACACTCTCCCTTCCCTCCCTGCCCTCACTCACTGGATTGTTTTTTGGGTATTCACCAGGTGCCAGGCACTTTTTAAAGTAGTAGACTTTTTTTTTAAAAAAAGATTTTATTTATTTATTAGAGCGAGCATGAGCAGGGGGAGGGGCAGAGGGAGAACTTGGGGCTCAATCCCAGGACCCTGGGATCATGACCTGAGTTAAAAGCAGACACTGAACCGACTGAGCCACCCAGGTGCCCCTAGAGTAGTAGACTTAACAGTAAACACTTTTTTTTTTTTTAAGATTTATTTATTTATTTGACAGAGAGAGAGAGAGAGACAGCAAGAGAGGGAACACAAGCAGGGTGAGTGGGAGAGGGAGAAGCAGGCTTCCTGCCGAGCAGGGAGCCCGCTGCAGGGGATCGTGACCTGGGATCATGACCTGAGCCGAAGGCAGACGCTTAACGACTGAGCCACCCAGGCGCCCCTTAACTGTAAATACTTTTAACAAAATTTCTGCTTAATGGAGTTTGTGTTGTGTCAAACAATCTGCGTGTATTATTTTTGCTTAATCCTTACAACAGCCCTGTGGGGCAGGTAATATTATCCCCATTTTACAGATCAAGAAGCTGAGTGAGGGGTCCAGTATCACACAGCAGGGGCTGAGGTCAGGGCGGGCGAACTCGGAAGCGTGGGCCGTGAGCTGGGAACAACAAGGTGGCGAAAGAGTTGTACCTGCCAGTTGTTCACACATGTGGGTTTTCAGGGTGGCACATGGGAGGTAAAACCTTCAACCGTGGCAGTTTTAGAAATGAAGGCTGGCCATGCAAGCTCTCACTGTGTTATCTGGGCTTGTTGGGAAGCATTTGGTTTGGAAGACTTTTAAAATGATCCCTTTTTGATGAAATGGGGAGAAAATTCACCTCCCCAGGTCATATTTCTGTGGATTTTATGATTTTTCATGGGTATTTCACACGCTTCATTTTCTTGTAGTGTTGCCTTCATCTAGGACATTTTTGTAATGGCGTTACTCCTATCCCGTGTTCTTGTAGTCCACGTTATTTGAAGTATTGCTTTTCCTATCAGAAACAGCAGACTAAAGCTCTTTTCAAGAACATGAGTGTATTGCGAAGTCTTTGCTCATTTGTTAATTTTGTTGAAGGTGGATGTTTATATTTGTGAGAGATTATTTAATATTTTGGAATCCTTTTTGAATAGAGGTAATTTATATTTTTAACTTTTATTTTTTAACAATAACTAATATATTTAGCAATAAATATACGTATTTAGCCTCTGTTATTTAACAGTAAATTCATTATTTAACAAACTATATTAATTTTTTACCAGATGAAATCCTTAGAATTGACTGAAGGTTATCAGTAAAGAATAATGCTTGGTGTAGGATATTTTGTTCATATCATTGTGTGTTTTTCCTCAAAGGTGAAGAATATGGAAGGAGTTGAGTTTCTTGAATTTTAAGCAGAGATGTCATTTCTCTCATGTTACTTTTTAAAATGTATTTTAATGTCTGTTTTTCTTGTAACTATAGATTAGTACATCCTTATCTATTATTGGAGATAAGCATTATTATTGTCAACCCCATCTTAGGATGAAGGTACTGGGATTCAGAAGACTTCTAAAGTCACTAGGATGAATTGCTAACCCAGATCTACTGATTTTGAAGCCTAAGATATTTCCACTATACTTTGTGGCCTATTTTTTTTTTTTTTTTTTTATGAATTACGGTTAGTCATGTGATAGTGGAATATAAGATATTCATGTCCATGGTTATCATCAGGTTAGTAACAACTTTTGCTTAGTCTTGACTAAGACTAGGTTTTACTAAAAACATGATAGTTCTTAAAACTTTCACCTTTTTGAGGTGTAGTTGACATATAAAATTGTAGGATACTTAAAAGTGTGCATTGTGATTTGATATATGTATACAGCGTGAAAGGATTCTCTCCAGTTAATTAAGAACACCTGTCACCTCACTTTATCCTGTGTGAGAGAGAACCTTTAAGTTCTACTCTTAGCAAATTTCAGTTATCCAATACAGTGTTAACAACTGTAGTCACCATGTTTCACATTAGATCCTCAGACATAACTCATCTGTAACAAGTTTTTTTTTAAAGATTGATTTATTTTAGAGAGAGAGAGAGTGAGAGCAGGGGGAGGGGCAGAGGGAGAGGGAGAGAAGCAGACTCCCTGCTGAGCTTGGAGCCCGGCAAAGGACTCGATCCCAGGATCCTGAGATCATGACCTGAGCCGAAATCGAGTCAGAAGCCCAACCGACTGAGCCACCCAGGAGCCTCTGTAACAAAAGTTTTTACCAACCTCTCCTTCTTTCCCCTAGCCCTTGGCAACTACTTTTCTATTTTCTGTTTATAGGAATTTGACTGTGTGCGTGCATATGCATGCGTGTACATATGTCATTTCCCCCAACTTTTTATTAAGAGAATTTGCAAAAATACGAAAAGTTGAAAGAATTGTGCAGTGAACACCACCACCACTAGAATTCTATAATTGTTAGCATGTTGCTGTATTTGTTTTTATATGTGTCTTTCTGCATTGTATGTTTGAGGATAGAATAATGCTTAAGTAGTAATTTATGTAATTCTTGGAGATCTTTGCCAAGGAACTTAACTTTAGATGCCTGTTAACACGTATGTCCTGTTATGTTATTATCTCAGAATGAAGCATTAGAAAGATAATGTCTGGTTTTATGATCTGGAGATATGCTGGCTTTTGTGATTTTAGGATGGAGTACTAAATTGAGAGTGTTTTATTGTAGTTAGGCAGAGTTTAAAGAATTTAAAAAATCTTAGTTTGAAACTCTAAGGGCCTTTATACACCCATAGAACTAAGGTTATTTGGATGACCTCAGTGATTAAAAGATGGAACGAGACAGTACAAAGCCACTGGAAATGTCTGAGGAATATTGGAGATAATTCAGTCTTACCAGCATCTCTGGCATCAGCAGATCTACACGTAACACACATCAGAGGGTCAGAATTATCTTAGAATCTAGAGGCAGAGGGTGCCCATGTGGGGCTCCTTGCTTAGCGGGGAGCCTGCTTCTTCCTTTCCCTCTGTCCCAATCCCCCTGCTCGTGCTCACTCTTTCTCTCTCTCTTAAATAAATAAATAAGATCCTTTTTTTTTTTTTTTTTTTTTTTTAAAGATTTTTTTATTTATTTATTTGACGGAGAGAGACACAGCGAGAGAGGGAACACAAGCAGGGGGAGTGGGAGAGGGAGAAGCAGGCCTCCCGCCGAGCAGGGAGCCCGATGCGGGGCTCGATCCCAGGACCTGGAATCATGACCTGAGCCGAAGGCAGACGCCCAACGACTGAGCCACCCAGGCGCCCCTTTTTTTTTTTAATCTAGAGGCAGGACTAGAACAGAGGCATGCAAATATTTCCACACAGTTCACTGTTTTCTGATATATTTTTCACATTGAGAAGCACATCTTCTTAAACTTCCTTCTTCCCTAATTCTCCTCTCTCTCCCTTTATATTCAGGAGTAGTTCTTCTGTCTCAAGAAAGTACTTCTTTTATGCTGGCTGATACTTCATTTTGCTTTTATTTTAATTACAGAAATGATGCTGCTTGATGACTCAGCATTCTGTCGTCTTCTGTATTTACCCAGGGTATTTTTTTTCTTTTTTTTCCCCGAGTAGACTCAAGAGTAGGGCTTGAACTCACGACCCTGGGATTCAGAGTTGCATGCTGTACCCGCTAAGCCAGCCAGGCGCCCAGCCCAGGGTATTTGTTAATACACACGCACACACATACACACACATCAAATTAACATTTTGGGAATCCCCATGTTTTCTGTTATGTGACTTGGCTTCCATGGCAACCTTCTGACTTCGGCCCTGGGGGTTGTGGTTACTTGAGTGGCACGTTCTTGCTCTCTTGCCTGTTGCTGACCAGCTCTGTGACCTTGAAAAGTCACTTAAGGCCTCCGTTTTTCATCTGTGAAATGAGGGGATTGGAAAAGGCAGTTTTTCAGGTGCGCTTCACCAGCACTAAAGGCTGTTTGGTTCTGTGTTCATGAATAAAGTTTTATAGAGTTTAGACTACTTTTAGTAACTATTGGACAGATGACCGGATGTAATGGCTCTTACTATTTGCTAATTAAGATTAGAAAGCGTATGTTCAGGCGGGTATTAACTACATGGAACCTATGTGGGGGAAAAAAGTTATGTGTTCATGCATGTTCTCCTATGTGTAGATGTGTGTATGCATATGTAGCGATTCATTTTTCGTGCAAGATAGGGAGTTGAAAGCTTCTATGTCTGTAGTCAATACGGTCTTGAATATTAAGAATCTTGTCAGTTGCATACATAGATCCATCCACATTTTAAAAATAACGAAAATACTGCCTTAAAAAGCTGCTGTCATATGTTTGTCCAGGATAACTTGAACACTTCTGCTTAAGCTGTTTTCTTCTGTAGAATATAATTTCAAAAATTTTAAAACTACACACATGTAATCCTGTTCTCCCTTTCAGCACACCTTTCCCAAGACTTAATATAAAATGATTTTAAACTTTCGCTTTACCTGTTGGGTATACTTTAAATTGAAGGTCTTTCCTCAAAAGATACAGCAAGACTTCAAAACACTTCAAAACACTTTTCTTTAAAAGGCAGTCTCGTGCTTATTTTTCATAAAAGAGCAACCTGTTGGAATAACAAGCACTTTGAATGTAGGGCACCGCAGCTCAGCTAACTTAAAAATGAAATGACTCCGGCAAGGAACATGGAGTAAGTGTACACCCGATATTTTGCAAATCACGAAATTATTTTGAAGGGCTGCTCTTGAGGCAGGGTTTTTATGACCGTAACATTCCAGCTGTGGTTTTGGAGACAGAACGTTTACTACTGCTCTAAACACAAGGACGGTAGGTGTGTGTGTATTCTTACTGCCGAAAGGCTTAAAAAAGCAGCTGAGACTCCCTTCAAGTGAGTAAACCTTTATTCAGCAAACTTTGGGGCCGAGTTCCTATGGAACTCTGGTGGTAAACTCTGGAATGTGGGTCCAACAGCAGCCCAGTGCTGGGTGAGCCTGGCGGCTCCGAGGCGTGATGGCAGGCTGTCCTGGCTAATCGCTTGAGGCAGCCCATGGAAAACCACTTTCTGGTTAAGTGTGCATCATACTCTTCCACCAATGGAAAAAATTGAACATGATGAGGGTGTGTAGCTAGCAGACAAAAATATATCCAGCATTGCACAGGATCTGTTTTTAGCTCTTAACGGCCGAGCATTTGAAGTGTTCAACGCTGTTTCCTGCCTTACCATGGGCAGCAAGAAGAGTTTGTGGATTTGTTTATAGACCCTGACTTGGTGAAACTTTTTCTACTAATTAAAAGAGCCTGAGAAACAGTGGCTACGTCCAAAGTTTTGGCAAAGGTAAGGTTATAAATGTTTATTTTCCCCCTTCTGGAGTTGAGACTTAATTTTATATGTGAGATTTAAATGTTTCTTGAAACAGTCCTTTTGGAAATATTTCATTGTGTGCTGACCTTTTCTTTGTCTTACGTTATTTTGTACTTAGGCTGCATAAGGCTCTATTACCCTCAAATGTGAGTGTGTATATGCTTTCTAACCCCTCCTGGTGATTTCATACAGTTGCCCACCCCATTTTCTCCAAAAGCTAATGACCTATGTGGTTTGGATTTATTTTTCCCCGATAGCTCAAGGAAGTACCATTTCTCAGTCTGATCATGTTAAAGCCTTATTGACTATAACTTTATCTTTACCAGTTATTTCTTTTAGGGCACAGAGGGAAATTAAAATGTGGCAGAGGTTGTATTTTTTAGTTTCCTGGTTATTATATAACTTCATCAGTCCTTAGTTTTTGAGCTGAGTGAGCTGTTTGGTTTAAGAGTTTCTTTTTCAAGCTTGTAATTTGATGTTCACTGCTTAGTAATGTTTGTCCTTAAGTTTTGTCTCAAACTTTCTGAAAAAGAAACGAAATCCCTTGTAATCTGTGTGTGTGTATGTGTGTGGGGGTACCTAGTTCAAGTAGAATGGCTGATTTATGTCATAACCCCCTCAGAAGCTGCTCATTCATCAGGCATTTATCTGGACCCCGAGCTTATCAGCAGGGATTGAGGAACCCTGGCTTGGCATAGTACTTCCTCAGCTTCAAGTTAATTTGGCCAAGCATGTAATTCTCACAAAATTGGTAGGTGGAGAGACAGAAATAGGAAGCTTTTTTGAAGTCATTGTAACTTGGAAGATTATTTATAGAATTTCTGGAAAGTAGGGGTACTGCTGAAGAGCCATGAGGATTTTTTCCTAACATTTAAGTATTTCACTGTGGCCCTCTGTCACACTTAGGGATCCTGTAGTTTTTCCTTACTTGCAGTGTAACGGGGTTATGAGTTATTTTAGGATAGGCAATGCGTGGTTTTCCCTGTGTCTCCTCTGTTGATACGGCATGCATTGTCAGGTCCGTCGCTGAAATGTCTTTTTGGGATGAGGCAGTGGTGAGGACTGTTCAGGTAGGTTAGAATTAACAGAAACATCGGGAACATTTTATTTATTACTTCTCCTTTGGAACCGGAAAGGGCTGCTCTGACAGAGCACTGTCTTCTCCTCTAACACTTGTCGACTACTTTGATTAACACTTGTCAACTACTTTGATTTTTATCAGAGCTTGTAGTCAGAAACTGAAGTCTGTTGAAGAACCTTATGACTCCAGTCCAAACCAACCCGGCTGTAAATTTAGTGTTTTGAATGCAAGTAGAAATACCTTTCTTTCAATATTTTAGTGCAGAGGGAGTCACTTGCAAAGGCCTCTCCTCAGACCGGCCCGTTCAGGGATGCCTGGAAGTGCAAGATAAGGGTTGGGCCCCTTGCCAAGAGATTATCCTTCCTAAGTGGTCCCTCACTTAACCACTAAGTAAAGTAGATACTTCTGTCTTGGTGGTCTGCAGTTGTGTTTGAGGAGAGACATATTCACTTCCCTTTTTCAGAGATTTAAAGTTTGTGCAAGGTCGCTAGAACCTCTTTTTACCATAGATACCGGGAGGTTGTGGGAAGAACACGGGGAAGTCTGAAAAGGAAAGCATGGGCTCCTTAAATGTCAGATGGGTCTCTCTCTTTCTTTCTCTCCCTCCCTTTCTTTCTTTCTCTCCCTCCCTTCCTTTCTTTCTCTCTCTCTCTCTCTTTCTTTCTTTTTCTTTCTTTCTTTCTTTCTTTCTTTCTTTCTTTCTTTCTTTCTTTCTTTCTTTCTTTCTTTCTTCCTTCCTTCCTTCCTTCCTTCCTTCCTTCCTTCCTTCCTTCCTTCCTTCCTTCCTTCCTTCCTTCCTTCCTTCTTCCTTCCTTCCTTCCTTTCCTTCCTTTCTTTCCTTTCTTTCCTTTTTCTTTCTTCCTCTCTCTCTCTTTCTCTCTTCCCACCCCTTCCTTCCTTCTTTCATTTTATTTATTTGACAGAAAAAGAGAGAGCATAAGCAGGGGGAGAGGCAGGCAGAGGGAGAGGGCCAAGCAGACTCCCCGCTGAGCAGGGAGCCCGATGCGGGACTCAATCCTAGGACCCTGGGATTATGACCTGAGCCAAAGGCAGACACTTAACCAACTGAGGTACCCAGGTGCCCCTAATGGGACACTTTTCTGTGCCTCTACATACCTCTAGGTTTGGCCCACTTTGTAAGGTTCATTTACATGGAGATGATAAACTGGGTTAGTGAGACCCCTTAACTCCACTGTGAGATTAAAAAGAAATCATTTTTAATGGAACATTCAGAACATGATCTTTTTGGACGTTAAAAAATTTTTTTAAGTAATACTCTGCAATTTTTATTTAACATTAAGTGTACCTTAGGTAAAGGCCAAAATAAAAATGGCTTTATTAGGACTCAAAAAAGAAAAAAAGGCCTGGAATCGAAAATAATAGCAACAATATTAAAGACGGGGAAAGGCAGTAATAATGTAGGAGATAATCCTGATTTTCTGACTGTTGACACATACGAGTACGCAGCATTGTGTTTGTAATAGTTTGAATTCTGATAATGGCAGGGCGAGTGTCTTTCTGACTCAGTCCTATCTAAAGTAGGCTTATAAATGGCAGGGGGCTGTAACATCAGTATCCCAGGAATATATTATACACTATTGTCAGCTATTTATAGCCCATAGTATTGTCAGGCTGCAAAGGGACCTTCGACAATTTTCAAATGGAAAAACTGGAAAACCACAGCACTGACGTGGCTTGTCCAGAGTCACCGTGATGGTTAGTCGCTGAGCTGGGATGGGATACCAGGTATCTTGTTAGCTACTTCCTGAGACTAGCTGTTTCTTGAATCAAAAATACTTTGGTATGTACTGCTCTTTCTTTGTAAATGGTAGAGGCATGTCTGTGTGTACATATGTACGTATGTGTGTATGTGTATGTTTACACATGTACCCCTGTCCATTTCCCTCCCTCTCTCCATTCTTTCTTTCATTTACTTGCCTATCTACTTATCGGACCAGACTTAAAGCTCTGGTGGGAGACAAGACTTGTCTCTCCTGTATCCCAATGAAATTCAAAGCCGTACACTCAGTTGGGGGTTATCATTCCCACTGATTTATCACCGGAGAGAATTTTAGGTGCACATGTACTGCACTAGCCTCTGATGACGGGACAGCTTTGGTTAGACTTCATCTGCCAATCTTCCCGGTTCAGCCTTAGATGACGAGATGAAGAGTCTGCCCCCCCCCCCCGAATTCTATTCCAATGGAAGACTGTTTAGGATTTGTTAGTTCTGTGCCTTAATAGAGGGAGGCATGGAAGGGAACAGAAAAACAGCAGATGGGGTTTACTTTTGTGCCAAGGTAATGCAAGGCGCTTTTGGAAAAATAAACTTCACATATAAAGTGATAGACCGAGTTACCATTTCACTGTAGGAAAGGGATGTAGTAGGTGCTACGGATAATGTCAGGAAGGAGTTGGTCCAGGGCGTTCCTAAGACTTAAATAAAGGTTTAAAAATCCTGGCTATCTTTAGGACAACATTGGAAAGTGAAAATACTCCTTATCCTGTTTTTGTACTTGACCGTGACACATCTCTGTAGTGGCAGAATTGTTAGAGCAGGGCTTCTAAAATGGAGACGTGTGGAAAGGAAGGGCTTAAGGGATGCAGAGTAGAGTCTGTGAACTGGGAAAGACAGAAGCTGAGGATGCGTATGATTGAAGGTGGTGAAAAGGAGCTCTAGAGGGCAGAGAGGATGAAAATATTTTCAAGTCCTCTGCAGCCACTCCTGGAGGGTGGAGTGACAAGTGAAAGGACTCATTATACACAGTCATAAACCAGGAAAACTCACGATAGTAAAAGTTAACAGAGAGTAAAGAGCTTGATGAAAAGTGTACATAAATTCAAGGAATACACAGGCGTATAGGTGTGTGTATGTGCAGATGTATTCTGTTCAACATTGATAGGATGGTCACAAATGCATCACAAACAGCTAGACAAGTGAAATACAAAACACCAGTAAAACACCCTGGAAATAACTGGCACCTAGCGAAGACCTTCACTTGCCCTTTTACCACCACCCCCATCCCCCCTCCCCCCCCCCCCCCCCGCCCCGCCACGTGTGACTTCTAGGGGAAAAATGGAAATTATAAGAAGACAAAGCAATAAGCAGCTTCCCCAAGAGTTGTGCGCTGGAGTTAATGCCCTTTCATCCTGGCGCCGTACTACATCTTACGTATTGTTGTTCTTAAATGTTCTTTCTAAAGTTTCTCTCTGAGTACCGGGTGGTTGCTTTTGGGCCAGGTCCTCCTCGTGCGTGAGAGTCCTTCTGCTTTGGCTACTTGAGGACAGCATTTCAGCAGTAAGTCCTCTCCCTATCACACAGCACATTTTCTCTCCAGTTATTTCCATTCACATGCTGCGATTTCTCCTGAAGACAGACAGGCAGACAGACAGACAGACAGGCAGAGACCCGCACACCAGTGACCACCGCCCTTTTTGGATTCCTCTGTCCTTCTAGCTGCCAGTCGGTTGCTCTGTTCCTCATCACAGTAAAGCCGGAGCAAGTTCTTGCCGTTCACCATCTTTCCTTTCATTGACCTCGTCCTCACACTGACGCCATCCCAGCGTTCTCCACCCCTGCTCCACTGGTCAGGTTCATGGATAAACCTCCCTGTTGCTGGGTTCAGTGCTCTGTTATCTCCCAGTCCTTGTTATTTGGACTCTCAGAAACGTTTGGCACTTCCTCACAGTCTCCTCCCTGAAATACAGTTTTTGATTGGCTTTAAGGGCAGCATATTCTCTTGGTTTCCTCTTAATTGGATTCACTGACTGTTCCTTTTGTTTCCTTCATGTGCTTGACTCCTTATTTCCTTGACCTCTTCACGAGGGAGTGCCCCAGGCCTCTTCTCTTCCCTTTGTTTACTTACTTCCTTGGAGAGCTCATCCATTTATGTTTTAAATACCACCTTCATATGGAGGAGTAGCAAATTTGTACCTCAGGCCCACCTTTCCCCTCAACACTGGCTTCTGCGTCCAGCTGTCAGCTCAGTATTACCACTTCTATGTCCAACAGACATATCAAACCCAACTCTTTGTGTCCTCCTAAGCCGCCTCTGCTGTGCCTTCCCCATTCTTCCAGAATGAAAATCATCTTGACCTGTCACCACTCATGCCCATCGACCTGGGAATCCTATTGGCCCTCCCTACCACCGTATCCAGACTCAGACCACTCCTCATCACTCCCACCAAGTGCAGCCCACATGTCTCTCACCTGAATTAGCCTAATTGCTGCCCACCCCCAGCTTCCACAAAGCTGCCAACAATCCAACACAGGGCAGCCACAGTGGTCCTCTTGAAATAGGCCCCTCGATGAGCCTCTGTAGTCACCACCCTCTAATCATGACATTCAGTATCGAGGCGAAAGCCAGTGGCCTGAAAATGTCCCTTTGGGCTGCACTCTCTGGCTCCTTGTCCCTTCTTTGACCCCTTCTGTGCCAGCCACACTGGCCCGCCTGTTCTACGTCTCTGGGCATTTGTACTTTCTGTCCTCCGCTTCGAGTGTCTTTTCCCCAGAATCCACATGGCCTTTCCTGCTAGTCTGCTTAAATGCCACCATTCGGTGAGGCTTTCCTCTCCTCCCCTTTCTAAAATGACAGTACCCCTTGTTAGCCCATCACCCCCCATGGCCCATCCCCCCTTCAGTTTTTTTTTTTTTTTTGCTAAAATTCTTGTCACCTTATAGTAATTTACTTACTTTTCTCATTTGTTGTTCGTCCCTCCCCCACTATAATAAAAGCTCCATGAAAGCAGGAATTTTTTTGGGGGGGGTCTATTTATTGTTATATCCACAAGGCCTGGAACAGTGTCCAACACAAAATAGTTATTCAGTAAACATATATTGCATTAATTGGTGAAAGTGTATCTTACCTAGGATGCCTGATGAGGTAGCTACAACAGCCTGATGCAAATGTTAAATATTGTTGGACTCCTATATTTTACCTTAAACATGTAAATTTTATATTTTACTTAATGATGTATTTCTTTATTGAAGCAATTATAAAATTACTTAGCATTGGATGAAATTGAAGCTTCAGGAAGATGCCACTTGGCTATTCTGTGGTTTTGACTGCCCCTTCCCTCTGCATCCCCACACCCTCCCCACCTTGGTCTTGGTCTCCATGTCCCACCCTCACAGCCTTGGGGAAGTGTGTGTGTGTGTGTGTGTGTGTGTGTATATATATATATATATATATTTTTTTTTTTTTTTAAGATTTATTTATTTGAGAGCATGCATGCACGTGAGCAGGGAGAGGGGCAGAGGGAGAGCATCTTCTAGCCGACTCCCCGCTGAGTGTGGCGCCTGTCGTGGGGCTCAATCTCATGACCCACGAGATCATGACCTGAGCCAAAACCAAGAGTTGGGTGCTTAACTGATTAAACCACCCAGGTGCCCCAGGGAGGTATATTCTAAATTGCAATGGATATTTAGGTTAGTGACCGTGAAGTTTACAACACCAAGAAAACAGATTTTTCCTTTGTGTGATGTTTTTTGTAAAGCAGTGAAATGGAAAGACTACATTGTAACCTTAAAGCTCCTCAGTTAACTTAAAAGTTCAGTTTTTCATTTCTTTCCCCTCGCCCCATTCCCAGCTGTACAAGCCTTTGCTGCCTGGGAAAAGGATACCACCAGAGAAGGACTTTCTTAGTGCTTTCTTTATGAAAGGGACATAGATCACAAATGTTCTTCTAGAAGACAAGCCTGAAAGTTAAATTGTACTTTGTTTAAAAAAAAAAAAAAAAAAGGGGATAATTTCAGGTTGAAAAGTACAGAAACATTTAGAATTATTTTGATGTAATGCATATGTTAAAACAATATTAAAAAATTTCCAGGTTGGATTCCTGCCTTGACCCCTTAATGATCTTGGTGAAATTATTTAATCCCTGGAGGTGACAGGGATGATCCTGCAAGCTTTTGGAGTTCTTGTGCCCCAGGTAGCCTTGGCACACAGCAGTTCAGGGCACCTTAGATCTTCTCCCTCCCTCTGTGTGTCCATCTACTTTAGGTATCAAAAAAATTGCAAATTCCTGTAAATTATGCAATTTATTATTATTTTTTAAAGATTTTATTTATTTGAGAGAGAGCACGAGTGAGAGAACACAAGCAGGGGGAGTGGCAGAGGGAAGGGGGAGAAGCAGACTCCCCACTGAGCATGGAGGCTGATGTGGGGCTTGATCCCAGGACCCTAGGATCACAACCTGAGCTGAAGGCAGATGCTTAACTGAGTAAGCCACCCAGGGGCCCCTAAATTATGCAATTTAAACTATACATAATGCTATTCATTTTTTTCCTGAAAGTTTCTGTAAATTTGCCAGCTAAAATCTTACTAGGTTTGTTGTGAATAATCATATAATTTAAGGAAAAATTCAGCAGGGACTGGTTTAATTTTACTTGCGGACCCCAGAACAGCTTCTATTATAGCTTTAAGCCTTAGACTTAGAGAAACGAGCTCTCCTATCAGGCTGCACGCTGAGCTGGAGTAGAAGAGTTACACATTTATAAGGGCGAGGAAAGCGCCTACTCAAATGAGGGAAAAAAATGTGTGGTTTAAGCCTGTTCGTTTTTTAACTTAAATGGAACAGTGTATAATGAAGCAAGATTTTGCCAAGAATCACTAGGTACAATTACCATGGTGTATTTCGGTCACAGAACGTGATTGAGGTTCGGGAGTGCAATGCCTGCTTCTGATGTTACTGAAGCACGCGCCTTACCTGCTGGTCTCCGAGTCTCTGAGAAGCCATGTGGGTAACGGCCCGGGGTCCCATGCAAGGGCTTCTGTTTCCACACAAAGCTTGGGAAGTACTTACCCAAGCCTGAACTCCCTTTTGGTGGAAGGGTTCCTGTTCATAAAAGTTTAAAACGAGAGGTTATTGAAAAGTCATGCTAGCAAATTTGTATCTTGTGAATCTTTGGCCACCACCACATGTACTACATGAGGTCTGTAGAGGCAAGGATCTTGGCCAAATTTTGGGTGAGATTTGAAGTAGACTTGGGAGAAAAGGGTGGGACTGAACATTTGATATATTTAAAAAAAAAAAAAACAACCTGAAAGAACATGGATGAAAATGTATGAAAGACATTCTGATAATTTCTAAAAGAAAAAATAAGAAAAAGCTATTATTTTCACTAGGATTATTTTATTTTAAACTATATTCTGTAGTTTTGCTTGAAAAGGTGATTTAAAAAAAAACAAACAAACTCAAACCCTGAAATATTTTCAGTTTCTGTGATGGCCCAAATGTAGCTGGGCCTCTCAACTCCCTGACATTCCAGTGACATACCAGTAATACTTGTGGGATTGTTGGTCTCACCACCTCGCTCATAAACTCCATGCTGTTAAAATTGTCATAAACTCCCTTATTGGTTCTATAATTGGTTCGTATTGGTAATTAGCCCCTCCCTATGCCATCTGAGAAGCCCTTTTGGGGATGGGATCAGATCATACAACTTTTGTTTCCTTCAGAGTCCCAGGACAGAGGGGGACATATGTAGGAGGCTCTCCACATTCATGTTAAATGGTTAGTGGAACTCTTCGTGTCACTTCAGCTGAGTTTCTGCCAGCACTAAGAACATTTTCCTCCTTTGCCAGGGCTGCCCCTGCACTGATTTTTGGGGTGTGGACTACTGTGGGCTCCTTCTCCAGACCGTATCCTCAGGTGTCCCTAGGAGGTGGCTCACACCGTGGTACTTCTGGGACAGCAAGGGGATGGGGGGCGGTGATGGGCTAACGAGTGTCAACATCTCCCCAGCTTCTCCTCCTCTCCCACCTCCCCCTTCTCTAAACTTTGTCCCTGATACCAGTGGTCAGGCCCTGCTGCCCTTGATCAGTTTTTCCTGAACAAGCTGGGGTCTTTCTCCATTCAGTCACTTAGGGACTCAGCACGCCGTCACAGAGTGCCCATGTCTTAGAAACTGCTTTTCTGTTCCTTGGAAGGCCCTTCTTTTCTGTTTTCATCTAACAGGATGCCACTCATCCTTCAAGACTCAGGTCTTCAGTTAACATTTTTGGGGCGTAATTTTTTTTTTTTTAAGATTTTATTTATTTGAGAGAGAGTGAGAGAGCACAAGCAGGGGTGGGGGTGGTGCAGAGGGAGAGGGAGAAGCAGACTCCCCGCTGAGCAAGGATCCTGACACGGAGGCTCGATCCCAGGACCCTGAGATCATGACCTGAGCCAGACAGGTGCTTAACCGACTGAGCCACACACACGCCCCTGGTGGTAATTTTTAACTTTCCTCTGAAGAATTTGAACATCCGGTGAAAGTTTCTCTTAAGTTGTAGAATGAAGGAGAGTGAGGACCATGTGCCCAGCTTATGGGGCCCAGGACTGCATGCTGACCATGGTTGCCCCGCATCTCCTCCTGTCTGTAGCTCAAGTGTTTGCCTGCAGCAGTGATTTAGCAAATATTTTGAGACTCTCTAGACTTTGTTTGTCCTTGGGTCTTCCTAAAACAGATGTGCCATTCAACTGCTAGTTGTGGTTTTATAAGTCATTGTTTTTCACACTTTTTTTTTTTGGTCATGAAGATACTGTTCTTCACAACTCGGTATACAGACAAACATACAAGCACACACGCGAATTTAATTTCATAAAACAGTTTTTACCTTTACTGGGATGCACTTCTCTATTTTCTCTCCTATTTTATTCTATACTCTGCTCTCTTTCTATTCTGTTCTTTTAAAAATACTGATCACTGATTCATTACATGAATTTCATGACCCATAGTTGAACAAACATTTCTAAAGCAATGCTGCAGATGTTAGAATTTGTTATAAAACAGGTGTGAGTGAGGAGACCCTCCTTGTGATAAATTGGCTTCCTTAGGAGATGAACGGTGCAAAAGCCGGGCTATTGTTTCTGTGGAATTTATTACCCCCTCCCTGCCTAACACCAGCCATGCTTGTCCTCGGCATTCCGAGGTGCAGATTGGTTTGTCCATTCGTCTGTGAATGTGCCTTTGGAAGGCGTCCTGCTGAAGTGAAAGAACTGATAGGGCTCCACAATGGATGTTTAGCTTTTGAGGCCTTAGCAGCAGCTTGCTTTCTGCCCACTTTACTTGTAAGGATCACTTTTCCTAAGCACTGTTCCCGTGGAGACCAGATGCTCCTTTCGCCTGCTTCCTTTACAAATTGGGTTCAAGTTCTTCTTGTGATTAGCAGTGAGCCTCTTTGAGTCATGGCATTCAGTTCTCAAATTCTGACTGTAGTTCATTGACTCAGAATGAGAGAAGCAGGTTTGGGTACTACTTAAAGCGTTTGTTACTAAGTTTGGATCCTGGCAGAGATGAATGCATTTGTTTCCGATTTTTTGGCATATTCTTGTATTATAGCCGTTTTAATAAGACAGGCAGTAAAACTTGAAGGCAGGGTTTCTCAGCCTCAACACTATTGACACATTGGGCCAGGGAACACGTGGGGGCCATCCTGTGGCCCGTGGACTGAATTCCACCCACCAGATGCCCTGACTCCAGTTGTGACAATTGGAAATGTCTCCAGATGCTACCAAATGTCCCCACGGGGCCAAAATTGACGTGGTGCTGAGAATGACTGTTTTAAAGTCATACCAGTTGTTCAATGAGCAGTTAGGTTATTTTCGTCCATTTTCTGTCATGAGTGTCTAATAACATAAGTACATGGCTTGTGTCATTGTTTTTGTTGACATTTGGCAGACCTCTGACACATGATGCTGTTATAATTCGGAGAATTGATAAAAATCAGAAGAGTGCTAACAGAACTTGGAAGATTTATTGTATATAAACATAATAATTAACATAATTAATAGTTAATAAGATGTCTGGAACAACACACTGTCCTAAGATTTGATATCATAGTATACAGAATTATAACTAAAAATTAGTGATAGTACTGTAGATTTGTGCTGTGTTTCCTAGTTTCTTAGGTGGTTTCATGTATATTTCCAAACTAGTCCTCACTCTGTGAGGTAAGTAGGGTAGATATTTTTATCCTCAAGTTGTAAGTGGGGGAAATGAGATTCAGAGAGTGTAAGTAATTTGCCCAAAGACTTGTGCCATTTAAGAGATGGAAACAGGTCTTAAACTCAAGTTCTCTGACACAAACCAGAGTAGGATTCTGAGATTTTTCTTTTTAATGATTGAAGTTACCCCTCTCCAACCTCGCACCCCCCAGATAAAGGAAACCAAGTAGATACTGTTACAGTTAATGATGGCTAGTCCTATTCTCATCTTTTTTCTTAGTTCTTATCACCATCTGGAATGTTGGCCTTGGACAAGGATGAGGCTCCTATTTCAGTATGAAAATCTCGCTGGAATTCTATGAGAAGCCTTGTTGGTGTCTAATGGTGGTAGAACCTGAGTTTCCCTCACCGCCTTGCCCAGCCATAAATCTGCTTTTGTGCAGTGTCCCCACGCCTCCGTTGTGCTTGCTGTCCCCTTCAGCCCCGGTCCTCCTCACAGAACCATCTGGCCCCTGGGGGGTTGCTTCTTATTCCCTTTGAGTCGCTCCTTCTGAGCAGCTGGCCTGGGGCCAGAGACAAAGCAGTCTTTCCTCTGCTGTAAACTCTACACTACACGGAAATGGAGACTTTGGGAATCTAACACATCAGTTCAAGCCTGAGCTCGAGGCAAATGAAGAAAAGGTAAATCTTGCATTTCCCCTTGAAAGATGTTTTGCTGTGGATTTCAGTAGGTCCCAGTGGTTGTTGGGATTGTGGTGACATATTTGTGGATTCCTTCACATTGTTGGACATTTCTGGGGGTGGTCATTGATCACAGTTTTTTTTTTTTTTTACTATTTATTTATTTGACAGAGAGAGAGATAGCGAGAGCGGAAACACAAGCCGGGGGAGTGGGAGAGGGAGAAGCAGGCTTCCCGTGGAGCAAGGAGCCCGATGCGGGGCCTGATCCCAGGACCCTGGGATCACGACCTGAGCTGAAGGCAGACGCTTAACGACTGAGCCACCCAGGTGCCCCCATTGATCACAGTTTTAACAAGAACTAACATCATTCTTATTTGTGATTTTAGCTTAAAAAGCTACATAGCACATTTATATAATTGGGAATTGGAAGGGAATGCAAAAAACAAAAGAGAAGGACTTTTTTCTTCTTTTAGGTTCATGAGATTGTGGTCCATTTTTAAAAATTGTGATATTTTATTATCCAATAAATAAAAGAATTATTATAAAAAAGTGTTTATGCAACATGCAGTATTTGTTCAGTACATACAATCTTTGCAGTATATCCTTTATCCAGAATGACTTCACTAAATTCTCTGTCAGCTGTGGGTCTGGATGCATATTTGCATACCTTAGTAATATCAGTTGTAGGTTAGCATATCTAATATGTGTTACTCCATGGTAGCATTCCTATTACGGATTATTACAGGTTAGTGTACCTAATATGTATTTTTTTCTACTTAAAGACACTGGGGGCTTTGAACTATGTCTTCTCTTTTTAAAAAAAGTTCACAGGGAATCTCTTGTTTCAGTATTTTCAGCCCCCTCTCCATCAACAAAAAAGTTTTTAACTACCATAAAATTCCCTTAGTAAAGGAGTCAGGGGTGCTGAACACTTGGCCTATTTATTCTCTTTTTTTCCAGACAAAAATCATAGCTGAAGCATGACTGATAATATCTGTTCAGTTTTGCCATACTCCTCAGGGATAATTGTTTCCCTCAGAGATTACCCTTCCTGTCAGTAAATTCCTCATAAATATTGAGTAAACTCTTCTCGTTCTAGTTTAAGGCTGGTTTTCTCCTGCCGGGATTGGCTGGAGATGTTGAACGGCTGGTAGGCATTCCCATAGGCAACAGTGCACATTGCTCTCCGCCTCTGTCATCCCCCGTCTGCTTTTCCCTAAGGAGTGTTGTGTTCATGATCGAAACATGTCCTCGTGGGCATATATGTCGGTCTTTTGGCCAGACCCAGTTGGGAATGATTCCTGCTCTCAGTCTGTGGTCGAGTCAACCTTCTACCGTGCGAAGTTGGTTCATTTAGTTCAACCAGGTGTGTACTGAATGAACCCCAAATTTGCAGGCCTTGGGTGGACAGTGTCTGGAAAGGGACAGGGTCCAGGGCTATGTTTTTGAAATATAACATGACATGAAACTTAAGCTGCTTGATTTCAAAAGTAGTAAGAAGAGTTGAGGTTATAATCTGCTGCTGGGGACTGAGCTTCACCCTGGAGCCATTCTGTGGCTTTGAATCCTGGTCTTTGTGTGTCCTTGAGCAGTTGACAAAGGGGGCCTCTCAGTGGTCCTGCCAGTGCCAGTGATGTTGGAGAGCTTGGCGTGAGCACCGTGTGTGCTGGTCTTTGGGCATGTGGCCTTCAGATCACAAGGGCCTGACAGAGGAGGCAGCTGTGGGTGAGTGACCGTGGAGCCTTTCACCTTTGGGGTCATCACCGGGCCTTGGTCTTGAGCAAAGTAAACAAGCACAGAGGCTCCTTGCTATCTGTTCGTGGGAGAGGTCTCCCGGGCAGCCGCCAGGAGTGACTCTGGCCACTTCGAGTTCAAGATGTAGCGGAGAAAATACAACTAAGATTTTGAGCTTTTATTTTTAATTTTTTTTTATAGATTTCATTTATTAGAGAGTGAGAGAGAGCGCACACAGGCAGGCAGGGGGACGGGCAGAGGGAGAAGCAGGCTCCCCACTGAGCAGGCAGCCCGATGCATGGCTCAATCCCAGGACCCCAGGATCATGACCTGAGCCGAAGGCAGACCCTTAACCAACTGAGCCACCCAGGCGCCCCAGATTTTGAACTTTTAAAAGGTGGGGTTCTTGGGGCACCTGAGTGGCTCAGTTGGTTACGTGTCTGACTCCTGATTTTGGCTCAGGTCATGATCTCAGGGTCGTTAGATGGAGCCCCGTGTCGGGCTCTGCCCTGAGCGTGGAGCCTGCTTAGGATTTTCTCTCTCTTTCTCCCTCTGCCCCTCCCCCTTTCTAAGAAAAAAAGGTGGGATTCTTGTGATCCAGTTCCGGGGGTCAGAGTGGTCACGGGGGCCATGTTTCAGCGACATCTCACCCAGCGGCTATTCCCTCTTTTAGATATGTGTGTGAGCGCCCACCGAACGAGAAGTGGTCGGTAGCATAGCAGGTGCCGTTTCAGGCCCCGTGAGTGAGATGCTCGTAGACCCTCCTGCTACTGCCAAAGTGAAAGATCATTTTGACATCCCCCCTCTCCACCCCCCAATTTAAAATATACATGTGAGAGTAGACCATAGTCTCAGGCAGACTTGTGTCTTTGGCCTTATTGGAGAAACTTAGGGCCGGTGCTTCATTAAATAACCCTCCAGAGAAGCCGTACACATGGCCAGCAAGCACATAAAAGGATGGTCAGCAGCACTAGTCACTAGAGAAAGTGCACACTGGAGCTGCAGGAGGGGTCCCGTCCTGCGTGTCGGCGGCCGCCGTCAAACACCCGGACAACGACGTGTGCTGGTGAGAGTGTGGAGAAGCAGGAATCCTGCACACCGCTGGTGGTGGTGGTACGGTGGTGCAGCCACTACGGAAAACAGCGTGGTGGTTCGTAAAAAATTAAACACAGAATTACCGTAGGAGCCAGCAGTTCCGGTCCTGGGTGTATACCCCAAAGGACTGAAAGCAGGGTCTCAGAAGTTTGTGTACCCGTGTTCATAGCAGCATCATTCACAGGGGCCAGCAGGTGGAAAGCAATCTGGGTGTGCACTGGTGGGTAAGTAGATGAACGAAATGGGGTGTATACATGCAATGGAATATGCCTCCGCTTTGAAAAGGAAGGAAATTCTGACATAAGCTACAACATGGGTGAGCTTTGAAGTCATTCTACTGAGGGAAGTAGGCCCGTCACAAAAAGACCAATGCTGTGTGATGCTAGTTACATGAGCTACCTCGAGTATCAAATTCATGGAGACGGAAGATAGAATGGTGGGTGCCGGGGCTCCGGGGAGGGGGGTGGGAAGATTTAGTTTTGTGAGGTAAGAGTTCTGGAGATTGGCTGCATAACCATACGAATGTACTTAACTACAAACTGTGCACTATAAAACAGTGAAGATGGTCAGTTTTACGCGATGTGTATTTTAACACAAATAATTTTTTCTTTTGAATGGGGGAAAAAAAGTCACAATTGAACGCCCACTGCTCCGCTCTCTCTGTCTGCAGGGAACATTGAGGCTTTGTGTTCTGGAGTGAACACCGCCAGATGGCAGCACCCCCAGCCTCCAAGGTGGGTCTCTTGCTCCTGCCTCTTGTGCAGAAAAGCCCAAACATATGCTGGAGAGGAACTTTTAATCTCCTTTAGGGGGCCAACCTCTATAAGGGAAGTTACTTTGTCCAAGGACTGTTTCACTGCGATTCTACATTTTGTTTTTACTGCTGAGTCAGATAGAGAACAATGCGCGGTTGTCCTGTCAGGATGATGCTCCTGCCGTCCCATCAGTGTGCAGAGTCTGCAAGTTGTTTTCCTAATGGTGGTGACAGATGAGCTGTGACTCATGCCAGCACCGTCACCTGCCCTCCCCTGAAACAAAGACACGCATTTGCCTACAGAGCGTGTGTTGAGTTAATGGCCTTTACAAGATTGGATGGGCAGTTCTAGCTTCCTTTATATCTTCCAACACCTCTGATGAATCAGGCAGTTCACAGACATTTCATTTATTATCCTGACACTGATTCTGGACACTGGTGGTTTCTTCATATCATTTACACGAAACCTTTGTTTTTACCTTTTGGGAGCTTGGTGTAAAATGCTTGACAGTTTTCTGGTATTTCTGTTTTTCAGGATCATTTCATGGACTCACTTGCCAGACTTGTTAACCATGCTGCCTTGTTCTAGGACCCCGTAAAGCCTACTGACTGTTAATCTTCCTCGGCGCACAGACTAGAACTTCAGGTAACGCCAGCTCACATGAGTTGTGGTTCACTTCAAGGGGCACGACTGTGATTAAGGTAATAAGTTTGTTCGATCTGGTTATTTTTGTTTTAAAAATGTGTTTGCTAACTCCCACCAAAGAAAAGTCAATCCATTTGACTTTTGTTTCGTGGCTGTACATTCTTAGGTGTAAAAGAAGTAAAATGAAAAACCTACTAAATATATTTTGAAGTGGAACTGGAAACATGACCTCTAACTTGCCTCAAATAGTGATCTACTGGTTAGAGTGAAAAACGGAGGGGGAAGGTTTGGCTCAAATTTCGACTTGCGTGTTTGGCTTAACTAACAGACCCATTGAACACATTGGGATTTTACAGAGAATGAATAGAATCTAAAGTTTTTTCAGACATCCACATTCTGATAAGTCAGCTTCCAACTTTATTCCTCATCGTGTTCCAAAATGAGGACCCTCAAAGGCTTTAGAGAAGCACTAGAGATTAGTTTTATTAAAATGTTTTTCTGCCCCAAATGAGAGCTTTTATTCTCTACCCTCCCCTGTTTTTATCTCAGCCTAGTTTTGGGGGACTCCTTTTGTGGTGTTCCTACTCTGTGTGATATATCAAAGCTCCAACAGAGTGTGGTACCTGAACTTGTGTTACTAAAAATGGGCAGTAGTCTCTTCTATTGGGGTGTGGTATTTGCTCTTCTAGTAGTTTGTGTATAATGGAAATCACTCTCTCTGATCACTGAAGAATCAGTGTATCGGAGTGCCAGAGCAAGGATGCTTTTCCCTCATGTTTCTGTTCAGGGGTCATTCAGAACCTCTCAGCACCAAGCCTAAAGGAGGTCTCTGCCTTAAGCTGACCTTTATGCCTATTCAATGTCTGAATTAATATCCTGCAACAAATTATGTGCTTAACGCAACTAGCACACATGCATGCAGTATTGTTTATTTGGTTGATGACCTGCATGGCCCGAAGAGAACCAATTCAGTAGGTAACTTTTGTCCCTACTTCTCTGAGTTGTATGAGGCAGAGGAAAAAAAAAAAGTTGCTTGGTTCTTTTGTAATGTGTGGAACTTTTTTTCTTTTTTTTTTTGTTTTTTAGACAATTCTGTCATAATGGAATTAACTTAGGTCATGTTTCTTACTGATGCTACTGTTCTTAATTTAGGTTAAAATGGGGAACTCTGAAAGTCAGTACACCCTTCAAGGATCTAAAAATCATAGCAATACTATTACTGGTGCTAAGCAAAAGCCTTGCTCCCTGAAGATACGCAGCATTCATGCGAAAGATGACAAGTCACTGCACGGATGGGGGCACGGAAGCAGCGGAGCGGGTTACAAGTCCAGGTCCCTGGCCCGAAGCTGCCTTTCTCACTTTAAGAGCAATCAGCCTTATGCATCCCGACTGGGCGGACCCACATGCAAAGTCCCCAAAAGCAGTGCCTACGCCAAGCACAGGACGGACGCCTCAGGAAATGATTTCCAGAGCCGCAGCACGGCCTTCTCCGCGGGGAACGGCTTCCACTACGTCGGCCACGAGCGGCCGGACGCCCACGTGGCCTCGAGGGACTGCAATGGACACCTCCTCAACTGCTACGGGAGGGACGAGAGCGTGGCAGCCAGGCCGTGCGACGAGGACCGCAAGAGCCCCAGGGTGCTCATCAAGACGCTGGGGAGGCTGGACGGCTGTCTGCGGGTCGAGTTCCACAGCGGCGGCCAGCAGGGCGGAGGGCCCCCGGGGGACGCGGGCGGCCCGGTGCGGCTGCTGCGCTACTCGCCCACCTTGGGCCCCGGGCCCGACTCGCCCCCGGACTCGCGCCCGCGCTCCAGCAAGGGCAGCTCCCTGAGCTCCGAGTCGTCCTGGTATGACTCCCCCTGGGGCCCCCCGGGCGAGGCCAGCGAGGCCAGCGAGGCCGAGGGCTCCCTCCTGGTGCCCGGCACGCCCGCCCCGCGCCTCTGCGCCGACTTCCCGCCGCCCGGGGCCCCAAAGCCGTTCAACCAAAGCTCGTCCCTGTCCTCGCTCCGGGAGCTCTACCCCGACCCCAGCCCGGCGCCCTCGGGCCTGCGGCTGTCGGACGAGTTCGTGGGCGCGCACGCCAGCCTCAGCCACCGCGTGTCCTTCGCCTCGGACATGGACGTGCCGTCCCGGGTGGAGCGCAGGGACCCCGGCCCGTACTCGTCCTTCACCCTCCCCTGCCGCAAGTCCAAGGCCTTGACCGAGGACGCCTCCAAGAAGGACACGCTCAAAGCCCGCATGCGCCGCATCAGCGACTGGACGGGGAGCCTCTCCAGAAAGAAAAGGAAGCTCCAGGTGAGTAAACCTTAGGGTGGAAGGGAAGGTTCCCTCGAGCTGCCTGGTCTGTTAGAATGGGAGTGTTGCAGAAGCTGCCCTGAGGCTAACAGAGCTCAGGAAAGCGAAGGGTTTAGTCTCAGACCAGGCGCCTCTTGTTTGCCGCAGTGGGGGGTGGTGGTGGTTTTTCTCTTTTGCTTCAGATGTACACTTTTACTCTTAACCCACAGCTTCACGCTCTCTGATTCTGTGTGAGCTCACCTCCTGTGCTCTGGTGTGAACGCCACAGGCCTCGTCCAAAGGCGTGGCCAGACTGTCCTTAGTAGAGCGTTCCAGAGAATTCCTCAATGAATTGGTCATCTGAGAATTTTGCTAGATGTCATTCTTGAAGCCTAAACAAAAAGGGGAGATAGATCGTTATTTTGGGATGAGTCGCCTTCCTGAACTTGACATCACTTTGGGGAAATTAACATTTTCTTGGTACATCAAAAAAAAAAAATTATCTTATCTCACCACCTTACAATGGGGATAGCAAACAGTTTTGAAAACATCTTGTACCCAAGAACATGTAATAGCAGAAATATAATGCCTGACAAAAATAAGAATTGTGATGATGATAATACTTAATAATGATGTATAAAGTTGTAATGGGGAAACAAAGTGGCTTAGTCACCGGGAGGGAGAGTAATAGGTTGCCTTTTTAGGTAACTAGTGGCAATTGCTAGGTTTTTAGTTGTTTTGCTTGTGACTTTTTTGTTTGTTTCTGCTTTTAGTTATTTGTAGAAGGAAGAAAGCTTTTTTTTTTTTTTCCTTAGCTTGCACAATATAAGTCACATTATTGAAGAGCATTTGAGTGGGCAGTTTGTCTCTAGTAAAACTGCATTTTATCCATCCTAGATAGATACGTAATTACAAAATTATATAGCGCTTTAGGGGTGAACAAGAAGATGACTTCCCTGAGTAGATTGTGTTAGATCTATAAACTTACCGTTAGTTATTTCCTGCTTATGCATTGAGGTGCACCACCAGCACCCCTCGCGTGTTGTGCTTCGTTGCCCCTGGCTGCCCCTTTACCCAGAGGTAAAGAACAGATGATCACCATCCTGCCACGGAACTCTTCATATCCCCGAATGTAGTAATTTGCTGACTCCTTACTCCTCACTTCTTTATACTCAACCATTTACTTTACATTAGTTTAGCCCCTAATTGATCCTGGCATTGAGCTGGTTATTCCACATCTCTTGTTTGCATGGAGGATGTTTCTCACCTGTCCACGTTTGTGGCCTGGCTCACGCACTGCTGTACTGAGTCTCATTCAGGTTCAGTTCGGCTAAAGGCAGACCAGTAGTCACTGTGTATTGATGGCGTTCTGTCCCGTTCGGGCCCTCACTGCCCCCATGGGAGGTGACCTTCAAGTCTGGATCATCCAGACACTTCGCTCTGAATGCTTTGTAAGCCTGTGGAGTTAAGAACAGACTGGTTATATAATCAAAGAATCCGAACTTGAAAGCTGGAAAGGACTTCCCCTCATTTTAAAAATTAAGAAAGTAAGGCTTAAGGAATTTGAGGGTCCTCCCTGAAGACACATGGCTAGTTGGTGGAGAAGCCAGGGCCAAAGTCATTTCTGCTAAACCTCATACGTGAGCTTTTTCCAATTAGACACGTGGCCAAGATATTGTTGATAGCTACTGGTAATTACTTTGGGCCTATTGGATGTTAAAGTAAACTGCTTTGGATTTTTTTTTTTTTTTAATATTTTATTTATTTGACAGAGAGAGACACAGCGAGAGAGGGAACACAAGCAGGAGGAGTGGGAGAGGGAGAAGCAGGCTTTCTGCAGAGCAGGGAGCCCGATGTGGGGCTCGATCCCAGGACCCTGGGATCATGACCTGAGCTGAAGGCAGACGCTTAACGACTGAGCCACCCAGGCGCCCCTGCTTTGGATTTTTAAACAATGTCCTATGCAGGCAGCTTTTTAGTTTTGCTTATGTTCCCACAATTGATAATCTATAAAGGTGAGCAAGATGAATTTTTCTGGCAAGTATGCCAGTTTTTTTGGTCATTTTTTGTTTGTTTGTTTTGTTTTCCTTTCGTGATTTACAGCAAAGATCAGATTTAGATCCTTAAAAATGTAGTCAGTGCATGGAGCAAAATTTCCAACAGTGTATTTTTTTAAAATTTTTTAAAGATTTTATTTATTTATTTGTCAGAGAGAGAGAGAAAGAGAGCACAAGCAGGGGGGAGTGCCAGGCGGAGGGAGAGGGAGAAGTAGGCTCTCCGTTGAGCAGGGAGCCTGATTCAGGACTTGATCCCGGGACCCTGGGATCGTGACCTGAGCCGAAGGCAGACGTTTAACCGATTGAGCCACCCAGGCGTCCCGACAGTGTATTTTTTTAAGAAGATTTTATTTGTCTTAGAGAGTACAAATGGGAAGCAGCAGGCAGAGGGAGAAGCAGACTCCCCGCTGAGCAGGGAGCCCGACGTGGGGCTCGATCCCAGGACCCTGGGATCATGACCTGAGCCGAAGGCAGACACTTAACCAACTGAGCCACCCAAGCATCCCTCTGACAGTGTATTATAATATTGGCACCAAATGAATGCATATTCTCTCACATGCACACAAACTTCTGTCTGCCGGCAGGGCCAAGGTCCAGAAACCCTTACCATGATGGATAGATTTACTTGTTATGACTTTTAAAAAGTGATATAAAAAGAGCAACCCTTTCTTCTTAGGGCTTTCAACCAGTTGGGTGAGTTAGACCCTAAAAGCAGATACATTAGTGAAAAAACATGCACAACTGAAAAAGAATATCAAACTAATCAGAGAGAGAGAATGTGCTAGAGAGGAGTATGTGTTTGATGCCAATAAACCCTTCCTACTAATGGAGCTGTGCTGTGAGTCCTTGATCCTCTCCTGGGTGAACTTTCAGTTATATCAGTCAGGGTGGGCTGGGTTATGCTGAGGTAGCAGAAAGCTCTCAGATCTCCGAGGTTTAGCACGAGCAAAGTTTCTTTCTTTCCCATGCTGTCACTCTGGTCTGCATTGTTCCTCTCTGGGACCCCAGGGCCACAGAGCAGTTCCAGCTAGAACACCACAAGCCATGACAGCAGGAGAAAGAAAATCGTGTGTAAAGCTTCCATGTTTCACTTCTGTTCACATTTATTGGCCAAAGCAAGTCACATGGTCATACCTAACTCGGAGGGAGGGGGAGGGAGAGGGAGAAGGAATGACCCTGCCCTGGGCCCAGGTGGAGGACCAGGCATATTTGGTGGGCAGCAGTGACAGAGAACGTTCAGGATGCAGAGACCCTGGCCTTTGGGCCCTCTTAATTTTAGACCTCACGGCTCTTTGAGGGCTGTGTGGTCACAGAGAGCTGGTGGTCTCTACTGTGGGATGAAGGAAGAAGGCATGTGAAGAATGTCAAGGTGTGAATTTGATACATTTACCTAGAAAGTGAGGAATGATGATGATCAGGAGTTTTCTTTTAGCTCCCGAGAGTGACTCAACTCTCTTGAGACCCTCTCTCCTCTTTGCTGTAGTGCCCTGGTCATGAAGTCAGATTATCCATTGCTTAGGATTATCCAGTTGCATGCAGAGAAATGGAAATCAGACTGCTTTGTGTACACGTATAACACGGCTCCTTGGTTTCACGCCCATAGCACGGTGATCAGGAAATCTAGCTGAGCTGATTTAGGGATGGACGTCCTTTCCCTCATTCCTGTTAGCCTGAAAATCAGTCACTGGCTATTATGATTCTCCATAGAAAGCTTTAGAAATGTGTTAGAAACTGGGAAAGGTCATGTCTAAGACTCCGTTATAAATGCTAAAATGCAATATTTTCCCATTTCTTATGGAGGAAAATTTGTCATACTTTGCTGTGGTGGAACATTTAAAAGTCAGTGCTACAACTACAACTGGAAGACTCTCTTATGAGAAACACTGTCAAGAATGTTTATAGGTCACATTTAAGTTTGGCACCTAAGTGTCTTTTCTCTGGCAGTTTGGCTTGTTTTGAAACACCCCATTATAGCTTGTGCCGGGTATCCGAGGCATCCCAGTGTTTGGGGGCTGTGAGTCAGAGTCATACTCATAGCTGAAATGATGTTAATGCTAGCTAAATGAGAAGTATTCCTTCACCTCTTAGGAGTTTTTGAAGAGCAACAAAGTGACAATTAAAAAAAAATCTTACACTATTTTGAAAGTTTCTTCTCTAAGTGACTCACCACAGCTGGCTTATTTGCTCTGTTCTTGCATAAGCATCTGTGTATAAATAAATACGACTACGGGACATAGTGTAAACGCAAGTGGAAAATAATATTTTTGTTAGTAATAGCTGTGCTTGGGGCTATAGCCCCTGTTGTTTATAGCCCCTGGGTATTTGGAAGCACTCTCCAGTTGATTTTCCTACAAAAGATAGCAAATACTTGCTACTGGATTTCTGGATGGAATGTCTGGAAGGAAAACCCCTCCACACAGTGGAATATTCAAAATAAGGCCTTTGGTCGGTGGTCCTTGACTCAGTTTCCCCTCATTTTTATTTTAATGGGTAAGGCAATATAATGGAAAGCCTACTAGCAGCTGAGTGGATGTGTGTGCTTAGCACCGCTCTGCAGACTTACCTTAGTCTAAGCTCTAAATTTGGAATGTTAGTGTCTTTTGAGTCTTAAATTAGGCTCACCTTCTGCTGGAAAATGTAGTTACTGATGTTTACCAGTGAATGGCCTGTCTGAAAGTTATTCTCAAATAACTAGACTTCTCTAAATGAGGACACAGTCCACGTTTCCAGCTTTCTGCATGGCCACTGACTGTCAGTGCATTGTAGTTTCATAGGGTGCAGCCATTATTATAAAATATTAATTTTATTTAAAGCTGCCTATGTCTGATTTTATGTTGTAGTACACGTTGAAGTTAAGAATCATGTCTTTGGTGTCCCCAATACCTAGAATAAAATAGATGTTCAAATGAAAGGATGTGAGTGAATGAATATATTCATTTTATGGAAGAAATTCCCAAATTAAGTAAAAAAAAAACCAGTATTTATGAAAAACAACAGTTACTAGCAAATACTTTTTGTAGATGAAGGATCCCAGGTGCATGGTTTTTACTCTGTGAAGAAGGAAAATAAGATGCTAGAGATCCTCAAGTCTTGATATGGGTGGAGGTAGGGAGAAGCTGGGGACTGACTGTTTTGGGCAGAGGAAGAGAAGTTTGCATAACAACACCTAACAACACCCTAGTTCCTATTCCCTACCCGCCTTGACCCTGTAACTAGAGATTTTCTACCTTAGCTTTAAAAGGATCCAGGAGGAAGACAGACTGCAAGAGCATGAATTCCTTCCAGGAAGACCCTGATTCACAGTTAGCAAAGCAATGTCAGCCTAGAAATCTTCACTGATGTGTTATAAATATGCTAGTTGATTTCTTGATTCTCAGCATAGGTTAGATTTAGGATAGTCAGGAGTATTTTGTTCCTATCTTTAAGCATTGACTCCACTGGCTATAGATTGGGCAGGGCAACACTCTTTCTCCAGTTCTTTCTGGTTTGGTGACTTGATGATTGAAGATGCATTTTTGTTAAAAGAATCTTGCTTTTTGGCAGCAGCATTAGCAACCAACAGTACGATACATTTGCAGGGTTGGGGAAGGGATGCTTTGGATGTACGTAACCTCTGATGGGTGGTCATCTGCATTGCTCACAGGAACCGAGGTCTAAGGAAGGCAGTGACTACTTTGACAGCCGCTCAGATGGACTGAATGTGGACACGCAGGGGCCCTTCCAGGTGTCTCCTTCACCTTGGTCTGGGGGCTCAGCTCAGATCCTGTCCCAGAGAAGCGAATCTGCTCATGCAATTGGCAGTGATCCCCTCCAACAGAACATTTATGAGAATTTCATGCGGGAGCTAGAAATGAGCAGGACCAACACAGAGAATGTAGAAACGTCCACAGAAACCGCGGACTCCAGCAGCGGGTCCCTCAGCTCTTTGGAGCAACTTGATCTGCTCTTCGAGAAGGAGCAAGGGGTGGTCCGAAAAGCTGGATGGCTGTTCTTCAAACCCCTTGTCACTTTGCAGAAGGAAAGGAAGCTTGAATTGGTGGCCCGGAGGAAGTGGAAACAGTACTGGGTAACACTGAAAGGTAAGTGCATTGTTGACTCAAGGGGGCCACTGGAATCATTTCTTCCAGCTGGCCCCTCTCCTAGGAGGTGCCAGTCAGTCCAGGGTTAATTTGTGTCAATGTGTGAAGGGATTTGAGGGGCGCCTGGGTGGCTCAGTTGGTTAAGCGACTGCCTTCAGCTCAGGTCATGATCCCGGGGTCCTGGAATCGAGCCCCACATCGGGTTCCCTGCTGAGCGGGGAGTCTGCTTCTCCCTCTCCCTCTGCCTGCCGCTCCCCCTGCTTGTGCTCTCTTTCTGTCAAATAAATAAGTAAATAAATCTTTAAAAAAGTGAAGGGATTTGGTACAAAATCTCCCAGCATGCTTTGCTACAGATACTTTCTCAAACCTGGATAATATGGCTTATATAATATTCATATATAGTATTCGTTCTAATACATAGTGATTGAATTTAATAGTTACAGCTTATCATTTTATAGGTATTTCTGTACCATTCTTTAATACTTTTTCTGCATCTGGAGGTAAAAATATTCCAAATAAGTAACCAAATGTAGATCCTCAGTATCCTATTCTTCACAAGTATCCTTCTCAGCTTGTACGACAAAGAACATTAGGATTATCTGATTTGTGTCCTCTGACCTTTGTAAACTAAGAAAGTCTAATTGTTATCATCACAAACAAATGCTTTTTTTTTTTTTTTAATGTAAAGGAAATAGGAGTAAGGATTTGTTTTGTTAAGATGATGAAAGTTTCTTATAGGCATTGCCATTTAAAAATTACAATTGCCTTGCTCATTGCGGATGTATAGATTGGAAGGGATCTAAATGTCCTGAGGAGGAGCGAGGCTCTAGGTCAGCACAGTGTGGATTTATACAGATGTAAGCAGGAAGAGCAGCCTCACGGCCTCTGGCACGTCTGCACAATCATCTTGTGACTCAGTCAGAGGAATGGAGTGGTGTTCAAAGCCGAGCCTCATTATTGGGAGACAGCCTTCCCTATCCTGGGGAAAGCAGAAATGGGAATCCTATCTGCAGACAGTATGTGTGAAAGGCCTGGAGCCCTCCCACAGGGCTCCTTTCTTGCTTTCTTTGCCCCCCCCCCCCCCAAGTAGAAATGGTGAGATGCCCCCACCCCAGCCTTGTGGAGCTGGAGCCATTTCATAATAACCCAGAAGCCTGTCTGGGAAAGATGCAGTTTGGAAGGCATTTTGTCTTTAGGGGACACCTTTACCTAGCAAACTGGAGGGTTTATAAAACCCAAGACCCAGTCCTCTTTTCCAGCTTGTGATACGTTGTGGCTGAGGAAGGCCCAAGAGCTTGCCTCTCGTTTGGGCATCCTGGGGAGGCAGGTTCTTACACCGAATGACGGGCGAGATGTGGAGAGTTGGAATAAGGGGTTGAATCTAGCAAGATACAATTTGAAGGGATAAGTTATGCTCTCAGGTTTAATAATCAAATAACCATCCAAGTACAGGACAGGGAGATGTGGCTGCTGAGCATTACAAGAAGATCTGGGGGGTTGAGCTGTAGGCCATTCCTTAAATTCGTTTCTAATGTGATGAAGTCAAGATAAAAGTAAATGGGATTTAAAAGAGTGGATGTGATCTTCGGCCACCTCATTCCAGCTGTCCTGGGTTCTACGGCCCCAGCGGTCTCTCCTCCCTCTGCCTGGGGTGGAGCTGGCCATTTCTGTGCTTGGGGGCACCATAGTGCAGGAGCCCTGTTAGTTAGCAAGGTGGGGATTCTTGAACAGGTTCGACCTGAAGTATCTCTGACTGGGGAGGGGAGTGAAAATGTCTTCTCAGGAGCGCGAGCATCTGGGATTGATTATGAATCAGTCTGAAGCTGCCTCCTTCCAGCATGTTGTTTGAAAGAGATGCGCTCGACTCCATATGTGATGTGTATCTGGTTTATTTTTTTATTGTATTTATTTTTTTAATGTAAAATTTGTTTGTTAAAATGGATGCTTTGGGAAGTCGTTCCCTGACTGTTTTAATGGCTCTGAAACCCCCCCGCCCCACTGCGTCCTGGTGGTGGAGGCTGGTGATGGTTTGTGTTTGTGTGTCTATGTTGGGGCCTAAGAATTGGGGCCATAGGTGACAGCAGGAGGGTTTAGAGCCATGCTATATGGTGTGCATTTAGGAACATTTAGCTTGGAGAAGACAAGGAGTGAGGTGGCAGTGAACAACAGTCTTGTGGAAGGGGCACTGAATTCTGGTTCCCCGGGGTTAGGACGGCACCAATAGTTGGGAGGCAAGTTGATTCTGAATTAAAAGTACAGCAGTGACCAGAGCCATGAGCAAGTGAAAGGATGCTGTCTTCCTGATTTCTCTGCTCCTGAAGACATCTGTGCAGAGCCAGATGGTGGGAGGCTTCCTGGGGGAGGAGATTCAGGCAGGTTTCCCTTAGAGTTGGAAGAGCCCACCTCCAGGCTCGGGTTTTCCATCCTGGAGGCTACCGCGGGGACTCCTGCTGCTGACTCCCGAGGCAGGGATGGTCCCGAGTGGCCTGGCAGTTCCAGGGTCTGCGCTCTTGCCTGTGCCCTGCTGACTTGGCGCTTGCTCGTATAACGGAGACCTACGGAGAAAGGGTGCTTTGTAAGTGTAAATGTTATCAAGCACACATTGCTTCCTTTCCTTTGCAGCCAAGCAAAGTCATGCGATAAAGATGTTTTTTTTCCAGCATAACCTTTTCCATGTGGCTTTCTATACCTCTTTCCTCTGGGAATTCACTAGGTTGAATTCAACTTTCTTGGCTTAGAATCCAAGTTGCAATGTTTGGACTTAACTATTTGGTTTAATCTTAGATACACACACACACACACACACACACACACACACGTGTATATATATGTATATACACAAGCAGGTACGTTTAAGCAGAATTTTAAATTCTTGAAGTATTTATCTATGGCGTCTGGAGAGAGCAGCTACAAGCCTGCCGTCTGGTTGTACACCTGTGTTGAATGTATAGTGTGCTAAGGGCATAAATGTTTTTTAGGGCTTGGAGGATGTCATACATTTTTAACACAGGTAACTCTGCTTTCCATATGTCTTTTCCGGTGAGTCAGGAGAGGGGTTCCTGCAGTAGTTTGGGGGTGCTGGTGGTTCTGCCCTGTGGTAGGGCAGCTGCGGATGGTGTGATGAGTGTGGCTTGGGAGGGTATCAAGGAAAAGGTGGGTTTGAGGGAAGACAAGACCAGTTCTCTTTTTCCCCGGTGATATTTCTACTGGTACCTCATCTATTTTCGTACTCCTACTGCTGTTCCAGTCTGTTTTCTCTTTCTGCTACCGTGGCGAGAAGAACTTCCACTAGCGGCCCTCCAGGCCAACACGGGGTCCTGGTGGGGACCGGGCAGGGCTGGTGGCCACAGCCCTGGGTGGGGGGTGTGGGGGCAGGAGACGCCACGGACAGGGGTGCTCCCCTCTCCATCAGCCTTATTGCCCCAGCATTGGAGACACAGATGAGGTTAACTTTGATGTCATAGATTTACAACTGATTTCCTGTTCTTTAAATTTGATAGCAACAAAATCGCGCATATGGTTTTACATCCTGGCCTGGGTCTAACACGACATGTCCTGTTTTGGTTTCGCGCTGCCACGGTAGATGGGGCGTTCGAGTTGGCGGCATGTTGGCATCTGCCCAAGGTTGTGTTCATTTCCTCTAGATGTCATGACTCAAACCACAGCCGCTGGGCGTACAATGGTAGGGAAGCTGGGAAGTGAATGTTCACCCATCGGAAAGAATTCGGACTGGGCAGAACTGGCGTGGGTCTGTCACCTTGACCCTGGCCCTTGGGTCCCCAGGTCATGGCAGGTTTCATACTCAGCAGCCAGACAGGCCTTTCCTGATGGACGGATTTGGGGACATTGTTTCTAAGTGCATCAGTGCCTGCAAAAAGAGACTGGCTCAGCCCCGCAGGAGCAGACCTGGCCGGAGACCTCCTGCTGCTTTCCCTTCTTCTGGAAGCCTCTCTTAGCCTTAGTGTGGGTGCCTTTTGTTTGCAGGAAGAAGGGTTGCTAGTGCTTCTTGAGATCATTAAGTACCGCTGAGGGTTCTGGAAAGTGCTGTCCCGGCGAGGCTGTTTCTGAGGGCAGAGCTACCTGCCAGCATCTTGTTCTCCTGGCTTCTGTGCTGTGCTGGATTCCAGGATCTGAACTTATCTGTCCGGATTAAGATGGGTTTTTGAAGGAGGAAGTGAGACTGGCTAGCCTGAAATAGTTTTTTTTTTTTTTTTTAAATTAGACTTTTATGAGTGAAGACTCCTAACTCAGAGGGGAAAACAGTCGTGCAGTGGACCTCATTCATTCGCAGTGCTGCTGAGAGCAGCTGATGCTTCTTCACCATCAGTGTAAGAGGCTGTGCAGAGCAGGGGGTGGGGACCTTATCGGCTGTATTTGGATGCTGGGGCTCAGCACATGAGAAGTGCTCAGAAGTGGTGATTGGATGAAGGTTATTCAACAGGAGAACATACTTGTGAGCATTTTAGAATTTGCTTAAGAACTGCATCTAATAATTAGAAGGCACTCTTATCTAATTATCAAAGTAGATCTTTCATAACTTCTATCTATAGTAATTCATTAGCTTATTGGGGGAAAGCTATGTATTTGCAAGCATTTTTAGCATCTTATTTATTTATTTATTTATTTAGATGTAGTGTTCCATGATTCATTGTTTGCATATAACACCCAGTGCTCCATGCAGTACGTGCCTCCCTTAATACCCATCACCGGGCTAACCCATCCCCCCAACACCCTCCCATCTAAAACCCTCAGTTTGTTTCTCAGAGTCCATAGTCTCTCATGGTTCGTCTCCCCCTCCGATTCCCCCCCCCCTTCATTTTTCCCTTCCTACCATCTTCTTCTTTTTTTTTAACATATAATGTATTATTTGTTTCAGAGGTACAGGTCTGTGATTCATCAGTCTTACACAATTAACAGCGCTCACCATAGCACATACCCTCCCCAATGTCTATCAACCAACCACCCCATCCCTCCCACCCCCCACCACTCCAGCAACCCTCAGTTTGTTTCCTGAGATTAACAATTCCTCATATCAGTGAGATCACATGATACGTGTCTTTCTCTGATTGACTTATTTCACTTAGCATAATACCCTCTAGTTCCATCTACATCGTTGCAAATGGCAAGATTTGTTTTTTTTTTTTTTTGATGGCTGCATAATATTCCATCATATATATGTACCACAACTTCTTTATCCATTCATCTATTGATGGACATCTTGGCTCTTTCCATGGTTTGGCTATTGTGGATATTGCTGCTATAAACATTGGGGTGCATGTACCCCTTCGGATCACTAAATTTGTATCTTTGGGGTAAATACCCAGTGGTGCAATTGCTGGGTCATATAGCGTCCTATTGTAAATCGAGGGATATTTAGTTTCATTTTCCCCTCTTCATTTAAACTAGTAAAATTTATAGTGTTATTTCCTTTTATTGTGAGATAAAAGAATACACCAGTATTAGGTTATCTTATGTCGCATTTGGAGAATTAACTGGGTCCTTTCTCATAAATGGCAAAGTTCTGCAGGTAAACTCATTTTCTTGTTACCACAAGTTGTAAGTGTAGAAGCTCCCTTATTTAATGAACATGGGTTTTCTTCCTACATTCAGATCTCTTAAATAATGCAGTGTTGTTGTTGAGAAGGAGGGCTCTGGGGTCAGTGCCTGGGTTCAGGTCCCTGCTTGGCCACAGTCCAGCGGTGGGACCTGCACAGTGGGTATAACCTCTCCAGTTTCTCATCTGTGAAATGGGGTTAATAACCACACCTACCTTCTGGGGCTGCTGTGGGGACTGAATGAGCCATTGAAGAACTTAGAAGAGTTTCTCACAGAGTAAGCAACGATAAATGCTTGGTATTGTTATTATTGTGATATCATGTTTACAAAAACCTCTCCTTTTACCCTGAGTTATGCTAATACAACGAGGCATACTTTGGATACCAGAATTCCCTTTTGTATTACATGGTTGGCTGTTTCATCTCCCTCCCTCCCTCCCTCCCTGCCTCCCTCCCTCCCTCCCTCCCTCCCCCTTCTCCCTGCTTTCCTAGATCCTCAGGACTGTGTCAGGGATTCATTTTGCTTCTCTCCCGTAGGTTGCACCCTGCTGTTCTATGAGACCTATGGGAAGAATTCCATGGATCAGAGCAGTGCCCCTCGGTGTGCACTGTTTGCACAAGACAGCATAGTGCAGTCTGTCCCAGAACATCCCAAGAAGGAAAACGTGTTCTGCCTCAGCAACTCCTTTGGAGATGTCTACCTTTTCCAGGTACTGCCGAGCTTTCTAGACAGAGGGTCAAGGCAGTACGAGGGACTCCAATCCCAAGGACGGAGTGTACTAGGAGGACGAGAAGGAACAGAATGAAGAGGCACAGCTTAGCAATGAAATAGGGTAAAAGCTTAGGTAGGCTTTGGTTGAGGCTTAAGCAAGAGAATTGGCCTCTGCTCACTGTCAGGTGCCATGGGGCCTGTGTTCATCCAGTCATTCATACAGCAAGCATTTCTTGGGACGCCCTTCAAGTGCCAAGCTGTGGCCCATGAGATGGTCTTGAGGATATGAAGAGAGAAAAATCGTGATCCTCGTTCTGGTGTAGCTCATGATCTAGTGGTGCAAGGTCTGAAATTCCCGGAGTGGAGGCTTTCAAGTGAAGCCTACAGAATATGACTAGGAGAGCTTTAGATTTTTCCCAAGAATCCCAATGGGAGTGAAAAAAGAAGCTTTTCAGGAAAGCCTTATAGACAAATGCTGTAAGGTCTCGTTTTCCAGTGGAAGTGGACTGAGGATGTTAAATTTCAAGTTATCTGCTGTTATGATTTTCAGCAGTTTTCTAGCAAATGCAAAGTTGAAGAGCATGGTGGGATGCCAGGGTGTTGGTGTCAGCCTTGGGTGTGACATCCTGGTGCTGTCGTTGGGCGTGTACGCCATCTTGGAGGACTTAACTGCTCTGAGCGTTGGATCCTTCGGCCAGTAGGATAACAGTAGCTTATAGGATTGCTTGAGGGATTAATAATGTGCATGTGTTAAGTGTTAAAGAAGTTCTAACTATTTCTATAGTTAAGTGCTATTTCTGTGTGTTAAGTGCTAAAGGAATTCTAACTATTTCTAACTATAACTATTGGTGCTGTTATTGATTAACTCAAAAGAGGTGGAAGTAAGGGAAGTGAAGTATGTTTCTGAAGTGCTTCCCAGTCTCAATCCAGTGCTGCGTAAAGACCCAGTTTGGGAGCAGATTATATCTGACCAAAAAGGTTCATGGAAGCCCTCATAGGTCCTTGGTTCAGGTGTCTCGATGACATTGGTCCTGGATACTCCTGGTCTCAGGAGCCCTGCAGAACAACTTGGTGTTCTCTCTGCAGACTTTGGGGATCTAGAATTCTCTGCATAGGATTTCCTGTTGCTAGTACCAGGTAAACTGGCTGGGCCTTTAGCCTTATTATTGTCCCCAACTTGACTTACAAGATTCAGGGCCTGAGATTTGATTTTCCTTCTCTTCACAGAAAGGTTGATTAGACTTTCTATGATGCTTTAAAGCCAAGTAATGAATTGCTGTTAATCTGAATTGTAGGGAAGGTAAGAACATTAGATTAAATCCACATGGACTGGGGCGCCTGGGTGGCTCAGTCGGTTAAGCGGCTGCCTTCAGCTCAGGTCATGAGTCTTGGGATTGGAGTCCTGCATCCGGCTCTCTGCTCAGCAGGGAACCTGCTTCTCCCTCTCCCTCTGCCACTCCCCCTCCTTGTGCTCTCTCACTCCCTCAAATAAAATCTTTTTTTAAAAAAATTAAAAATCTGCATGGACTTCTCAGGGGCAAGTGTGGAATGAGTATTTTGTGATTCAGGCAAAATATCCTTAATTCTAAGAAATTTTCCCAGTAGGTCCTATTGTATGATCCCAGAGATCATTGAAGGATCAACGCATAGCTTGAATGTGTGTGGTTTTTCTGGACATCAGGGGAGTGGAATCATAATAATTTGCTAAGAATCATAATTGCCCATTGTACTTTATTCAAACTTGCTTTATTTTTAAGATCTTTTCTGATGTGAAAATTGCATATAGTCCTTGCGTCTGAAGTTAACTGAAGAGCAGAGAAAGAAGAACCCTTATGTATATTCCCAGTGCTTAAAGACAACTATTTTAATGCTGTGTACATCCCCCCAAATGCTTTTATTGATTTCATAATTTAGTTCATACTGTCGATGAAATTTCATATCCAGGTTTCAGAGTTTAACTTTTTAAGCCCTAGTATTTTTCTCACCCTATTAAAATTATGAAGATAAGCACCTTTTAGAGCACAGCATCGTGTGAAGACACTGAGCTAAGTGACCATACCCTGGTGTTTGGATTACTCCTCTGCTCTTGGCTCATGGCTTGTTTGTAGTTTGTTGTCCTGTCCTATTTGGAGCTATATGATTATTTCTGCTGTGCCCTGGGCATTGTCTCAGACCCTCCGGAGTCAAGGAAGCCAGCGAACCTGAGCTGAGTGGTTGTGTGTTTTTCTGAAATTAAACCGTTTTTATGAGGTGAAGGTACTTCTTGAGTTTTACACATCAAAGCCCAGCCTCCCACTCTGTGCATTACTTTGTGGTAAAACAATTCCAAAAAGGTTTTTTTCCCCCCCACCATGTTTAGGCCACTAGCCAGACAGATCTGGAAAATTGGGTCACTGCCATACATTCAGCTTGCGCATCCCTTTTTGCAAAGAAGCATGGGAAAGAGGACACGGTTCGGCTCCTGAAGAACCAGACCAAGAACCTCGTTCAGAAGATAGATATGGACAGCAAGATGAAAAAGATGGCAGAGTTACAGCTGTCCATCGTGAGCGACCCGAAGAATAGGAAGGCCATAGAAAACCAGGTACTACTTATTTGTGTGTTGTCTTTCATCGCTCATGTCACTCGCAGCAAAAATCTGAGTTTGAATGCAAATGGTCGCGATGTTTCTTATACCCCTCTGGGGGAGACCGTTTCTGTGGCTTCTTGTTTCAGGAACTTAATGGCAGCACTTTTGTGACATCGATGATGTGATAGGCTTTATTTACAACCTTTGGTTGTTTTATATATCCAAAGGTATATTTTGTGACCAAGTCGTTTTTCGTGATATTGATTAGTTCCTTCTTGCCTGGCTGATTCTCTCATATATTGTCCCTTTCAGACCAAAATTTTTATTATAAAACCACTAGAAGATTAGACAGGATTCTAATACAGAGGGTGGCTTTGGGAAGTACGGTTTGGTGTGAAACAACTATTCCCATCTGTGGATTCCAAAAAAAACGGTATATGTTTTTTTCTGTTTATAACAGATAAGGTGCTAAGAAGAATGCTTTCTCTGGTCTAGTTCCACATTCATATCAGAATTAAATACCTCGTTTCTGTGCTTTTGCATTTTGGAGGAGGAGATGCAGCTTTTAAATATCTGTTTTCCTTTGCTCATGCACCCTAAGCCCTTAGGCATGTGGCTGTGAAAGTTTTAGCATCTCTCTTCCTAAATGCAGGATGAATGTCATCTCTTTAGAAGATTAATCAGGCAGTGGCTTGAAGGACAGGTGGACACAGGGAGAGCCGTTAGTTGGTGGGATGGCACTGGTCTGCATGTGGGGTTACCAGGGCCTGGTGCAGAGGGATACTACCCAAGTTTCACAATTTATACGGAAAACGTATTTCAGAGTATATAATTTCTGTCATTCTGTAGAATCTCCGAGTATCCTACACTCCTGAATTGAACTGTTCTCAAACAGAATGTGCCCTTTATCTAAAGAGTACCTGCTAGCAAACTACGAACTACCAATTAACAAGGATCTGAGAAGGGAGTTGTCAGGCAGAAGGTGGGGAGGTGGCAGGTCTTGGGGAGTTTGGCAGGAACACCACTGTGGAGGAAGTGCAGCCCCCAGGAGCTCACCCTGCGTCCTCTCTGCCATCCCCCTACTCCTGACTGAGCAGCCTCCCCTGCTCATGTTGGGGAAGAGCTAGGTGCCGAGGCCGGTCCCCATCACCCGGCTTTCGGTCTGTGTGGCGTGGAGAGATGTGATGCTATGTCAAGTTTACCTGGCAAACCAGAAAGCTTGCGGAGGAGAAATGGTTATCCCAGTTTTCCGTGTACCGCGGCTCATGTGTGGTCCTGAATTTCTAGGATCCAGGAGCCGTGATAGTCTGTCTGTCCTCAGAGGGTGAAACTTGCGGATTCATGTGTCTCAGAGTGTTCATGGTGCTCCAATAAAACAATCTCGGGCTGATCATATGGGAGGAAATGTAGTTTTAACTTCTATTGGCTCTCTAATATTTACCTTTGAAGCCATACTTTCGTCCTCTGAGGGGATGTCCACCTTGGAGTCTTTAGGTCCTTATTAGTTCCAGGGAGAGGAAAGGGAAATCAGGCAACATTCAGAGGCTCCTGGCCTGCCCTCCCACCTCCACCCCTTTTGCTTTCCTTTTCCTTTTTATGGCAACAGGAAGTTCAAGCAGACTTTAAAAAAATACGCATTTTCATTAAATGTAATTTTATTCCATTAAATGCAGTTTCATTAAGTGTATTTTATAGTTGACAAATGATTAATTAATGATGTCTGTGGGAGGGGAGTTCCTTTCACATAAACTGAACACATATCCAAGAGTCTCTGATGGTTGGGTGGCCTGAAGGGAAGCTCTTTGAATTCTTACTTGCAGCACATTATGCATTCTTTGTCAGAATCTTTACTTTACTTATTTTAGGCATACTGTCCTGATACTACTTAAGTTTTCATTTCAGTTCTCCCTGCCTGACCCCTCCCTCCTGCCCTGGTTCCCCCTTGTCCCTATGCACCCAGCTCCCTTCTCATGTTGCGCTTGTACATTTCTGATAAGGAACAGTCGGGATTGATCTTTAGAAATTCCACCTGAAAATATTCTCCTCACCATATTGGCAGTTTTTTTTTTTTTTTAATGATTTTATTTATTTGAGAGACACAGAGAGAGAACGAGCGGTGGGGAGGGGCAGAAGGAGAGAGAGAGAGAGAGAAGCAGACTCCCTACCGAGCAGGGAGCCTGACACAGGGCTCGATCCCAGGACCCGGGGATCGTGACCTGAGCTGAAGGCAGACGACGCTTAACCGACTGAGCCACCCAGGCGCCCCCATATCGGCGGTTCTTAGGGTTGTCTTTGGCTCCTGTTTTCCCAGAGGTCTTTGTGGTGGGTGCCACGAATTATATTTGCTATGCTCAGTATCCTACGCTGATCTGCCCGCTGGTTGTGAAGAGGGCTGTTAGCTCCCGACTTGCAGGCGCAGAGAGTATGAAACGTAAAGGGGATAAAAAAGCACACGCTTAGATTTATTTTTATGAGATGATCTTTGACTAGAGAATGTTGGGCAAAGCTACAAAGGCAAAGGTATTTTCAAATCAAGACCAGTAAGAACACAATCTCTCGAATATCCCGTAACTGTACAGTTTTCTCTAAACTACCTTTTAAAAACTTCGTCAAAAGAGCAGTCGTGCTTTCTCCGCTTACCACTTAAAACTCGCAACGTCGCTCTATTTTATTTTACATAAAAAAATATTCATGTAGCGCTTTCCCCCCGGAGACCCCAAGAACCGCAGAGAGAGTCATTTATAGCCTAGTAAGAGCAGAACTTACAGAGTCCATTACATCATGCATGATAAAGTCCCTGGAACAGATTTTCTTTGAAGTGCTTGGGTGAAGAAGATCATTGTATGCACCCTTTCCAAATAAAAAGATAAAATGACACTCGGCTAGTAATGGCGGCTGAGCTTCATAGCGTGGCGTGGTACCGTGCTCTGCTTGAAAGAGACCGTCCCATGGGCTCGTCCCAGGGCCTTTTGGAGATTCTGGGGGGCGGGCAGGATGACACAGTTTTCGTTTGAGCAAATCCAATGTGGAGCAGACCCTGCGGCCAGCCACATGTTGGATTCCTTTTGAAGTTCTGAGGGAGGAAGGGCTGTAAATTAAGTCTAGTTAGTACTTTATTTTCCTTCCCGTTTGTTATTTTAAACAAGTAAACAGGGACAAAACCTCACCGCTCTTCGGTGGTCTTGGCGCTCCCCCCCCCGCCCCGAGATGGCTTCCCCGCATCCTGATGCGTTCTGTGTGTTCTTCACCCCCCCACCCCCCGGTGGTTCGTGAGGCCCGGGTCGGGGGAGGCAGTCGGAATGGGGCAGAGGATGTAGTGGAAGCAGCAGGCTGGGGCCGTGGGCTCGGGGCTGCTCAGGGCTTCGTGAAACGTGGGCTTCATTTTAAATATTTAAAGTTTCAAACTGGTAAAGGGGATGGATTGAATCTAGGCAATTGGACACTGTGGTGGGGGGCAGGGGAACAAAGTGAACGAAGCCTTGAGGAAAATACGGTATGGAGTGTGAGTGTGGGAAGCCATTTGGGGAATAAAACGTTGGAGAGAGGGCGGTGTTGGTGAAAGGGGTCTGAGGCGATGAGTCCGGGCATTCCGTTGAGCTCAGTGAACATTTAATAAGTGCCCGTCTGGGCCAGGCAAGTGTGCGCACACTGGGGATTCAAAGAAGATGCTGTTTTGCCCTCGGGGCTCTCAGTCTAGCAGGGTGCCAGTCAGTGAAGCATATCATTGCAACATAATTTAGTGAATCCAGAGCAAATGATATTCCAGAGTGTTGTGGAAGACAAAACGGGAAGTTTGTCCTCCTGTGTAGTCGTGGAAGACTTCCTGCAGGAGGGCTGCCTGGATTGCTTCTTGCAGAGCGAGGAGTGAATCATGAGAGGAATGGAGAAGGGAATGCCAGGCCAAAGGTCCGCGTGAGCGAAGGCAGCGTGAAACACCGCGGTGCCGCCTGGCAGCTTGATTTTTCAGGCACACGGTGTGTGGGTGAGAGAGGGAGGACACATCGGGCTGTCTTCTCCCTTCCCTGGACCACTGCAAAAGCTGTCCATTTTTCCGTTCCTCAGATGCGTCTTCCATACGAAGTCGGAGTGTATGCATCTATAAAGCAGATCTGATCCTGTGATTGACCTGTTTAAAAATCCTTTAAGTGGCTTCTACTGCTTGTAAGATAAAAGCCCCTGACCCTCTCCTACCTTTATCTAGCAGTGCCAAATTTCCCTCAGGTTCCACCGCTTTCTTTGGGTTTTTTCTTCAGGCTGAGAAGTCCCATTTAGGCCACACATCATGTACAGACATGCCAGGTACCCCCTGGCCTTCACTGGGCTCATCCCTCCTCATCCGTGATGAACGGTTTAGGGGTTACTTCCTCCAGGGAGCTGACCTTGACGTCCCTCCTGCCCACTCCCGCAGGGACCTCTTTATACCCCCTAATTCTTGGGGTCTCTATCACTGCCCTCAGCTCATTGTTTTCTAATTATCCCCTTGTGTCTAAGGCTGCTCCTGGTCTGAAATATGAGCTCCTAAAGGATCTGTAACTTTTCCATTTCTGTATCCCCGGTGCTTTGCCTGAAGTAGCGTGGGAGTGGACCTATGTCTCCCGTCCTCTTTGCTGTGGCACACTGGGCTCTCCTCTGTGTGGGCCCCACCCCAGCTCAATGCCAGCTCTGGGCTTCTTTCCCTCAGGCCTTCCCTTTTTCATTCCCAGCTAACATATCCTCTCTCTGGCCTCACTCCCCATCCTCATGGCCCCTGAGCTTATTTATCAGGGCTCCTGTCTCAGGCTGCAGTCATGTGTGATTTCAGAGTAGCCGCGTGAGGTACCGTTGTGTGTATCACTCATTTGATGGGTGAGTGACTAGACCCTGAGAGAGCTTAAATAAGTTTCCTGATGTCACACAGCCAGCAAGTGGTAGAGCTAGGGTTTGACCATAAATGTGCATTCCTGACCACTGGGCTCTACTGCCTCTCAGTAATGAATCAGATTGTGGTTTGCTTGCTGATGAATCATGTGATGAATGGTTTTGTATAAAATTGAAATTAGTTTTAGTTTTTATTTACCCTGTGTATATATATATTTTTAAGTCATCTCTACACCCAACATGGGGCTCAAACTCACAACCCTGAGATCAAGGGTCATATGCCCTACTGACCGAGCCAGCCAGGTGCCCCAAAATTAGTTTTTTTTTTTTTTTAAGATTTATTTATTTGAGAGAGAGAGCGCACAGTGGGGAGGGGCAGAGGGAGAGGGGGAGAGAATCTCAGGCAGACGCCACAATGAGCATGGAGTCCGACGTGGGGCTCAATCTCACGACCCTGAGATCACAACTTGAGCCAAAACCAAGAGTCAAAGGCTTAACCGACTGTGCCACCCAGTTGCCCCCCGAAATTAGTTTTTGAATGATTCCCATAACTTGGATTTTTAGACTCGATTTGATGGGAAGTGTATTTATTATAAAATGGAGTGAATCTTATGGCATGTGAAGTCTATCTCAGAGGGAAAAACAAAACACATTCTCTAAACTTTAGCCGGTTGTTCTAACCACTAGCTAACTTCAGTGTAATCCATGTCACTAGATGATTCTTCTGAGAAGGGTAGGTTGTAGTGCTTGGAAAATAACTGCATGGGAGGTGTTCATCCTACTTAACCAAAAAGGAAAAACAAATGAACTTTTAGGACAGACCTCGTAAGGAACAAATGACCAAATACTGTGATCAAATGACTAAATGATTGAAAATATTTTTCTAGGGGTGTTGGGTGTGGCAGGAATGTGCTTGTCATCATTTTTATGTATCACTTATTCATCCGTTATTTTTAGCACTAGGCTTCCTCCCCTCCCCCCCCCTTTCTACAGCAGACCATAACCTGAGCTCGTTAAATGACTGTAGCATATTAGCAGTAGAGGGGAGACTTCTGCACTGTTTTCATGATATTGCTTAAAAAATGGGAGGTTTCCTTCTTAATTTTGTTCTTAGTACTTTTTTCTTTTGCAGTGGAAGTTAATTCCTTAGAGTGAGTTTTCTTCATGTCATTTTTCTGTTTTGTGCAGGATGTTAGAAGGAATAAAAGCTCAGTCTACATAGAAGTTGAATGTTTGTTTTCGTGTCCTGATATTTATCTTAAAAAATAAATGTCTAGGGACCATGATCAGTATTTAAGGAACTTAGAAAAAGAAAAAGAGGAAAAATAGTCTTGGTTTAAGGGAATTGATTTTGGGCATTTTTAGTGTTTGATAATGTTCAGAAAAAAATCTCCAGAAATTCCCTGATTAATGTGATGTCAGGTAACATTACTGTATTAGTGATGATGGTGATGGAAATTCCCGAAGTAGAATTGTAATAGCTACAAAATTGTCTTCTGTTTCTCCCTTTACATTTGTAAAAATGTATCTTTATCTCCTACTTTATTCATCTTTTGAGGGGTAATTATAAAATATGTTTATCTTTTTCATTAACATTGCTTAAAGTTTGAGGGCGTCTGGGTGGCTCTGTTGGTTAAGCGTCTGCCTTCGGCTCAGGTCGTGATCTCGGGGAGTGTGGCATTGGGCTCCTTGCTCAGTGGGGAGTCTGCTTCTTCCTCTCCCTCTGCCCTTCCCCCCTGCTTGTGCATGCTCTCTCTCTCTGTCAAAATCTTAAAAACACTGCTTAAAACTTGGGCTGAGCTCTGTACATCAAGGCTGGTAGAAGACTGAAATACGAAATGTTCAGTAGGAATAGGGCACCCAAGTAGATAGTTTTACATCCTTCCATGTTGAACACCTGGGGATTTGTGGGGAGAAGTAAAAGGTGACAGGTGAAAATTTACATGAGAGTTGCTGCGGTAGGTTTCAGAGAGTGCACAGACGTTGTTCAGGGGCTGCATTGTAAGTGCCTGATAGAAGCTTATTCCCACGTGTTGCTCAGCTCAGGATCTGCTCCGGGCCTTTGCTGGTCTGGAAGGGTGAGTCACTCCCCTCCGGGGGCTCCGTTTCCTCTGCTGAGAAACAAAGGTGTGGTAATGCTGTTGCCCACGCAGGCTCACTGCATATGTTCACAGACTTTCTCAGTGTCATGAGGTCTGTTTGAGCTTGTGGATCAGCCTTTTTGCTTCCCTCTTCCCTCCAAGTAACCCAAGCATCTGAATCCATGTCCTCACCGTACTTTCACCCAGTATTCTCCCAGTTCCTTCTCTATAGCTTCGGTGAGTCTGTCGAAAGAAAAATCAGATATTTCATTGTTTCTTATCCAACCACAAATCCTCATTTAACCTCCATTGGCAAATCCTCTCTAAGAGAACCACGGCCTTCAAAACAAGAGAGATACTGTCTTTGAATACGGAGCAGCTGTGTGGCTGATGATGACAGACTCTGCTGTAGAAATCTGTGGAGGTGAAGGCTGGATCAGTCAGGGTTCTCCAGAGAAATGGAACCAGTAGAATGTATGAAAGAATATGGATAAAGAGATTTATTATAACGAACACAGTCACATGATTGTGGAGACACACAAGTCCCAAGATCTGCAGCATCAGCAAGACTCAAAAATAGTACTGTTCCCATTCTAAGACTGGCAGACTCGAGACCCAGGGTGGGCTGATAGTTCAGTTCAAGTCCAAAGTCAGAAAAAAAAGCCAATATCCCAACTGGAAGGCCACCAGGTGGGAGGAATTCTCTCTTCCTTGGGGAAGGGTCAGCCTTTCTGGTCTGTATTTAGGCCTTCAACTGATTGGTGAGGCCCATCACATTGGGGAGGGCCACCAGTTTTACTCAGCCTACCCATCTAAATGTTACTCTCTCAAATTCCTCATATCAGTGAGATCATATGATAATTGTATTTCTCTGATTGACTTATTTCGCTTAGCATAATACCCTCTAGTTCCATCCACATCGAAACAAGACAGAGGATCATAGGGGAAGGGAGGGAAAAATGAAACAAGACGAAACCAGAGAGGGAGACAAAGCATAGGAGACTCTTAATCTCAGGAAACAAACTGAAGGTTGCTGGAGTGGAGGGGGGTGGGAGGGATGGGGTGGCTGGGTGATGGTCACTGGGGAGGGTATGTGCTATGGTGAGTGCTGTGAATTGTGTAAGACTGTTGAATCACAGACTTGTACCTCTGAAACAAATAATACATTATATGTTAATTCAGAAAAAAAAAAAGATGAACTTTAGGAAGTAATTATTTTATGAAAGCTTATCTTTTCCAGGGTGAAACTGATAAGATACTAGCAGTGCTTGAGACAAAAAAACAAAACAAAACAAGAGCAATAAATAAATGTTACTGTCATCCAAAAACACCCTCATAGAAACACCCAGAATAATGTTTGACCACAACTCTGGACACCTGGTGGCCCAGTCACGTTGACACATATAGTACAAGCCATAACAAAGGCTGAGTCAGGATGAACGTGGGAAGCATTGTTGAAATGGAGAAGTCATAAAGTCCCTTCTCATTTGTATTTTTAATTTAAAATTAAATTTCGACCTCTACCATGTACAGTATTGATTGAAATGCTAGTTCTCTTGAAACATAATTGCATATGTTAATGAACTTCTTCATCTCTGTAAGGTTTGCTTTAGGCTCTCTGGGTCCCCCAAGCTCTTCTTCCTTCCAAATGACGTTAGCATTTGAATCCGTTTTCTTCTCATGAATTTACCTGCATTTTGTCCCAAGTTTTGGGTGGAGATGTCGAGGCATGCTGAAGATGATCACAGCGTTTCTGGCAAGATTTTAAGACTGCCTGTGTAAAGCTGGGCTGGAATGGTCTTTACTTTCCAGTGATGTTTTGATGTGTAGTCACATAAATACATTAAGTGACGCCTTTAAAAATACTTTGTAAACCGCAGATTTCAGTGAAAATATGAGTGTCATCTTCCCTGATCTCTCATGATTGGCGTAGACCCAGATTTTGTTTTACTTTATATTTTTGTCTTTTTACTCCACCATGGATGGCGTGGGCTTCTTCCTCTTGTGGTATCCAATGCCTGATTGGTTTTCTGTCCTCTGATGCTTCCATCCGCAACACAGCCCCTAGGAATTATCTTGTACAGCGGTTTCATGTGGAGGTATAAAGGAGGGATACGCTTTAATACACTACCCAATCTGGAAACACCTACGTATTATTAGAAGACAAAGAATGCATCTGTAATGGTGGATTTTCAGGAATCACCTAGAGAAGATATTTGAGAGGCAGAACTGGGAGTATAGTTTTCACTGTGGCTTACAGCTTCTGGTAGGTGTCAGTTTATGGTTGCATACTGGCCATTTGTTACTTCTGGAATCTAGAATTGGCAAGATCAAGAAGAGATTTGTAGTTTCGATTTGGACTGGCTTGTTGGTCTAGTGTAGTGGTCCTCAGGAAGGCTATGAACCACAATTGCTGGAGTTGCTTTTGAAATGTAAACTTCCCTAGCCTTCACACTTCATGAGTAGGTTCCTCACGTATCTGGCTTGGACAAGTTTATTGATAAAAGCCAACAGGTCATTCTAGTATTCCTAAAAGGCTGACCCAGGTGGCCATCACGTCGCTAATACGGATGTACAGAAGCTTACACAAGGTTACATTTGCTGCGGAGATTGAGAATTTTCGGTATACTCTGGGACTTTGTTGTTTTGCTGACAGACCATGATGAATCAACAGATCATTTTAGATCTGGTAGCCATTGTATTTTTTCCATGTAGAGAAGGTGCACAGTGACCTTCCTACGAAATCGATCCAGAGAACCTGGGTGTGGGGGGGGAGGTGAGGAATAGTCAGAGTTTGTATTGCTTTTCTCTCGGGAGAGACTGAAGGGACCAGAGTGTTCAGTTGGAGATCCTTCAAAATATCATTTATCCAGAATTAAGGATTGGCCTGGAAAGTTTGCTGTGAAGAGTTAGAATCTGCTTGGAGGCTGAACCAGGGCCAAACCAGCGATGCGGCCAGTGCAGGTGAAGTGACATGTGCATCCTCATGACAAGCCCCCGCTGCAGACCTTCTCCTGAATGTGGAGATTGTTCTGACTGCCGTTGGAAGGCCAGCTTTCCGCTCTGTCGCTGAATCCCTGTGTTGGCAAGTTTCTAGAGCCCTCTTCGACTTTTGGTTTATCTTTAAATAAAGGTAATACTTACACGTAAATGTGTTTTGAACCTTGGAAGGAGGGAAAGTGGCCCTCAGAATTTGACTGTCTTTCTTTACCAGTTCACAGTTTCAGCTTTGAAGAAGCACATAGGTATTTCAGTGGTGTAAAAATGCGTTTTAGTTTCATTCAGATGTATAGATGGCGATTATTCCGTAATACACTTAAAATAGGAGTAAAAGCTCTATTTGCCTTTACCCCTGAAGCCCATTTGCTTCTTATTACTTTGAGTCGTTTACTCAGAATGCACGGCAACGTGACAGTGTGTCCATTATATGGCATTTGTTTGTGTGCAGTTCACTTAATCTGGTTTAAGATCGGAGGCTGGTGATGTGTAGGGAAATTAAAGTGAAGTAACTGACTTACAGTTGTGTATCCTGCCTTCAGTTGGCCCGGCTTAGAGTGCTGGAGTTCTCCAGAGGTCATGCAGTTTTGGCGTGGTTTTGGATTGGGACCACCGGCTTTGTTCTGTTCTGGGCCGTCCTGATGAAGTCCAGTGCTGTCTGACCCACTGTGTTTGGGCAGGAAGGCTTGCGAGGGGCTGAGCAGGGAAGGCTCATTTCAACCACGCAGCACCAGCTGAAACAGATTGTTCCTTGAAGTTTGTGAAAGGGATCATATTTTCGGTTGGACCCGTGAAAACTTCTCATTGTCATTTCAGTTACCCCTCTTCTTTCTTAAACAGATCCAGCAATGGGAGCAGAACCTGGAGAAGTTTCACATGGATCTGTTTAGGATGCGTTGCTATCTGGCCAGCCTACAAGGTGGGGAGCTGCCAAACCCCAAGAGCCTCCTCGCTGCTGCCAGCCGCCCCTCCAAGCTGGCCCTCGGCAGGCTGGGCATCTTGTCGGTTTCTTCTTTCCATGCTCTGGTAAGTTCCTGGGAAGGGCTGTTTGTGGCATTCAGGGAGGATTGCGGACGCTCACCTTTTCCCAGCGGGTTGCCCTTCAGCTGTCCTGGGACTTAACCCAGTACTGCCCAGGGGCTCCCCCCGCCCCCCGGGTGGGGGGCCAGACTCTGCGGGGATGGAGGGTGGGAGGCAGCCTGCTCTAGAGAGTCCTGGCTTCTCTGCCGCCACTTCTAGGAACCCAGCTCCTCGTAGACGGTTATGAAATATTCACATCTGCATCTGCCGTTCTGTTTCACGTCCTACAGTCAGGAAGGTGGAAATCCCTGAGGAGCAGCAACAGGGGTGTGAAGAATGAAAAGGCTGGGCGAAGGGGGTTTTGTCTGTCCTGCACAGAGCCCCACTGGGTTTTCCACAGCGGCTCCGGGGTGGCTGGCTTCTGTGGCTAGTATGAGAGCTCCAGCCTGGGGGGGTCTGCGGATCGTTTTGCCGGCCCCACTGCCCGCCCTGGAGAGATCTGAATGTTGTGACTAGGCTGGCGTTACCCAGATAAGAGATAGCCAAATGGTGGATGCACGTGTGGTATGTCAGACATGCGGTAGCTTTTGGCCAGCACATGATGGTTACATCAAGCAGTGCTTACTTCTGTTCAGGCAACCGTTAATTCTGTCACCCCAGATAATATGTCTTAAGATTTTTAAAACTGTGTTTTTAATTAGGTATGTTCTAGAGATGACTCTGCTCTCCGGAAAAGAACACTCTCACTGACCCAGCGAGGAAGAAACAAGAAGGGTATATTTTCTTCATTAAAAGGGCTGGACACACTGGCGAGAAAAGGGAAGGAGAAAAGACCTTCTGTAACTCAGGCGAGTTCCTCAGGACAGGAGGGACAGCAGACTTAGTGGGAGATCCTTGATAGTCAGCAGATCATAAATGCTCGTCATCCGTTAAGAATGAGATAAAAGTTGATTCAGAGGAATGCGGTCCTGGCATGGGCTTTTTCCAAATGGGAACACACAAGTCGCCCAGCCTCCTTTTGGCACTTCCGGAAAGGTATTCACACCTTGCTCACAGCTGCAGCTCCAGGCACATGTAATCAGATGAGAATCCACACTTTTCATTGCCTTTAGAATATTTATCCCCCCTAAGATTTGATGTTAAAATAAACATGTAAAGTTAATAATAGAGTAACGGCAACCAAATTCTGTTGATAGTGCTAGACACTTTTCTCGCTTAATCTTTCTGACACAAAGGAGGCATTTTGTCATCAGATTTTTAGAGATGAGAAGCCTGAGGCATGGAGAGGTACGTCACTTCCTCAGCCTTGTTCACCCCGTGCCCGTGGGGCAGGGCTGGCCTCGATCTTCCTGGATCCAGGGCTCTGTAGCACTGGGCTGTTGGCAGCTGCTGAGTGTCCTAGAGGAAAGACACCTGTTTTAATATTTTATTTTATTTTAATTAATTTTAAAAAGATTTTATTTGAAAGAGAGAGCACAAGCAGGGGGAGGGGCAGAGGGAGAGGGAGAAGCATACTCCCCCCTGAGCAGGGAGCCGGATGCAGGGCTCGACCCCTGGATCATGACCTGAGCCGAAGGCAGAAGCTTAACCGACTGAGTCCCCCAGGCACCCCTGTTTTAATATTTTAAAAATAACGTGAGCACTCATCGCTGAAATGGGGCTCACGTATAGTGAATTGTCTTCAGAACATTTTGAATACTCCTATCTGAAGTAGTTCCTAATGACATTAATATAGTATATGATAATGAATTTTATGTTGCAGACTAATATGTTTTAGGATTATTATTTTTTCAAAGACTGTTGAAAAGATGAGTTCTTCATGTGTTAATCTGATCATTTAAATGGAAAGGAAAAATGTGATGAAGTCTGAAGAAATTCTTGGTTTTACTTTTAACATGTTATTCTGAATAGGCTTCCAGTGTCATCTGGAAGAGAGGGTGGTCACATCTCATGGAACTTGATTTTCTGATTTTATATGGATATTTATTTGATTGTGTATCCTAGTTTTGTGAATTGCGTGAATCACAGATAGAAGCCACTCCTTTGACCTGTTTATAGCCCTGGAACCATAAAGGAGGAGTGATGGACAAAAACACATGAACCCTCTTTTCCATGGTCTCTGTTTTGCATATTACTGTACAATTTTTATATACTCCTATACAATGGAAAAGAATATCACATTTTAAATTGTGGTTCTACTTGTACTTTAATTGTGAAGTAATCATGTGTTGGTTGTAAGTGGGAAAATACTTCTTCATTAGAGATGGTAGCTACCTATACACCATTGGTTAATGCTAGGCTTATATTTTTGAATTGAACTTCTGTGAATGTATTTGAGGCAAATTTTGGTTTTAATCAAGACAGTCAATTCTATATAATTAAATGATAATGGTAAATAACTTGATAACTTGCTCCTTTTTCTTAAGTGTTGACATTCAGCTAACTGTATCGGAGCCTAATACGGTCTTTATCCCGTCCGACGTGGTAAACGTTCTTAATGTAAGATTCTTGAGAAGCAAAAGCATTTGGTTGAACATTTTTGTTTTAAAAAGATAGGAAACTAATCGCAGTATTTGTATTTATGTAACTGAATGACGTAGATGTGGGTAGGTATCCATAAATGTTTAAACGGCCAGTTCTTTAATGTTTGTTATTTCACTACAAAATCTGGAAGATAAGAATTAGAAAAAGGAAATTATTCCTCATCCCTCTACCCAGACGCAACCACTGTTAATATTTAGCTGTATTACTTCCCTATTTTTGTTCTGTGCACATTTGGAAAAGAGTTACGAGCTTGATGTTGGTGGTTTCGTGAGCCCAACTTTGAGCTCTGTTTCACATCTTCAGAAATGTGTACTTCTTGGTTAAAAACAACATCAAGAAGATCCAGGGTTACTGGAATAATATATGACATTATAGAAAAGTAAAATTTGTAACCATATGGGAAGTAAAAAAAGCAACTTTTCCTTTAAAGTTAAAACTTTAAATGTAGTAGAGTAGTAATTAGTATAAATTGTGATGTGAAGATTCTATAAAATGTTACGGAACATAAAATTTTAAATACTGAAAAAGGGTAGCTGCCAAATGAACATTGCAGAGCCATTTCGTTAGCCTTTGATTCAAGTGGCAGTTAGGCATTTTCTGGAACTCAGCAATCCCAAACTCCCAATAACTCCAGTGAGGGGAACATTGTGTATGTAGCAGCCATCTTGTTTTACGTTGATGACGCAAGTGCTAAGTTAAGCGGGCAGTGCTAGGTCACGGTCTTTACATGAATCTCTTGAAAATTAATTTAGAATTCATGTGGTCCCTAGTGCATAAGTAAGAGTTATCCTCAGAATGCCAAGTAATTTTGAAGATCTCTAAATTCATGGTAACCCTATCTTAAAAGTGGCACGGCTAGATTAAGATCAAAATAGCAACTTCCATTTATACTTCCCTATTGCTCAGCAGTGCTTACCCTCGTTTGAGAGTTTGGTGAATCCAAAATTGCATTTTCCTCTCAGGGTGGATAGAGAGCTTCACAGACAGTACATCCATGCTGTGAATCAGCAGCCTTTGGATCACCAAGTGCCCTCAGTGGAGTTGAGCGCAGGGAGGGTCCTTGTCTAGACTCCAGAAGAGTTTCTGACTAAACAACTCAGAACCATTTCCGAGTGGAATTAATCATTTCTGAATGGAATTATGGAGTAGGGCAAACAGACAAACTTGCGCTTTTCCTTTGGGGTTTTTTCAAATCCACACCTTCCCCTTACAGCTGTGTTTCCTGTTACTGAGCGATTTCTCTGTCTTCTTCACTAAATCATTTTATCTTGGGTTTTCTGTCCAATAAACTTCTCAACTATTTGTAGAGGTTGAAACCTGATTTTAATAGGCTTGGACAAATGTTATATGCTTTTGCAGAAGTTGGCAGTATTAATAAATTAATTGGGATAATTTGGCCACTTGACAATTTAGCTGGAAAAAAGTTGAGGAATGGTTGAGTATTACACTGTTGATGGGTCCAGAGGGGAGGTAAGGGAGGTACTTTCCGGTGATCCTAAAATAATACAACACAGACAGCTACCTGTTCTGCCTTCATGTGAGTCTGGCCTGGACTGTGGGCTGTTCAGTGTGCTATTTTATTGTTGACAGTGCTCCTAGTGGGCTGCCCAGCCTAAGGTGTCCTGAGATGGGGTAGAAAACCTCCACTCAAAGCCCCATTCCCCTTCACCTCCCCTTCTCAGAGATCAGGGGCTGCAAGAGTGTGGGTATGAGACGGAATGGTTTGTGCCAGGGGTCATGTGGCTACGTTGCTCCTCTCTGTTCTTGGTGATCTCGTTTTGCTAGATCTGACCAACCGTGGGGCCACAAGGATGCCAAGTCCAAACCTTCCTTTTTTTTTTTTTTTTTTAAGATTTTGTTTATTTATTTATAGTGTGAGCTGGGGCAGGGGAGGGCAGAGGGAGAGAGAATCTCAAGCTGAGGGCAGAGCCCCGAGCCCCCATGTGGGGCTCAGTCTCACAACCCTGAGATGATGACCTGAGCTGAAATCAAGAGTCAGGTGCTTAACCAACTGAGCCACCCAGACGCCCCTCAAACTTCCTTTTTATAAATCATACCATCAAAATGTCAGACTTCTATAAATGAATATAAATCATTTCCATTCCCTGCCCCTTTGTTTCTATACACTGCAGAGCCTATTTCAAAATCCAGATCAAATTACCATCCTTTTTTTTTTACTTGATTAAAAAAATTATATCACTATTACAGGTTTCCCCATGGATCAGAAGTAGATCATTCCTGTGAAACCTTTCATAAACCGAAATAGCATTAGGTGAAGAAGCAAATACCATTAATTTATATGGAAAATTTTTGAGCATTCCCAGAGCTAAAAAGTAACATTTTGGGCTTTTCTGATACTTTAGGGCACATCTTGCTAAAGGATGCACAAAATAAATCGAGGTACAGCTCAGAAGCTCACAGACACAGTTCAAAGCTCTGGTGGGTTGATGCTCAGATGACAAGTGTGGCTCCCAGGGAAGGACCTTGGCCCTGTCCCTCTTGCTACTGGGGTGTGCGTGCACGCATGCTGTCTCTAGAAGGGCTTACTGCTGCAAAACAGGCACTGAATGTGTTTCTGCTTTTCACCTGATTTCATCAAAGTGAGTGAAACTCTTCTGTGGATTTCTTTCAGTTAGCTCTAACAGGTACAAACAGATCTTTCATGAAAGCGAAGTGACACAATGTGAACTATAGAAAAGTGGGGGACACCTCTGTTTCTTTGGTTTGCTACCTCTTACCCTCAGTGATGCGACCAAGTTGTGTGTCCCCGGCAGGCTTGTAATTGGGACCCTTGCTCTGTATAGTTTATATTTTATGATTATGTATATATTCTCAGTCCATAGCACACTGCTGAGGATAGAGTATCGCTTAATAGATCTGCCTATTGTCTATATCAGATGCAGTCCTTTAATAATAGTTGAGAAGAAATGTTTGATCTGTAATAAAAAACATAGTTTGAAGGTTATATCTCTTCCGTCGCTAAATAATAATTTAAAATTCCTACTTTGAAAGTTAAGAGATTCTGTCATGGAAGCATTTTTTATTAACTGAAGTTAACGTCAGGCTTTGAAAATAAATTTTGCTAAAAAAGCTTTTGATGGTCAGAATTAAGCTTAGTGCTTATTTAAATTGTGCTCAAATTACCAGATGATCTTCTTGTGATTTAATTGGTAAGTCCCATTGGCGCTATAATCAGTGAGAGGAAAATATTGCATCTGTTTTTTAAAGCATATACACTTAAACATTTATTCCTATTTTAACTAAGAATTGCCTCTGGTGTAGGGACACTGAATGAATTCTTTTGACATATAGGGCTACTTTGTGTATTTATCATTTCTGGACTGCAGAACTCAGATAACTAGGTTTAAACTGAGTTGCAGGTGGAATGAAGGGCGTTTGTTTTTTTGTATCTCTGGGACTTAAAATTCTGCCTGTAGCTGGTTGAATCATATCTCACTAGTTTTCCTCTGCTAATCATTGTTGGAGAATATTGATAATTTGCACAGAGCATCTTCTCATGTATAGCCAATGTATGATGTCCATTAGCCATAAAGAAAGGCAGCCAAGTTCCTGAGCGTCGGGAGGGAGGGGTCTCGGGCATTTTAAACTATTCCACTCTAATTGGTGCGTCATATAACAGTCCCAACAGTGAGTCATCCTAATTCAAAATCTGTTAAGATTGGAGTAAAGCCAGCCTTATTTGAGCATTTTTGAAAGGACATTTTGGCGAGCCCAAAATGAAAGCTTTTCATAGCATGCTTCTTGATGAGTAATAATGAGTCTCAAGCAGTGTTTGAAGGGAGGTGTTTGTTATGGAGATTTTGACAACAAATCCCCCGCTGAGACTCTGGAAGGCAGCTACCCCAGCAGCTTCATTGCAGAAATTGTGGAGCCCCTGGGCCTTGGCTCTTTCTCCTGGAAAATTGGCTTGGGGTGTCCCGACTTTCTGTGGCTGCGAGTCAATGAAGTATTGTCCCATGAGTCATTAGCTCCAAACTGGGAAAAAAAATGCTAATGTTGGTTTTTTAAATGGAAAATAGGAATGAAACCACTTGCTCCTGACCATAGCGAAGTAATCTGTTTAAATAGGATCAGTAGTGTGGGACCCTGCGTAACATGCATGCACATACAGATAGATAGATAGGTACATACATAGGTCTTTGTTTTCCCTTCATATCAGCTGATGTTCGGGCATCAGCCCAAGAAGGAGATAAACACTTTCTCCTCCATGACATTTTGCTGTTATTAAGAAAACCCAGAGCAAGTAACTCCTTTTGTGTTTTCTCCTCATCTCACTTGCTAATAGACTTTCCTTTTATCAGCAACTGTTGTGGAGGGCCCATTGGTGACAGCCAGATTGTGATTTTGCTACTCACTTCCCTTCAGTGATCCAAGTAGTAATTACAAGCCATTTGATCCAGAAGCATCTGCTGTGAGAACATGCGGAGTTTCAATTCTCTCTCCTTGAGGCACACTGAGCATGAGTGACTTGACATGTGCTTTCATGACCATTAATGGAATAGTAATAATCAGTGCTTCTGTAGAAGTCGCCCACGAGGAGGGCACGCCTGAGCCAGGCTGCCGGTGCCAGTCGCAGCCGATCGCACGGTGACCCCAGCACCCGTAGCTCCTCAGGGCTTTGAGACAAAGGCTGGTTCTCCTGCAGTTCTTTACAGTGGCCATTGTTGAATTTCGGGGGTTAAGGCAGCTATGGTAGAATTCTGCAATCCAGACTGAACTTCAAAAACGTTCTTTTGACATTGTTATGGCCCTTTACAGGAAAATGCCTTCAAATGCCATTCCTCACACCCATCTCCTGACCTCCCCATGAAACTGGGGGTTTTAGGCCCCTTTAAAGGTGAGGAAACTGAAGCCCAGAGACGTTAGATAACCAGCCCTGGCAAGGCTGGGATTTGACCAGATGGCCTGTTATATTTTTGCTGTCTATTATTTGCATTTTCTCCAGGAACTGGGAACCTTGAGCAAACTAATTGGAAACTAGCTTTTTTTTTTTTTAAATCTTTAAAAAGATTGTATTTATTTGACAGAGAGAGAGCATGCACATAAGCAGGGGGAGGGGCAGAGGGAGTGGGAAAGGCAGGCTCCCTGCTGAGCAGATCCCCCCCAACCTCCACCACCTCCCCCACCCCCCAATCCCAGGACCCTGAGATCATGACCTGAGCTGAAGGCAGACACTTAGCCGACTGAGCCACCCAGGCGCCCCTGGAAACTAGTTTTTAGCGGGTGGGGGAGGGGGCTTGGGGAGAGGTGGAGTGGGAGGTAGGTTGGGTGTTAACAGCCTTGGCCGAGTAGCTCGCCACCTGCTTCTGGGTGAGTGGTAAAAAGATGAAGGAAGCACCTCAGAAAAGGGTAGGCTGGGAAGAGAGCTTTCCAGATGGCTTAGTTTGTTTGCTTATTTTCAAGATTCTCTTTTCCTCTTATGAAAAAAAAAGGCTTTTATCTGGCTTATTGAGAATAAAGCCATGTGTGTATAGTCTCGGCATGGACAGCATTGACCTTTGAGGGAATCAGTCTAGCTTTTGCTCCAAGTGGGCAAAGCTTATAACCACCTAGGACATCTGTAAACATATAGTCTTTTCTTTTTCTTGTTCTAATTAATTAGTCAACTCCATATTCCTTTTTTTTAAAGATCTTATTTATTTGAGAGAGAGAGAGTGAGAGAGAGCATGAGAGGGGAGAGGGTCAGAGGGAGAAGCAGACTCCCCACTGAGCCCGATGTGGGACTCGATCCTGGGACTCCAGGATCACGACCTGAGCTGAAGGCAGTCGCTTAACCAACTGAGCCACCCAGGCATCCAGTCAACTCCATATTCCTGATGTTTCCTTGGAATAACCAGATTTTCCCCTTCTTTAATTGGGTACGTTTGGGATTGTGTGTTACGCACAGGAAAAACCTTACATGTAAATTTTCATTGCAGGATCTCTTGAGAGGCTATGAATCTTCCACAGCCTTGGCTTTGCTAGGCATCTTCTCTTCCATCGTTTCCTCAGTCTTAGGTCAATAGTGTAGGCTCAGGAAATGATTCCACAGAGTAGCTGTAGGCACAAAGCCTTGTTTAATTGAGTAGAATATGAATATTCTGTCCTTTGGCATTTATCTGCATCCTTTTCTCGTCTAGGACTTTTTCCCCTTCAATAATCTATTGATTTCTCTTCTTAAAATTTAGGGAAGATTAAGAAATTGACACTGTATGGATAGGGCAGCTTTTACCTTTCAAGCCTGTGTATAATTGGGGACTTTTGGTTGCATCCAGTTCAACGCCCCTGTGCTGGATATGTTCTGGGTGCAGAATGCACTGTGTCAAGGTCTGAAGAAGCCAGAGCCAGAAAGACAGGGCTTCTGCTGTCATTTGTCTTAACACCGGGGGTGGGGGGGTGGGGGCGTGAGAGCACCTAAAAATGACTGTCCAGTGAGCTGGGCTTTGCTAAGTGCTGCATCAGGGGATCTAAGACAGTAGACTCATTTAATTGAGTGGAATTGGGGTAGGAGGGAAGGGAGCAAGAGAGACTTCATTAGAGAGGGAGTGGGTAGCATTGGAAATAAGGTTGAAGGATGTATATGGTTTCAGCATTGGACATGTGAGGGGAGGTAAAGCAGGCAAGGGAAATTGAAACGAAAGGAGAGTGCTGCTGCATTGTGGGGAATGTCAGGTGAGCTGTTTTGTTCCACTAGAACCTGGTGTGTGCTGTAGAAGAACAGAAGAGATTCGAGAAAGTTAAGTTGTATCCATTTTGTGGGGAGGTAACTGGCAGGTTGATATTTCTATATAGCGCAGTGGTGGTGAGCATAGGCTGAACCGAGCATAGGCTGAAGCCAGGTTTTTAGGGTTCAGATCCCCGTAGTACCATCATCACAGCTCACTGTGTGCGCTTGGGCAGGTTTCTAGAATTTTCTGAGCCTCGTTTTTCTCACTTGTTACCTAGAGGGTCAGGGCAATGTGTAAAGGGTTGTCAGTGAACTGACAGCATGTGAAAAGCTTATTCCATCCGGGGCACATGACTGCCTGGCTGGCTCGCTCAGTAGAGCATGCAGCTCTTCATTGCAGGGTGGCAAGTTCAAGCCCCAGGTTGGGTGTGGAGCCTACTTGGAAAGAAAAAAAAAAAAAGCTATTCCATCTGGCCCCATGTAAGACAGTCTCTCTATGCTGGAGAATAAAGGATGGGAACAGGAGGAAAGGGAAGGATAGTTGCGAGCTTGTATTTCTTCCATCCCTCTTCCACCTGTCCGTCTTCAGTTTTTCCTGTTCTGCTCTGAAAGTACAAGATTCAGTTGCTTTGCGGGAGTAATCCACTGTGTGACTGCTTGGCCTGGCTTCCTGTGTGGTTTCTTACTCCACAGTGACCTCTGCTGGGGTTTTAGTTTGGTTCTGAGCAAGCCTGGTTTGAGAGGTGGGGGTCTGTACCTTTAAGGAAGTTACCTGCTTGTTACTAATGCACCTGGTTGAAATCACTCCCCAGAGGAAAAGTACCTGGAGGTTGAATCAGAGAAGGAATAGTGATCTGAATGAGATAGGACCCTTCAGGAGAAAGTGGGTCCATGCTGGCTGCCTGCTCCTTGGCTCCAGGCATCTATTCCTCTCTTTTTTCTTTTGGTTTGGCACATGAGGTTGATATTCATTCTGGGCTATGATCATTTTCCAGGAAAATGTACAAAAAGTGACAGATCCATGACAGGTCCAGAAACATCCCTTTGAAGACGAATACCACATTTTTAAAAAGACAGCACAGAAAAATTGATTCTTTTCTTGCTTTTCCTGAGCCTGTTCTTTTGAAATCTTCAATATATCTATTCTTTTTTTTTTTTTTTTAAGATTTTATTTATTTGAGAGAGACAGTGAGAGAGAGCATGAGCAGGGGGGAGAGAGAGAAGCAGGCTCCCCGCTGAGCAGGGAACACAACCTGGGTCTCCATCCCAGGACCCTGGGATCATGACATGAGCCCAAGGCAGATGCTTAACTGACTGAGCCACGCAGGTGTCCCTCTATTCTAGTTTTTTAATCCAGCATAGGAGGATTTTTTTGCTTTGTGGGCTTTTTAATGCATGGAATTCAGAGTAAAATCCATTGATGATAACTTTATGATAAGTAGGCTATAATTATGTGATAGTATTGAAAGTAACATTTTCTAGTGTGTAAGGTATTTTCACATCTGTATTTTTTTGTTTGCAAAATCTGTATTAACTAATAAACCTAAGTAATTATATTACTAATATCCCCTTTTACAGAATAGGAGACAAGGCTCATCAAGGTGAATGTCCCGTCCTGCTGATTAAATGGTAGAATGTGTAACCTGAACAACAGGTTTTTTGATTTCAAATCCCTGGGTCTTTTCTTTACCACCAGTGAAGACCAATGCAAGAATCTAACCAGAGGACAACATTTTTTTTTTTTTTTTTTAAAGAGATTTACTTATTTGAGAGAGAGAGAGAGATCATGAGCAGGGGAGAAGGGTAGAGGGAGAAGCAGACTCCCCACTGAGCAGCGAGCCCGACTCTGGTCCCGACCCCAGGCGGGATCATGGGATCATGACCTGAGCCGAAGGAGATGCTTAACCAACTGAGCCACCCAGGCACCCAGCACATTTCTGAGTTGTTTAATACATGTTAACTATTTTTGTTTATAAATCACGGAAGTTGATGTTAACATGAGATCATTGAATTACCATGCTAATGGGGTCCAGGGAATTAAACATCTTTGGGAAAAGCTTCCTTCTAAAGCTGGTATGTTTGGGGATGATTTCTAAGAGTGTCTAGATGTGAAATAGCTGACGGAAAGAAAAAATAATGTTCCCAGGATTAGGGACTGATTTTAAGAAGCAAGTAGAAATATGAGAGAAGAGAAACCTGCTCAGATGAAGTGCAGTTCGGGTTAGGATGCGGGCAGGCATCAGTGGCCATAAATGAGACCATTTTAAAATTCACGGGGATCAGGAATGCAGATTACACAGGGCGCTTGTCAACCAGCAATTCTAGAGCAGTGAGAGTGGATACCAAGCACCGTTGCATCCACTGTGTCATGTTCAGACTTGGGCTAAGTGGCAAATGGCATGTGGCTAGAACACTGGACGAGGAGTCCATTGCCTTCTGGTCAGCCTCCCTGGGCTTCAGTTTTGTGTGGGTTAAATGAACGAGGAGACACTGGGCCTGTCTGCCCTAGAGGGTTGTGAGAAGCCAGACACAAGGAATGTGGAAGGGCTTACCAGAAAATATGCCATGAATCAAGGGGACATTTTTTTCATAGTGTCCGTGCTTTGTGTATCAAATCTATCTGTATTTTCTTGTGGTATCTGAAAACAGGTGGATGAACTTCTGCATATATACGGTTCAGCAGCCGATGGTGTTCCCCGAGACAACACGTGGGAAGTCCAGACCTACGTTCATTTTCAGGATAATCAAGGGGTTACTGTAATGATCAAGCCAGAACATAGAGTAGAAGATATTTTGACTTTGGCCTGCAAGGTAATGGATTTTGCTGTGGGAATATGTCTCAGTAGAAAGAATCATTAATGTTGCCTCCCTATGCCTTTTAAACCTGTGTGGTATTTAGGACCTCACTTTCTATACTAGGGAAAAGATTAACATCTATTAACCAACATGTTTATTAATGGACATATTTATTACTTTAATTAGCATTCTCTTCTTCCATCTTTTAGAAGAGTGAGTTGTTAGGTTATGGCCCCTTGCCTTCATGAAGAACCTGAGGCGTTTTACTGAAATTCCTAATATGCCTTTGTATCTAGAATAATCATGAAGACTTGTTATTTAAGTTCCTTAGGGACAGTGCTCCGTAAGAAAGTGGCGTAAACTTCGAAGTAGTTTGGTTTACTCCTAAGCAGTTTTATCGAGTTTCTCTAGATTAAACGAGTAACTTGATACTATTCACGGTTGCTTCATGGAGATTGTTATGAGATGGTGTTTTACTCATTATTCAAACTGGGTTTTGTTTCTGAAAAGAATGTTTACACTAAGTCTTAAAGAGAGCCTGCTGGTAATAGACTGAACGTCAGAGCAGAGGTTTTTAATCCACCAGGTGGCGCAGTAGAGCTGAACTCTTCTTAAGTTTCAGAGAAAATGCCATCAAATAACCTGGCATGGTGAGAACAGTCATGTGGACTTCGGTAACTCTTTACCATGTACACTTAACAGATATGAATAATCATTAATTTTATCTTTTAATAGTCTTGCTTTGACTTAAGCCTTAGGACACCAGACATTTATATATGTAACTTTACATTCTTACCAGTTTAATGTCCTCTACTCCGTTATGTAAGGTTTTTATTCAGACAACCCACAATATTGTTTTCTACCAACAACACGAGTTATGAAGTTCATAGGTCTGTAAGTGACATAGGACGCCAGAAGTTGGAGTGGGTCAGTTAGACCCAGTTAGAGCATAGGCCTGAAATAATTTGTGAGTGAGTGAATGAGTACATGTATCAACATTTTCCTTTTGAAAAAACATTTTTTGGGGTAGGAAATTCCTAATTCTGAGGTCTGTACAATATGAGATTTTTCACATTTCACACAATTTCTCTACTTCAGTAATAAGAAACAACTTGGGTAAAACCAATGTATAAAATGATAGTACCTGCTGAGATGGTAAGATCTATCCTATCAGATAATATACTACCCTAAGTTCTTAAAAATACACCTCTTGCTTTTTAGTGATAAGCGGTGTCATTTAGAGAAAACCTTCTTAAAAGTAATTATTTGTCCCATCTTTCTTTTTTTGCACATTTAAATTTCAGCTCTTATGTATGGGTTTAAACTCCACACATTATATACAGTATTTCCTTCAGAAATGTCCACTTTGATTTTTAATGGACAATGATGAATTTAGAAAGAACATTTAAAATCTTGAATGGCTGTCTTTTTTCTTTACAGATGAGGCAGCTGGAACCCAGCCACTATGGCCTACAGCTCCGAAAATTAGTAGATGAAAACATTGAGTACTGTGTCCCTGCACCATATGAATACATGCAAGAACAGGCAAGTGATTTGAACCACATCTAAGGCCTCTTGATTTTAAAAGTGATTTGAACCACATCTAAGGCCTCTTAATTTTATTTGTGGGGGCGCCTGGGTGACTCAGTCGGTTAAGTGTCCGACTCTTGATCTTGGCTCGGGTCTTGATCTCAGGGTTGTGAGTTCAAGTCCCGAGTTGGGCTCCATCCTGGGTGTGGCGCCTACTTAAAAAAAAGTATGTAATTTGTAGGGGAGGGGGGGATTCTAATGTTTTAATTTGGCATCTAGTTTGGAAATCATTAAAATAAATTTCCAAAGGGGCGCCTGGGTGGTTCAGTTGGTTGAGCGTTTGACTCTTGGTTTCGGCTCAGGTCAGGATCTCAGAGTCCTGGGGCTGAGCCCCGCGTCAGGCTCAGCGCTCAGTGGGGAGTCTGCTTCTCCTTCTCCATCTGCTCTTCCCCCAACTTGTGAGCATGCTGTCTCTCAAATAAATAAAATCTTTAAAAAAATTTTCCAAGATATCATGACATTAAATTTTTTGATTTTGTTGTTTTTCCTTTTGTAGGTTTATGATGAAATAGAAATCTTCCCGCTAAGTGTTTATGATGTGCAGCTCACGAAGACCAGCAGTGTGTCTGACTTTGGTAAGCACAGTAACCCCGTCGGAGGGACACCTGGGTGGCTCAGTCGAGTAAGCGTCTATCTTTGGCTCAGGTCATGATCTCGGGGTCCTGGGATTGAGCCCCGTGTTGGGCTCCCTGCTCAGCGGGGAGCCTGCTTCTCCCTGTCCTGCTCCTCTTGCTGTGCTCTCTCTCTCTGTCAGATAAATAAATAAAATCTTTAAAAAAAAAAAAAAATAGGAACCCAGTTAGAGAGCCGTGTTGTCCATCCGTGTCTAGTTTGCTCCAGGATCTTTGGACCTAATTTTTTTTTTTCTTTACGTTTACATTTTCAGTGTCAACTAGGATAGTAGTTTCTGAAATTCCTCTCATTTCCTTCATTTCTATTTATTTATATTAGGCTCAAAAGATGCTTATTAAATAGGGGAAAATGCCAAAGTAATGAAAAGGAATAAGTATAAAAATTGATGAGTTTGAAAGGATGTGGATAAGAGTAACACAACGAATTTACTGGGTGCTGTTCTGAGCTGCGTAACTCCGGATTCCCCTCTGTGTCTTTGCTCTCAGCTTTTCACCCGCCAGAAATGGGGCCTTTCACTGCCCCCCCCCCCATTCCCTCCTCTCTGTGGAGATCCACCGTGGCCTCCAGGAACTAACTAAAGGTCTAACTTTCTTAAAGAAGGCTTATATGACTGCTTTACCTTCAGTTTAAAAAATGAAGGGTCAATATTATCCACGTCATTTTGTAATATTTGATTTTTGCATTTCCATTTGTTTGTCTTTAAACTTGGCTTTAAGCTCCTCATGGACTGTACTCATGTCTTAAAGTTCATTTCAACATTTTATTCTGTCTTTTACCATGGGAACTCAATAGTTAGATAATGATCATCAATACATATCTCCATAAAAGACTATTTCTTGTCTTGTTGAATACATCGATACAATTTTTTTCCTTAAAATGAATCCAGCGGATCAAATTCCAGTCATTGTAATATGTTAGTTTTCTTGGGATTTGTTCTTTGTGTCTTTTTAAAAAAATTTATATAATTGACATGTTCTTTGTTTTTTAATTTACATAGTCTATTTTGACCCAATGTTATGTTGGTTTTCCCTCTGAAGCCTTCTTAGCATTTTGTTTGTATTCTATTGACCTTAACTCTACTTTTCTTGGTGGGTGTTTGTGAATTTTCTTTGTATTTGAATGACTGAAGGACTGAATGAAGACACTTGCAAAGATGCTTTGTGGTGATCACAATCTGCCAGGCTCTGCCCTAGGCACAGAGGAAAAGGGTGGGGGGACACATCATTCTTCTTATTGTCAAAGAACTCCCAGTATTATGGAACCAGGACATGGAAACAGGTGCTCCCAACTGTGGAATCAGAGAGAAGAGCACACCCCGGTGAGGGAGATGCATTTAGAGGCAGGGCTGTCTCACCTGGGTTTTGCATGGAGTCACATTTAGGGCAGGTACGGTATCCATCCAAGTGGTGTTCCACCTACTTAAAATGCCTAACCCCATATAGAGTTGTTTCTTAACAAATTATTTTGTATTGAACTGAATTTAATTTATTTCAATAAGTATTTTTTTTTGGTTTCAACTTCTAAAAAAATTAAAAAAAAATTTAAATTGTGGTAAAACACCCGTAACAAAGTTTACCATTGTAACCATTAAGAATGGTTAAAAATAGCGCTGTGAATTGTGCAAGACTGTTGAATCTCAGATCTGTACCTCTGAAACAAATAATGCAATATATGTTAAGAAAGAAAAAAAGAAGAAGAAGAATGTAGCAGGAGGGGAAGAATGAAGGGGGGGAAATCGGAGGGGGAGAAGAACCATGAGAGATGATGGACTCTGAAAAACAAACTGAGGGTTCTAGAGGGGAGGGGGTTGGGAGGATGGGTTAGCCTGGTGATGGGTATTGAGGAGGGCACGTTCTGCATGGAGCACTGGGTGTTATGCACAAACAATGAATCATGGAACACTAAATCTAAAACTAATGATGTAATGTATGGGGATTAACATAACAATAAAAAAATTAAAAAAAAAAAAAAAAAAAAGAATGGTTAAAAATGACAGCTCAGTGACATTAAATACATTCCCATTGCTGTGCGGCCAGTAACAGCGTCCATGTTCAGAACTATTTTCATGTTGCAAAACTGGAACTCTGTATTTTTTAAAACTCCCCATTCCTCCTTCCCATCCCTTGCCAACCACCATTCTGCTTTCTGTGTCTATGGATTTGTCTGCTCTCAGTATCTCACGTAAGTGGAACCATACAGTATTTGTTCTTTTGTGACTGACTTATTTCACATAGCATAACATCCTCAAGGTTTGTCCATGTGATAGCATGTATTGGAATTTCTTTCCTTTTTATGAGGGCGTAATTCCATTGTATGTACATACTGCATTGTGTTTATCCATTCATCTATCAAAAGATGATCAGGGGGCTCCTGGGGGGCTCCGTCGGTTAAGGGTCTGCCTTCGGCTCAGGTCACGGTCCAGGGTCCTGGGATCGAGCCCCGCATCGGGCTCCCTGCTCGGCGGGAAACCTGCTTCTCCCTCTCCCACTCCCCCTGCTTGTGTTCCCTCTCTTGCTGTGTCAAATAAATAAATCTTAAAAAAAAAAAAAAAGACCAGATTTCTTCCACCTTTGGCTGTTGTCAGTAATGCTGCTCTAAACGTGGGTGTAGCGTCTCCGCTTTTGGACAAGGTCGTGCACTCATATTGAGCCTTCACATCTGACACGTTCCTGTTTTTCTGCCCCTGCCAGATAGCTGCGCTTTCTCAATACCCGTAACTTGACTTCCTCGACACTGCGTGCTTGTGAGAAAAGATGTTCAAGGGAATACTGCTGATTGAGTTGGAGAAATTAATTAGTGTGCTGAATTTAGACTTGTTTTTTTCTTTTATTGTCACTCGTAGGGTTCGCAGTGATAGTTCAGGTGGACGAGCGTCAGCATCTCAGCCGAATATTTATAAGTGATGTTCTCCCTGACGGCTTGGCATATGGAGAAGGTCCGTGTGGCACAGAGTGTCTCCGTTCTCTCTTAATTCAAAACGATGGAATGCAGTCTGCCTAGTGAAATGTTCTTGTTAACAGTTTTGTCAGAAAATGGCTTCTCCTAGAACTAAAAAAAAAAAAGGCAAACGTAATAGTTTAATTGAAAATGCATATGCCTATATATGTGTACATATATATATATATATATATATGGAGAGAGTATTTGGGGGGGTTTGTTTTGAAAGAGAGTATGTACACACACAGAGATGCACAGTGCATGTGTACAGACAGACGGAGAAGGTAGCCAAATAGACACAGACAAATGTTATTTCCCACGGCATTTAACATCAGGTAAATAGAGGAATAATGAATTTGAATGATGGTCAGATGGTTTTCCCTTTTTTTTTTTTTTTTTTTAAGATTTGTTTACTTTAGAGGGAGCGTGCAGGATCAGGGGAGGGGCAGAGGGAAAGAATCTGCAGCAGAGTCCCCCAGGGCGACGAGGGGCTCCGGCTCAAGACCCTGACTGAGATCATGACCTGAGCCAAAATCAAGAGTCGGACACTCAACCAACTGAGCCATCCACGCGCTCTTGGTTTTCTTTTTTCAACCTGTTCCTTCTGGGGGCACCTGGCTGGCTCAGTCCGTTGAGCACACTACTCTTGATCTCCAGGTCGTGAGTTTAAGCCCCACGTTGGGCAAAAAGCTTACTTAAAAAAAAAAAAAAAACCCAAAAACCAAAACCCCAAACTGTTCCTTTTAATCCCAGTTTTGAGAGAGCTGAAATGCGTTATCAGCAGCATCCGGATACTGTGCGTTTTGGGCTTTGCTTTGAAGACAGCAGCAGGATGGTCCCTGAGAATACATGCTTTGAATTTGTGGCTGTCCTTTACCTTCATGTTAAAATACTTCTCTCAGTAATCTCTCTTCTCTCCCTTTTGTTTCCTTTTCCTTGTTCTCAGGGTTGAGAAAGGGCAACGAAATCGTGACCTTAAATGGGGAAGCTGTGTCTGATCTTGACCTGAAGCAGATGGAAGCCTTGTTTTCTGAGCAGAGCGTTGGGCTCACTCTGATTGCCCGGCCACCAGACACAAAAGGTACCTTGTGTTCGTCCTGGTCAGACAGTGACCTGTTCTCAAGGGACCAGAAGAGTCTGCTGCCCCCTCCGAACCAGTCCCAGCTTCTGGAGGAGTTCCTGGATAACTTTAAAAAGAATACAACCAATGGTAAGGCTGTGTTCTTTCTTCCTTCTTCGTTGCTGGTATCAACAGCTGATAATTTTAGGCTGTATATTTTGCTTGCAAACTTAGATTATTTAGGCTGTTCAAAGAATGTTTTCTCATTTATTAGCAGAAGAACACAGATGTCAACCCAGTAGATTTAATCAAAATTTCATGCACTGTGGAAATTATAACACTTTCATGAAAATAGAAAATAAATTTCTGTACAAAAGAATATCCTTTAAAATAGCAGAATCTTTAAAAAAAAAAAATCACCCAGGATAATTTTGTATTGTAATTGCTTTGTGATTGAAGGTAGATGAAAGCCAACATAAATACAGAGTTTGATTTTCTATTCAGTTGAATCTAAGGCAAAAAACCATTTTGTAGCAATCTTTTGGGTTCTTAGAAACGTTGATACAGTTTCATTCTTTACCTCTTTTGTAGGTGCCTCAGCCCCGTAGGTAGTAACTCAGTCTCATAATTCTTTACCTCTTTCGTTAAGTGACTGCTTTCTCAATAAACTGCGAACTTTTCACGTAGGTCATAAATTTTAAAATTTTGGCAAGGCTTAAAAATGAAAAGTTGTATGCCAGCTTATTTTTCTAAAGGTAAAATTTCCACATGAGGAAATAATCTGAAGGTCTGGATTTCTGACTTTATTAATTCATGCATAATTCATGTGTTGCAGGCAAGTAAATCAGAGGCTCCAGCTATTACTGAAAACCTGTAGTTTCTCTCTGTATTCCTGGAGGAAGCTGGTCAAGCCCTGACATGAGACAGAGAGCATAGGGTGTTTATGTTAAGTGCACACAAAGGAATTTTTTTTAGATTTTATTTGTTTATTTATTTAGGGGGTGGGGCAGGGGGAGAGGAGAGAGAATCTCAAGCAGGCTTCTGCACTGAGCACCATGCCTGATGTGGGGCTCAGTCTCACGACCCTGAGATCACGACCTGAGTTGAAACCAAGAGTCGGATGCTCAATGGACTGAGCCACCCAGGTTCCCCCACACAAAGGAACATTTATACTTAATTGCAGTGATAATGGATTTCCAATTGAAATCTCTGCATGATTACTAGAAATGAATGAAAAACACAAAAAGAGGAGTTGTTCAGATAGATTTAATTATAAAGCAAGTTTATTAGGTCATTTTTGGGATTAAAAAATCAGATGTAAGATTTGTGATTCAATAAGGTATATAGTGCTTTTTTCTCTTGGGGCTTCACTCCAATTTAAAATGCCATTAAATTGACTATTGGCATATGAAAGTGGATATCATAAAGCAAAAATCATGGTGGAACTAATTAATTACTTGGTTATATTAGGGCCATCACTCAGTGACCCTGGGCTCTGGTACGGGCCTGAGCATTCCAAATAATACATGCATGTGTCCATTCCTGGATTCATTATTCTTGAGGGATACATTCACTGCCCTTTATATCTCTGTGTATTTTATCATAATAAGAAATTACTGCAGAGTCTATAACACTTTTGGTACTGCAGGAATGAATTTCTATAGAAAGCAGCAAAAATGGCAAATTTACCTTTTTTTTTAATAGTTAAGGATCAAGCAGGTCAGCTAAGCCTATTTACCCCTTTTTGTTTGTTTTGCGTGGAAACAATTCAAGAGGTCCTGGGTCCGATAGCCATTATATGGGGCTCCTGGGTGGCTCAGTCTGTTAAGCATCTGCCTTCGGCTCAGGTCATGATCTCAGGGTCCTGGGATCGAGCCCCACATCGGGCTCCTTGCTCAGCGAGGAGCCTGCTTCTGCCTCTGCCCCCCCCACCCCCGTTCATGCTGTGTCTGTCTGTCTCTCTCAAATAAGTAAATTAAATCTTTAAAAAAAAAAAAAATAGCCATTATATTACCCCAGGGAGCCATTCTGATGGTGGAAAGCTTGTATAACTTATCTGAGCGCTACTGATGTCTGTGTATAGAGATGGCTTGGCTAGTCGGACCCGCAGGGCTTTTCCATAGCTGGGCGTCCTGCAGGTCCCCACAGGGTTACAGCGCATCCCTCCACTCGTCCTGCCCTGCCCAGTGCTCTGCTGCAGCCAGGACAGACAGGAGAGCCGTACACCGCCCCCCCCCCCGGCCCCCCTCGTTTCCTGGCGAGGCTGTGTGTCTGGTGGGGGGCGCTGAATCGCTGTCCCCGGGAGCGCCCCACCACCCTTCTGCCTGCAGTTCTGTTCTCTGTGTCCCTCACTGTTCCACAGTAATGTGCCTGCCTTGAAAACAAAACAGCCGTGATGGGCGGCTTCCCCACACACTTTGCAAATACAGAATTTGTTTTCTTTTTGAAGCGAAAGCTTGTGCAGGAAGAAGACCCCTATGAGTGAACGTCTCAGAAGGACGACTCTGTGTTTTTAAGGTTGGGGGAAAAGAAAAGAAGGGGTGGGGGGCGGAAATTGGAAGATAGAAGAAAAAGCGTGAGTCCCTCATTTGTGCATAGTATCGAGATTGTGCTCGGGAGCCTGCGTGGGTGAAAGGAGAGGTGAGGTGGCACGTGAGGTGAGGTGACGGGCACGCAGGCCTGTGAGTCCCACCTGGATTCGAGTCCTGGCTGTGCTTGCACGGGTGCGGCCTCGGGGCAGCCCTCAGCCGGGGAAGCATGGGTGCTGGTGGGGGACCCCGAGCTTCCTGCCCCCCACGGGGACAGTTCTGCGGTGCTTACCACGATTCAGCAGGGGGTCCCGGTAAAACTGAGCCCCACGTGCACATAGCAACCTCGTTTTCACACCTTTTATGGGCTTTCTCCCCTCTCGGTCTCACCTTCCCTGTGCCTTCCCTTGGGCCTCTTGGGATCACCTTCCAAATAAACTTGTAAACCCACGTCCTCGGCTTGGACTCTGCTTATGGGGGAGCCCATATGGAGACACGGAGCCTTGATTTCTCACCTGAAAGATACGGTTTCACCCCTCACCCGAATAGGTCACTCTAAGGAAGTCCACGTCTATATGTGTCTGGCCCAGCTCCTTACGTGTCAGGAATTTCAAAAACGGGATTCTCGTCTTCCCTCTCCTGTGCAGCTTGATGTTTTATGAAAAATTACCTTGCTTTACTTTGGCAGTGAACCAGAAAATGGTAGTCCCATTTTCTTGCTAAGGTTAAAAATTACACAAAGGAAAGAACTTAAATGACTTTGATAAACAATTTTTCAGTCAACTTTGAGTTATACTCAGAAGTGAGAGTCTGCCTTCCCCTCAATTTTGTGTTCCCTCGACATTACCAGAGGCATGCCCAGCCCAGTACTTGAAACGAAGGAAGATTTTCCCATTTTGTTTTCCAGAGAAGCCAGTCCTCTGTTAATAAAAAACAAACAGCTGGTGCTCTGGAAGGGAAGACCTTTTTTTGTTTTGTTTTGTTTAAATAGAAACATAAGAATATAAGAAGGTAAAGGAAGAAACTGCAGGGTTGTTTTGGGCATATCTTGACTGTCCATGATGAAGGTTTACTGATTCCATACTGGGTGCTTAAAACATGTGAGGCCCTAGGAATAAGCTACATTGGGTTTAGGGCTTTTTGGTCTTCTTTTGGTTTTGGTCAGGTATCCAGAAATTTATATTTGTTAGCTTTAGTCTCTTGATCAGGTTAGAGCAGAACAAAACACCCTCCTTATTTACATATCTGACTGAAAAAAGTGCCGGCAAGAGTAGCAGGTCCTGAGGAGCCTGGGCAAGGACTGTGGCTTGCTATTCCGCGTCTTTGCTTTTCTAGATAAGAAGCATCCTACTGGCATTTGAGACTCATTGATAAGTACCCTGGTTAGGAAAATGGTTCTCAAACTTCCTGATGCTGAAAACTCGCCGGCTGACCTTGGGAAAATGCATATTCCTGGGTCCGGCCGTCACAGAGCCCCCTGCAGGAGGTCTGGGGTAGTGCAAGTTCCATTGTTAACCCGGCTCCCTCATGTGGCCCCCAAGGTGGGGGGGGGAGGGGAAGGGGGCATTAGTCTAAAGGGAGGTGGGGCTGACCCTGAGAGGTAGGTCCTACCCTTTCTTGAACCCTTGTGTGCCAAGGGTTTGAGGGTTAAATGAGATCATCTGTGTGAAGTTCTCAGCAGGTGATAGCTGTTGTGTTTGCGTGTTGTTACTCTCGGTGGGGGGATTATATGCCCCAGACCACCACCACTGTCCTGAGTGGCTCAGAATGCAGCCAGCTGACCTGTGAGCTCAGCTCATTTGTGCAGTAGCCCGCCCTCAGGAGATGCAGACCCATTCAGCAAATTGAGTCCACGGGGAGCCAAGAACTAACCGTAGTCACGGGCTTCCTGTGACCTTCCTGTGATCCTCTGTGAAGAGTGGAGCAGACAGGAGCGCATCTAGAACTGATGTGTTAGTTCCTTGGTTTCCTTGGACGTGAATGACCATTTGATTCTTGCCTCTTTCTGCTCGGGTTATCCGCAGTAGAAAGAGAGGAAACGTGTATAGGCTGTCTTTGACTGGAGTGGAGATCTCATCTGTAAGGACTGACTGTAGACAGATTAATGTTGTGGCTGGAATCCCCCAGCGAGGCTGGTGTTAGTTTCAAGCCAACAGGTTTGAGCCAACAGGGCCGCCACGGAAGGGCTTGGGCGGGCCAGCCCCTGATCATCCCGGATTCTTGTGGATGCTGTTTTTTGAAGTTTATATTGAAAACCCCTTTTCTCGGGTATGCCATCTTTCAGAAATTCCAGCAGCTTTTTAGAGAGAGTCCTATGGGGCCTAGAGTTTCTGAACCAAGTCTTTCATCAGGGAGCCCATTGTGGCCTTAATGTAGTCTCTGTCTGTAAACGGCAATTAACACTGTGCTGTGAGTGTCGGGGACTCACAGGGGACAGAAGAGAGAGGACCTGGGTTCCTGCTCCCACTCAGACCGCGTCCGCCCAGCAGTGCTGACCCGACGATGAAGGTAATTGCAGCCTGAGGTTCTTTTTTTAATTCCATGCCCGGCGCTGAATCACTCTCGTTCTGAATTGATGTATGAGGAGTGTAGATCTTCAAGCTACCAGAAGCCACTTAGATGCAGATTTGTTGTTTGGAAGGAATTGCTCCTGGGACTGTGTGTGTCCCTCACACAGCTTCTCACCAGGGGCGGGGGGCGGGGGGCGGGGGGTGCAGTTACAGAGCCGGCTCTGATGTGGCACACCGCTGATTTCCTGTTGATGAGGGTGAGGGCATTTTGGCTTCCGTAGCCTGGTGTAGGATGACGAACAGCACTGAGCTCAGGGAATGCTGTTTGTATGTGTAACTGCTGTTACTGCAGGGAGCTGGCTGATGCCCCAGATCCCCAGGGGTAAAAACAGAGGGGTTCCTAAAGATGGTTGGTGCATTAAAAAATTTAAAAGAAGGGGCGCCTGGGTGGCTCAGTCAGTTAAGTGTCTGCCTTCAGCTCAGGTCATGATCCCAGGGTCCTGGGATCATCCCTCATCGTGCCCTGCTCAGCGGGGAGCCTGCTTCTCCCTCTCCTTCTGCCACTCCCCCTGCTTGTGCACTCTCTCTGTCTAATAAATAAATACAATCTTTTAGAAAAATTTTTAAAAAAATTAAAATAAGAGTGAGAAATAGACGGCTTTTGCCAGGGCACAGAACGTTGGTCTCAGAATCTGTGTTGCCGATAATGGTGCTGAAGGTCCTTGTCAGTTTCATTGGTGGACATGAGCGGGTGGTTTTCTGTGAGCAGAGCAGGGAGTTACAGACCTTGGGTACGAACTCTCTTGCCAAGCTTAGTGTTGTTGGGGCGTTTGGTCCCCTTTTCTCATTCCTCGCCCTTCATTTAGTCACTTGTTTATTTAACAAGTAAGCAATAACGTTCTGCTAAATGTTGCAGATACGTAAAGCTGAATTAGACATTGTTTTCTATCCTCAAGCTTATCTTTGAGTGGAAAAGTAAAACGCTTGTAGATAATAATTCACTATTAAAAAAATCTTTTCAATAGAGAAGTCGTCCAGCTCATAGGGTAGAAATCCCACTGATTTTTCTGTTTATTTTGAGCAAAGGGTCCAAAAGAGGCATGAGAAATGGGGGAAAGGTTAGCGTTTGCCTTGAGCACCGCAGCTGGACAGTTTCCTGTGGGGGGGTGTGTAGTGTGAGGTCTGGAGGACGTTTCACATACAGCACTTAGATCTCACCTGCCTAGTGTGTGAATGGGAAATAAAATTGGAAAGCCTGTTGGGGCCAGATTGTAGAAAACCCTTAAATTGCAGGAATTTGTAACATGTCCTGGCCTGTATCTGAAAAAAACAAACAACTAAAACCAGAAAAACTGGCGAGTACTGCATTACTTTCTCCTGCCTTGAGCAAAAGGCAGAGGATTTGTCTGGTCACTTATTTTCTTTTTTTAAAAGATTTTTATTTATTTATTTGAGAGAGAGAGAGACAGAGAGCGAGCTTACCCACGAGCTCAGGGGAGGGGCAGAGGGAGAGGGAGAAGCAGACTCCCTGTCAAGCAGGGATCCCGATGTGGGGTTCAATCCCAGGACCCCAGGATCATGACCTGAGCCAAAGGCAGATGCTTAACCGAATGAGCTACCCAGGTCATTGGTCATTGTTTTTAATGACCAGAAGACCTTGCAAAAAAAATACTCAAATAAATGTTTTTTTCTTGGGAAAGAATGAATAAATGAATTACCATAGGTATCCTATAAAACTAAAGTGCTCCTCAGCATGTGAAGCCATGGCCAGGAATGGTGTGGTCCTCACAGTGGTCATTGGGGGGGTGCCCTGCTGACTTGTGGTACGGGGTGCCCCATAGCAAGGAGGATGAGGCATTGTTGGAACTGAGGGGAGAGCTGGTAAATAAAGTTTGCCCGCATTTTGAGTTAAAAACCAGTCTTATATTATCTCTCCTAATCGTAAATGGAAATTCATCTTTCAGGTAAAAATCTACAGAATTTCTCTGAGAAACACTGTATGAAATTTCTATGGGCGATGTCCCTTTTACTAGCCCTTTGAGATTTTGGGAGGACTGGGTCAAATCTCATCTCCCATGCAGGCCGAGTGAGCCTGGAACTGTTAGGTGTGGTTGGAAAGAGGAGGCTCTATAGGCTGTTATAGAAAAGAAAAAAAGCTCTGACTGTTCCTGTGTCTATCATGAGTACTGATTGCTGAATGATGCTTGTCTGCGTTTCCATGTTGGTTCTTTGTAATGGGCTTGGAAGTGAATTACACTGCTGACTTTCTCCTTCCTGTGAAGGAATTGAGACCATCAGGAAGGACCATGTGGGGCTATCTCCTCTGGAGCTTTCACTTCTAGAGACAGCTGTGTTGTGACCGTGTCTTTCACTGTTTGGGTCGGTAATCCCAGCAGTGCGAAGGGTTCAACAGTCAGAGCTGTGTGGGGAAGTGGTTAAGAGTGAGGCTACTATGCATGCAACTTGGGGGCAGTCTTGCTCCAGGTCTGTGACCAGCTGTGGGACCTTGGTTGGGCATGCCACTTAACCTGTGCTTAGTGTTTGCACCTGTAAACTAGTCGAGGGTTTTTATGGGATTAATGAGCTAATACTTGGAAAGAACTAGATAGTGGCACATAGCAAAGACCATATAAGCATTTAACTGAATAAAATAGATGAATTTCTCCCACTCTGTACTTAGCCACCCACTTTCTCACCCAGAGGTAATCATTGTTCTTAGCTTCTTTCTCATTCCGGTCTGGAGACTCTTAAATGTTGGGGAAAATTGTGGGGCATTTTTCTGCTCTGTTTTATTGAAATATCTTCATCCATGGCTATGGTAGGCAGATAAATCCCTGCCAAGAATGTCCACATCCTAATCCCCGGAACCTGTGAATATGGCAAAAACAATTTACATGACAAAAGGAGCTTCAACGATGTGATTGGATTAAGGATCTTGAGATGGAGAGATTATCCTGGATTATCTGGGTGGGCTGTAAAACAGAGGCTGGAGAGTCAGAATCGGAGATGTAGTGACATAAGCAGATTGGAGTGATATGGGTCTGTGAGCGAAATAATGCGTGCAGCTTCTAGAAGTTGCAGAGACATGGGAACAGATTCTCCCTTAGAGCCTCCAGGTGGAATATGGCCCAGGCAGACCCATTTCAGTCTTCTGACCTCCAGAAATATAATAAATTTGTATTTATGTGTCAAGCACTGTGTTTGATGGCTGGGGTACAAAAATAAAGAGCCATAGCTCCACCTTCAGGCCGCTACAGTGGAGTTGGGGCAAATGCATGAACAGCCAACAATCATTATCTGCCATCATAACAGCGCTAGTCCTATAGTTCCTAAACTTGTCGGTATCCAGGTCCTTTACTATGAAAAATTATCAGGGACCCCAAAGGGCTTTTGTTATGTGGATTATATCTATCAGTGTTTACTATATTAGAAATTTAACCTGAGAGGCACCTGGGTGGCTCAGTTGGTTGGGTGTCCAACTCTTGGTTTCGGCTCAGGTCATGATCTCAGGGTCGTGAGATGGAGCCCTGTGTTGGGCTCTGTGCTCAGTACAGAGTCGCTTGAGATTCTCTGCCTCTCCCTTCCCCCCAGCCCCTCCCCCCACTCACACTGTCTCTTTCTAAAATAAATAAAATCTTTAAAAGAAATTTGAACCAAGAAATTTAAAAAGTATTTATTAAAATTTATTTTCATGTAACAACGAATCCATTTCATGTTAACACAGCATATTTTTAATGAACTAATTCTCCAAACAAACAAAAAAATCAGTGAGAAGAATAGCATTGTTTTACATTTTTGTAGTCTCTTTAACGTGTGTCTTAGTAGAAGACAGCTGGGTTTTATATCCGCATCTGCATTCAGCCTATTGCAAATGCTTGTTTTTGTGACAGTGATTTGGAGAAAATCCAACCTCACACAGATAATGTAGTTGGCAAAGAGAGGAGTATTTTAATAATCTTTCATAGTTGGCAAAGAGAGGAGTATTTTAATAATCTTTCAGATAATTGTGGATATTCATCTTTAATATTACACCAAAACTCAACAAGTGGTAGTTCCTTGAAGGTGAGTTGCATGTGGGTTCTGAAACACGGTTGGTAGACCTTCCTGCTTGCTCCGATTAAAGTCCATTGGCCTGTCTTACACTTTGAATGGATCTTTTAGTTATGTGATTTTGTAATGTGCAATGGTTATTTGGAAACATTGGGTTGCTAGGTTATGCAGATCTTTCAAATATGGATGTTTCATTACACAACATTAAAATCACATTCATTAATATCACCATCAGTTTCTTGTGGAAAAGCCTTGATGTGTTGGGAAGCTATCAAGCTCACAGTGGTGGACACGTTTTCCAGGATTTGAATTTTTGCTACAAAGTTGGAATTATATCTACAATACTGTCCGTTTTTTCCTTGGAAGTGACAGGCTCACTTTGTTCATTTTATGTTTTCATTTTTTAAAAATATTTTTAAGTAGGCTCTATACCCAGTGTTGGACTTGAACTCATGACCCTGAGATCAAGAGTTGCATGCTTTACGAATTGAGCCAGCCAGGTACCCCACACTTTGTTCGTTTTAAAGAAAATATTTTGTCATTTGTTTTTTTTTTTTTTTAGTAAAAATTGTTTTGTTAAAAAAAAAAGCTAGCTCAGCTTGCAACACAATGGTGTAAGTGCATTTTCTTGCAACAACCATTGCATAAGAGCTGTATGGATACTTCTCAAACATGTTCCCAAGGGTTGAGTTCTAGTGGAGTCAGCCATTTTTACTGCTTCATTGAGGATGTTGTTAATGGATGCCAGCATGTTCTCGATGGAAGTGTGCAGTAATGGAGTTAGCGGTGACGAGTAACGGTGGGTGCCACTGCTCTGACGTGCGCTACATCACGAGCAGATCTACCCACGACTGCCTTGCACTCCCGTTGCAGATGTCCTCAGAGAGAAAATGGCAGATAACATCTACAATTATTACTGAAAATACTTTTGAACTTGTACGTCACTTGAAAGGGTCCCAGTGGCCCCAGAAGTTGACAGACCACACTGAGAAGGACTGTTACAGTACATAAAGGGCAGCGAGAACGCATGTTCCAGGTTCCCAGGGCCACCTCTGAGGGACAGTCTCACTTTTGTTAAACCCTGAAGAAAGCAGAGTGCATTCTGGGCAGAGAGAAGTTGCAGAGGGTGGGGGTCAGGGTCTTGCTGAGGGGATATGTGTGTGAGTAAATCAGGGTTTTTGGAAGGTAAGGTGCGAATGGGGAAGATGGAGGAGATAAGACTGGACTGGTGAGCAAGGGCCAGGTCACAAAGGGTCTCGTGGGGAAGCCAGGTGGTGGGGAGCTGCGGGGGAGGGGAGAGGCCCTGAAGCTGGTGATCAGCCGCTGAGAAGTAAACATTCGTGGGCCAAGCAGGGCTGGGGTTGAGGGGTGGGCGGCGCTGTGGTGGCAGGGCATCCCTGTGCTTCTCTCCACCAGAGCGCTGAGGTTGGGAGGGGTAACTGTCCTTCCTCAGCACAGGGTCTCTTGAATTTTATCACTAATAAGTCACCAGACCCATAAGTGGAGCCACTCAATAAAGATTTGCTCAAATGTAGGAATGAATGAATCAAGGATATGGGAATGACAGGGCTTAAGCTCTAAAAAAGAAAAAAAAAAATCCTCCAAGGTCTTGTGTTTCCAATATTAACTTTATTTTTCAGCGAGATGCTAAGGCTTGCATTGTATCTAAAATGTGGTTTGTTTCAAGTGCAGAAGATACAACATGTGGCTGAGAAAGGGAATTGTGGCTTTGTTTAGGAGGCTGAATTCATGGTGCTTTAAAGAAATGTGACTTTGAGAATTGTTTTTTCCATGAAGTTGGCCAACGAACTACGAAGCTTAATTTTAATTTTCATCCTGAACTCAGACACTTAAGTTGTCTATGACGTGAGACATGCCCTGTTCTTACCCCCTGTTCAAGCCCCTGGGATTGTATTCTGTGAGTACTCCTTGCTCATGAAGAGTGCCTGAGGCCAAGCAGAGAAATTAAGGGGGTCTCTCTCTCTCTCTCTCTTTTTTTACTTTAATTTACTCATTGAACAAATATCCAGTGGCCGCCTGTTCTGTATCAGGCGCTGTTTTTAGAGGTGCTGGAGATAGATCGGTGAACACAGCAGGTTAAAACTCCCTCAGCACATGGACCTGACATTTCAGTGCGTGGAAATCCATATAAGCAACAAACATAACAAGTAAATTACATAGTGTACTAACAGGTGGTAAGTGTGATGGAAAAACAAAGATCGGGGGCAGAGGGACCAGGAGTAGAGCCGGGAGCAGGTGGCCGTTGGAACTCGGGCACCAGCAGTTGTGGGTAAGACCGAGGCTTTGGAATAAGCTGGACACGAGGGATGGAGCCTTGCGGACATCTGGAAGCAAAGCTTGCCCGGCGGAGGGAACAAGTGCCCCGAGGTGGGGATGTAAGCGGCATGGTTAAGGATCAGCAAGTAGCCCAGCGTGCCTGGGGAAGAGCAAGGGGACTGGCAAGCAATGGGAGGTGAGGCCCAGGAGGACATGTGAGGCAGGATCAGGGAGGACTTGATAAGCCAGTTCGAGGTCTTGAGGAAAATGAGGGGACGTCCCATGTTTTGGAGCAGAGAAGTGACATGATCTGACCGGGGTTTTCAGAGGATCACTAACTATTGAGAAGAGACTGTAGGAGGCCAAGGGTGCTTTGAGGCTTTTGCAGGGGGGGCATGATGGTGCCCTCGCACTCCGTGGTAGCAGGGGAGGTACACACAACAGAGCTTGCCCAGAGATCGAGTGCGGGCATCGAGGAAGGAGAAGAGGCAAGGGTGACTCCCAGGTTTGGCCTTGAGCGACTGTGAGGAAGGAATTGCCATCAACGAAGCTGGGGAAGCTGGTGGAGCAGTTTTGGGGGAAGACCAGGAGTTGACTTTGGAACACCTTGTGTTAAGCCTCTGTGTTTAGGCGAATATTCCACCTGCTTCCAAAATGGTTTTAAAATGACTTATACTGAAAGCCCATACATAAAATTCATCAAAATTAACAACATACAAAGGGAAGGGGAGAAGATTTGAATGACAACTTGCCTACTTTAAAGGTTTTCACTCACAGTATAGGGGCAAAAACATCTTTGTTTATGAGAAAACGATGACGTTTGAAATAGTGCAGCAAATTAATTCCTTTCATTTCAGTCAATTGAGTTATGATTTGTTGTATCTTATAAATTTATTTCTGATCCTACAGTTCTCAGCTCTGATTATCTATTTATAAATTGTCCGTTCTCATATGAATCCTTTTTTTTTTTTTTTTTGAGAAAAAGAGAGCATTCATGTGCACTTGAGCTGGGGGAGAGGCAGAGGCGTAGGGAGAGAGAATCCCAAGCAGGCTCCATGCTCCGTGCAGAGCCCGATGCTCGGCTCGATCTCATGACTCTGAGATCATGACCTGAGCTGAAATCAAGAATCAGCTGCTTAACCGACTGAGCCACCCAGGCGTCCCCATATAAATCCTTTTATCCCTCCCCCCCACTTTTGTCATTAACATCTTTTTTTTTTTTTTTTTTTAAAGATTTTATTTATTTGACAGAGACACAGCGAGAGAGGAAACACAAGCAGGGGGAGTGGGAGAGGGAGAAGCAGGCTTCCCGCTGAGCAGGGAGCCGGATGCGGGGCTCAATCCCAGGACGCTGGGATCATGACCTCAGCCAAAGGCAGACACTTAATGACTGAGCCACCCAGGTGCCCGTCGTTAACATCTTTAACATGTTATGGGAAACCATGACCAAATTCAAATTATCCAGTTTTATTACCTGTTAATTCCTCTGGGAAAACTTATTTGGAAAGAGACATATGAAATTATTAGCAAAATTATTTTGTGTCTTGTGCAGAGCCCTGGCCAGCTGCCCCTGGTGAGTGGGCAGATGCAGTCCATGTGGAGCAGTGTACAGAATGCCCTTTCCTCCCAAATCTCCCAGCAGGCTTCCTGTAGAATCTGGAATTTCCAGGGAAGCACTTAGAAGCTTCTAAGCTTGCTGTTCTCAGCTTTTCTACATTTACCTTCCCAACACTAATTACTCCGAAATTGCCATTTGTGAATTAATTCTGACTTTAATGTTTCGGTTGATGAATGACCACATCACACTTCTGTGAAGTTGAGGCATCTTTGCATGGTAGTATTAGCAGAATTATTTGGATGTCTACTGAATTGTGTCATTATCATGTCACAAGAACAGTCGAGAAAAAGCTGAAAAATGTTGATAAGAAGCCTAGGTTTCATAAGCTTAATACGTATGACCCAAAAATGCCAGTCATGACGTGTGTGCCAGCCCCGAGCCCGTGGCCCCGTGTGGATATTCTTTGATCTTCAGGAGGCCAGTATGTGTTCAGTGGGGAAGGAGGAGGAGAAGATTCAGGTATGTATTAGGTGACTATAAATAGAAATTTTATAATTTGTTTGGATCCCTGGGAATAGAAGTCTTCACAGAACCTATAAACCCAGTTTTCACACTTTGGGATTGTATTCTCTGAGAAATAGGGGGCTGCCTCCATGTCACCTTGGGGGGATCTTGGACTCTTCCTCTTTTGAACTCTGAAAACATTTTGTCTGTAAATCTGATATGGAAGTTAAGATTTATTGCCTTGCGGTATTACTGTGTACTTATCCTAATTTACCTACTAGATTGAAAATCCCTTGAAAAACAGAGACCTTGGGGTGCTTGGGTGGCTCAGTGGGTTAAGCGTCTGCCTTTGGCTCGGGTCATGATCCCGGAGTCCTGGGATCGAGCCCCATGTCGGGCTCCCCGCTCAGCAGGGAGTCTCCCTCTCCCTCTGCCCCTCCCCCGGCTCCTGCTCTCTCTCGTGCACACCCTCGCTTGCTGTCTCTCTCAAATAAATAAAATCTTTAAAAAAAAAAGTAAAAGAAAAACAGGGACCTTGAGGACTTTTTTTTTTTTTTTTTTAAGATTTATGTATTTGTTAGAGCAAGAGCACAAGCAGAGGGGAGAGGCAGAGGGGGAAGGAGAGGGACAAGCAGATTCTGCCCTGAGGGCAGAGCCCAGTGCGGGGCTGGATCCCACCACCCTGAGATCATGACCTGAGCCAGAATGAAGAGTCCGACGCTTAACCCACTGAGCCGCCCAGGCGCCCTGAGGAATACCAAGATTTTTAAGACAGGGCAGCTAGCGCCGTTTTTGGGAATAGCACGTGTTTCCCTCAAATATCTATTAAGTGAAAAGAAGGTTCATAGGAGTCTCTTAACGTGACGTAAAGGTGGTGTTCCTCAGAGTGGATTCTGGGGATAAAATGAATCCTGGAGCACACCTAGAAGCTTCCCAATTTTCTTCTTTAGAAATCTGACTACAGGGGATGTGTGCTGAGACTGTCTCAGAGCTGAAGACTCTGCTCATCTGCATGTGTGTGTGTGTGTGTGTGTGGCGGGGGCGGGGGGCTCTGGGATGGCCGGGGATGCTGCTCGCCAAACCGTATGCTCCAGCTCCAGTGAGTGGCTGCTTGTCCCAGGAGAACAGCTCACAACCCAGTCTGTGCTGCTCTGTAACTTCCATGGGCTGATTGGTGCCCACGACATGGGATTCTTTTGGCAGATAAACCAAAGCCACAACTAAAAAGGAACAGTCTGTATTACCACTGTAGGTCAGTGCTGATAGTGAGATGTGTTTGAAGTTTAGTTTGAGGGTAGTAACATTTATACAAGACCGGATCTGCAGTAAAGGGATCTGGATTCTAGCTCTGACCTTGTGCCTGACCTTGGGCGGGTTCCTCTAACTCCCGTTTCCTCAACTCTGGAAATGAAGGATCTGACAAAACAGTTTAGCTTTTTTTTTCCCCTCTGAAATTCAGTTATTTAATAGGCTTAAAGCACCAATGGAAAGGACTACATGCATTTCTTACAAAAGTTTGCAAAGTGAAAAAAGCAAAGTAATGGGTCAAGCATTCCATTTTGGTTTTGCAGCAAATCTCATTACCTCTTTAAATAGCATCAGGTCTTGACTGCTGCAGAGAAGGTGTTTGTTAAAGCTTCGTAATGATAGGCTGACTCAAATCCAAAGATCACGAAGAACCTTAAAGGCATTAATTACCCCTTAACATCACCATGATGGAGCAGAGATGTGTTATTATCATTTTACTTTCACAGCTGGGTAAATTAAGGCACAGAGACACATTAAATTGCTGGTAACTTGGACAAAATCATGGTCAGTGGTAGAGAGGGAGAGAACTGTAACTTATTGTTTCTCCCTCCAGGTAGGGAAAATGTCTGGATTTTAATTACTTTTCTTCCTTTTAAATATTTGCCTATTAACATCTGTAGAGTGCAATCCATTGAGAACATGCCTCTGCACTAAAACGAATTCAGATGTGGGACACCTGGGTGGCTCATTCGGTTGGGCATCAGACTCTTGGTTTCGGCTCAGGTCATGATCTCAGGGTTGTGAGATCGAGCCCCACATCTGGCTCTGTGCTCTGCGGGGAGTCTGCTTGAGATTCTTTCTCCCTCTCCTTCTGCCCCTCCCCCCTCTCTCATGCTCTCTCTCTCTCTCTCTCTCAAATAAATAAATCTTAAAAAAAGGAAAAAAGCAAATTTAGATCTAACTGGATTGATAATGGCCCTCTCTCCTGTCTGAGTTCTTACCTGGAGGCTGGGGATGGCGATTGGTAGCCAACCACCTTGTGATTGGGGCTTTCTCAGTTCAGGGGAAGGTCTGTTGTTGAGAAATAATTTCACTGTCTGCATTCTTACGCCTTTTTTGATATTTCACACTGATTTTCATTAACGCTGCAGTAATGTGACTGTATATTTTGTGTGATTTGGTTCTTTGGAATCACCTTACGGTGGACTTGAGCTCTGATGTCTCTCCTGTAAGATCCATGCTAACATCCTTACCTTCTTTTTAAAGAAAGAAGTATAATTCACATACCGTAAAATTCACCTTTCAAGTGTTCAAATCAGTGGTTTTTAGTATATTCATGGAGTTGTGCAGCCATCACCATTATCTGATTCCAGAATGTATTCACCTCCAGAAGCAACCGTGTACCCGTCAGCACTCACCTCCCCGCCGCCCCTCCCCCCGGCCCCTGACAGCCACTAGTCTAGTCTCTGTTTCTGTGGATTTGCCTGTTCCGGCTATTGCACATAAATGGAGTCCTGCACCATGAAGCCTGCTGTAACTGACTGCTCTCATTTAGCATGAAGTTTCCTGGGTTCATCCATGTTGTAGCATGCATCAGTCATGGACTCCTCTTCATGGCTCTGTGGTACTCGATTCTGCCCTCTTTCCGTCCTGCCCGGCATTAGCCTTCCTGGAAGGTGTCACTCCAGCGTGCTTTCTCCTATAGCACCCCCCCCCCCCCACCGCCAGAATCTGTGCGTGCTCTTGTTTTAGGTTTCCTCTCAGGGTCTTTAAGTAGAATTCCATCTAAGTTGTTTGTAGGGGTTTTGAACTTCAATTCTGAAACTTTGTTAAAGTTCTTAAGTGTCTGAAATAAGGTGGTGTCTCTTCTGTGCCCCCGAATGTTAATGAAGTGTGGGTCATCCGGGGGTCTTCCCAGCTCTGATGGATACCAGTTTCTGCTAGATCCGAAACCTTGGCTGGAGATCCCTTTTACCGTTGACTTATTTCATCAGGGACCCTGATAAGGTACGATGGGAGCCCTTTGCCTTTTTTCTTTGGGCTAAGTGCATGCCTCTGTCACAACCATAGCCTGCCTGGAAAATGAGAATGCGGGTGCACCTAATTCTCTCTTCCCCTCTTCTCTTTTATGTTGTAATTGGCCTGGTTGTGGCCTGCACCTGCCCTGAAAACACCCGCCATCTTCCTGTTCCTCTAAAGATTCTTTCAGATGCTGAGGATAGTTGTCCCAAGATAATTGACTCAAATCATGGCAGCCTGCTGGTAAGAAACATTTACTACCAGTCTTTGCTTTTCTCTGTTTGTCACCAGAGATCTTGCATTGTCAGGAACATCACCAATTGGAACGTGACCTCAAGTGAAAAGGATTTGGAAGATTTGTGAAATTTACATTTTTCTGGCACGGTATTTATGCTGTGATAGAATACACTTCTCTGCAAGCTTAACAGTGACATTCAGACAGATGCCTTGATTTTTCTTGACACAAGAATAGTAACAATAATGAAATGTAGAGTCCCAGATATCTTCAGAAAAGTTGATCAGTTTTTATCTGTAGCAGAAGTACGTGGGGTCAGTGGGTGATGTCTTTGGTAATGGTGCAGTGAGACTTGACCGGTCTTTGAATGTGGTCAACTCAGAGTTACTGTTTTCTTTTTTTTTTTTTAAAGATTTTATTTATTTATTTGAGAGAGAGAGAATGAGAGAGAACACATGAGAGGGGGGAGGGTCAGAGGGAGAAGCAGACTCCCTGCCGAGCAGGGAGCCCGATGCGGGACTCGATCCAGGGACTCCAGGATCATGACCTGAGCCGAAGGCAGTCGCTTAACCAACTGAGCCACCCAGGCGCCCCTAGAGTTACTGTTTTCTGTCATTGAATAGTCCATCTGTTTCATTTAAATGGTTTTATTTTCATTCTGTTTCACTGACCAATGATGAGTAATATTTGCCTAGATCACAGAGTATAGCAAATGTCATTAATGAAAGGTGTCACAAATCACTGCATTTTACGTAAAAAAGGATGAGTAAAATGTAGGGGAATCTGAGTTAATTAAAAATAATGCTATACAAGGTCTGCACATTGAATCTTAAAAGTTGAGAGATTTTAAGCTTTTCTGTGCAAATGAACTCGATGTTCAGTGTGCTCTTGGCACTATGATAAACTGTGCGTGGTGGACACTAATGCAGAATTTTACAACAGTGGGTGAAGCTTGGAGAACTGAAAAAAAATGTGATTTAGTATCCACAGAATGCTGTATTCTTCCACTGGCAGCGTTGATTTACCAAAATCTTTATCTTTTCTTAAAATTGCATTCACGCTTTTTTAAAGAACACAAAAGATCCATAAGGTGAAGGAATTCAATTGGATAATTTCTAAGAGTGTCTTCGGGTCTAAAATTTATAGATTCTCTACAGGCTGTTCATTTATGGAGTTACATAGTAGAAATTCTGAGAAATTAAACAGAAATTGAATATGATCAAGTAGATTAAGAACATAAATTCCACAAACTATGTTCTCTGAACATGAGTAGATACAAAATTATTAAAAGTCAAAGATGTACAATTGTAATGCCACAGGGGAGTATAAAACTTAATGAAACCATTTATTATTTACTTGTAAATTCTTTGAAAATATTTTTTTGATTTTTTTTTTTCTTTTTCCAGTCATCTTCATAGATCATTGTTCTATAGTTTTCACCTCAGAGGGGAGCCTACGGGTTAATGATTAATCAACTAAAACATTGTTTTGAAGATAAGATGAGAGTCCCATTATTTATCTGAACACTATCTTTTTAATCGCCTTCTTTAGCATATTTCATTTTTCTTCAGGAAGCGAGGAGGCTAATATCCACATTGCACCTGCTCTTGGCTCTGGGCTTGTGGTGCCTTTTGTCTCGTCTGGTGTCACTGACCTTCCCAGAGGTGGAGTTAGACACTTGACCATGGAGAGAGGCAGAGGTGGTTCTCAGTGGAGGGGGCCCTGCCCACCAGTTTTGGAAGTGTACGGGTTTGTTTTGGTTTTCATAATAAATTGGAGGAATATGGCACTTAGTAGTCCAGGACGTGGTTGCTGGGTGTCCTGCATGTCCGAGCTCATTTCTCACACTGCGGAATTGTTCCACTGGACTTTCATGTAGATGAAAACACGCGTAATTATCTGAACCAAGAACTGGCTTCATTTTACAAATGAACACAAATTATTTTTTTCCCCACAGCTACAGGCTGCTTTGAATTTTCTAGGAAAGCAGCAGACCAATAAACCAAGGGAAGTTTATTTTGCTCAGAGCTTCGTCAAAAGTTTGTGCCCATTTGGAAAATCAGGTCCCTGATGGCAGCACCCCAAACGCATTTGAATCCCCACCAAGACACCCTGGCCTGGGTCTGTGAGGACACTGAGATATTGAGCGTGATTCTTTGCAGTACAAATGTTGGACAGGCTTCTAGAGTGGCTGCAACCAGGCATTTGCATATCGAAACGCACATTTTTAAACATTGCAAATTCCTTTCCTTTTATTTTTCTCCTTGTGTTACTAGTAGGGCATTATAATGCTTCTTGTGAAGCTGTGTATGAATTTTACTTCAGAATAGTATTGAAAAGGGGGGCTTTGGATGTTATGATATTGAGAATCTGGAAGTGTATAGTGGAACACTATAGTGTTCATGTTTTGAAGCATGAAAAGCATAGTTTAAAAATAATTTTCCAGGGGCCGCCTGCCTGGCTCAGTTGGAAGAGCATGCGACTCTTGATCTTCGGTGGTGGGTTTGAGCCCCACATTGGGTGTAGAGATTACTTAAGTAAACTTAAAAAAAATAATTTCCATTCTCATTGCCTCTCCATTTAGTGTGCTTCACATGGGTCCTCACCCCATAGACTGAAGCAGTTTTCCCTGATGCTATGACTCTCACCATCCATTTCTCAAAAAGGTCTTCTGGTGCCTGACAGGTGAAAATATTCTAGTTTCTTCTTTTGGGCCTCAGGGTTTGATAGCATCTTGAGACTTTAACTCAATTCCTCAGATAGTTGCTGTTTTCTGAGGATGCAGGCGGCCTTCCCAGACTTTGCCGAGGGGGTTCTGGATCTCTCCGGAGGGAGGCCTCTCTTACACGCGGGCAGAGCGCCCTGCGCATCCTCCTCACAGCCAGCGGCTCTGGGCTCTGCTGGCAGCCAGCTGGGTGGCCGGCTGGGGACTGGGAAGGCCTTCTTGCCTCTTCCTTGCCACCTAGTCGAGTGAGGAGGAGGAAGAGGACATGGCCAGCCAGACCAGGCGTAGGCGATGGCCCAGCTCGGCGAGCCAGACTTTGTGGCTACCTGCTGAGCAGAGTGAGAGTTTCTGAGCAGGAGCTGCAGGCTGGAGACCGGCAGGGTTACCACCATGTGCCCAAGCCCTTCCCCGGCTCCCCAGTTGCCACCCGTTTCTGGAGAATTCCCCCTCCACGGGCGTATCCACGTTAGCACCCGCACAGCCTGGCGCTTCTTACGGCATGGGGGAAATAAATGGCAGAGCCCGAACGCCTGCATATTAGCTGTGCTAAATTGGATTTGGAAGTACTGTAAACGTAAACTTGGAATTCACACTCCCAGCTGCGTGGGCGAGGCAACCTGAACACGAGCGTGTCCTGGTGTTTGTGTTTTTAAGTTGATCCCCGGGATGTGACTTGAACACAGGTCACATCGCAAGGGATTTGGGATTGCTGGCTGCTTGGCTTACAGTGGCACCAGCCGGCTGTGTCCTGACGCCCGGGGCGGGAAGACACCGAGTTGAGAGGCATCTCCTCCCTGGAGCCTCCTATGTCCCTGGTCGTCTGCGGGGGACCTGCAGGGCTGCAGGAGGGCGGGGACAGTCACCTTCCAGGAGCGCCTGCCTCGTGTGCCGGCGTTCTTGTTTGTTTTTGAAGGAGAGAGATGGCTGAGCCTGGTCTCGGGCGCAGCACCTGCCCTGGTACCTGGTACCCAGTGGGTGTGCCGAGCTCGGCAGCCGTCTGACGAGGGGACGCATAAACGGAGTGAGCAGGGCCTCGTGTAGGAGCCGAGGCTGTGGCTCCGCACATCGCAGTCTGTTAGGCCAGCTACCGACTAGAGGCTCTTCCTGGCCATGTGACGTGTCTCACGGGGCCAGACCTCACCCCAGCTTGTTAATTTCCACCGTGAGGGAGAAGAGAAAGACACGGGGGTGTATTTGCCAGAGATAAAATCGATACCTTGACCTGAACTTATAATTTTGCTATTTTTCATCATTTACAATCGTATTGGCCTAAGACTTCCGGAGCGCGTCGGAACTTCTGTGCCCGAGCGCAGTGTGCACAGGCTGGGCGGGAAGCACAAGCTCACTGCCCTCCGAGTCGGAAAAGGTGCCCTACCTCGTGTCCTACTGGACACGACCGCACCGAGAGGCTCTCCCAAGGTGAGACGCCAGCTTTTTGGTTGGCAGCGGAGGGACAGATTGACTCACGTCAGCAGCTGGTGCTCAGGACGTGGCCGAGTGTAAGCGGGGCTAGACGTAGGCATTCGGCGCCTAGGAGAGGATGTCAGCGCAGCGCCTATTTAAAACCGCTGTGTAAGTCAGCATTCGAATCTCGCTGGCCTACACTTTTTTTCTTTTTCTTTTTTTTGAAGAGCCAATCTGCTCTTCTCTCCCAGGGCCTACTTTGTTCTCATTTCTCCTCTAGAATACTAAGGGCACACTCCTTTTTATGGGGCTACAGGTCCTGGTGAAATTTGAGGCTCCCGGAGCTGGGGTCGGAAGCTGGGGCCCCTCAAGCTTGGCTTCCCCTGCACTTTGTCGCGTCTAGGATAGCGTTCGCGTGTTGCTAATGGGTTGGAAAAGGAGTCAGTCACTGAGGAGACTCTGTCTGTACCCAGATACTATTCCGCCTCTGTGAAATTTGGGTGGTGGAACAGCTCTGAGATTTCCTATCTTGGCAGAACTCAGGAACCATCCAGAACCACTTCCGCCTCTCAGATCCCTGGGGCGAACCTCAGTGGGAGCTGGTTCCGAGATCCATTCTGTTTAAGCTCGTGCCTCCGGGAGGATCTAAGCTGCACCCAAAGGCTCTCTAAAGTTCAAGGGGTAGCAAAGGTGATGGGGGAGCCTCACCGATGCATAGCAAAGCCTTGTGATCCAGAAAGGGTATCCAGAGTTCTGTTACAACGTAAACATTCTGCCTTTGTAAGAGGTAAAAAGTTTGGGGAGTTTTCAGTGTTTTGGTTCTCAAGTTTTGTGAATATATTGAATAGATGACTCAGAATCCACTTGGCACCCGCTTTTGACATCAGCCGTGTTATTTTCACCACCATCCATCTGGCTCCTCCCGGCTCCAGAGCTCCTCATGCCCATGTGTCATCTCTGAGGTCTTCAGGGGACTTCAGGTCTCCGTCGTCTTTGTATCCCCAGGACTCAGGGCGTATCTGATTGTGCAGCAGGTGCTGTAGAAATCCTCATCATGAATGGACGCACTGGTTGTGTCTCAATTCCTGTACTCAGTGCAGCTCTTTGGGAATACGGACGCTCTTTATTGAGAGGGTAACGGCAGCCGTAATGCAAACCTGATTCCGTGACCTGGGTGAGGGACTGCTGCACTCGCTGTAGGGCTTCCATGCTTTGCCCCCGCTCCTCTGGCGTTACTGAGTGAAGACAGGTGTGTCCTCTGAGGACCTCTCTTCCCCCGCACACTGTCGTTGGTGTTTCCAGGGTTCTCTCCTTGGTCTCACTCCGCGCGTCCTTCCTGGGGCTGCTTCCCTGCCAGGTACAGTCGGATGACTCCAGATCCACATCCCCCGTAGACTTTCCTGGATGGCCTGACTCCGGAGCGTCTCCCATCGGATGGCGCATGTGCGTCTCGGGCTTGGAACCGCCAAAGCTAAGCTCATGAGTTCCACTCCAGCCCTTCCTGTTCCCCGTCTGCCCCGTCACCGGGGCGTAAAACCAGGTGCTTTGCCTTGACGCCTCCTTTCCATATCATCAGCTATGAAACAGGCGGCAAAGAGGAGACCCGGAGGGTCTGCCTGCTCAGATTTCTGTGTTCACTTAGTTTCTTTGCTCTTACTCTATTCTGAGCTCATCCGGGTCTCTCCACCTCATGCCTGCAGTGTTGTGGTGACTTTCTGACCTGTTTTTCTCCCAAGGTCTTGCCCTTTATCGATTCCTCTGACGTAGGGCACCTTCCCTCCCTTCTCCATTGCAACCACGCTCAACACGTTTCCCGAAGGTGCTGCGCTCTTCCTGTGATTTGCCTTCACTCAGCTGCCTTCCTCCTGCTTCTGGAATTTTCTCTCCCCACTGGTCATTGTTAGCTTTAAAGACAAATAGATACCCCCAAGATTTAAAGTCTTTGCTCAAGTGTTTCCTTTGCTATTGAGTCTTTTAGGGTCCTTTGCAGAAGTAACTTCCTTCCTGACTGTCCCTACTGCGTGGACTTTTCTCACACCATCTGTGACACTTCACCTCCTCCAAGGCTAGAAGCTCACTTTGAGGGTAATAACTGCATCTCATTCATCTTTGTGTCCCTAGCACCGTGCCTAGAAAACAGCCGGTGCTCAAAAAGTGAATGTTGAATGGACGAAAAGGTGTGTCTGTGCTGAATACAGTAGGAACAAGGTCTGTTTTCTTTTGTGGATCTTGTAGGCTGGTCTCCCTTAAACACAGGTGCACCCAGCAGCCCAAGGAGGTGATCGGTGGTGGAGGAACAATGGTGGATTGCTTTTGGCTCAGGGACTCATCTTGCTTCCCATGCGGTCAGCCTGCTGGTGACCGGACTGCCTTTGTGATGTGGTGTTCGGGGCCTGGGAGAGGCGAACCCAAGTATTCCCACCTGTCACTGCTATCTGAAATTTTCCCAGGGATGTCTCATGCATCTGTCATCAGCACTGCCTTATCCAAGCTAACTTATGCCAATAAGAAGTGTGACTTGGACTCTCTGGTCCTTTTCTGGGTAGGGTGAGGGTTTTGGAAGAGGTAAAAGGAAGAAGAAATTAGAGCTCCAGAATTCTGTAGATCATTCAGGTATTTTCTTTAGGTCTCCTCTTGTCTTAGAATCAAGTATCTGTGTAGTGGTTGGTTATATCAGCATGGATCATGGACCAGCATTCCTATCCATGGGTTTCACCAACTTTCCAGGGCTTCCATAGCTTCTAAAGGTCTCCTAGAGACCAGTTTCCTGGCCCCCATCATGCCTGATTAACATCTATCTATGCTGGGTCAGCCTAGATCAACTTGGACAGGTTCAAGATCAGCGACTTCTTGTAGCTACAGGGATTAGAAACCATCTGATTTCACCTGATTGAGGGGACAAGCTACCAAATACAAGAGTTAGAATGAAAATCTGCGTTATATTATGATACAGGCTAGTCTTTCCATCTTTCTTGAATTTGTTAATTTGAGAGCCACTGAAAAGAATTGGGCTTGGCAGGTGTGTATGGTTGTAGGCTGGGCGGGGGTGGGGGGTGGGGGTGGGGGTGGGGGGTGGGAAAAAGCAGAAGCTCTACTTACCTTTGATCTTACTTCCTAACCCTTACTCTGGAAGTTAACAAAGGTTTGCTGTTCCTCATGGGACTTTCAGTTTAGGATAAAATTGTGGTCGATGTCAGAAAATGGAAAGTTAAGCTATCAAATGAGCAAGTTGTGGGTTGTAATAAGGGTCCATGGTGTTGCATCCCTGGTTGTCTAAGATTTCCCTGGTGATTTTCCCAAAATAGGGAAGTACCCACGATGGTCACTGCCATTTGATTCTTTGTCTAAATAAATTCTTTAAGATCAGAGGTTAGTGAAGTATAGTTTGCCCAGCAACAGGCACTGAAGTCACTGTCTTGATTGGTCACTGGTCGCCTTTGACTGAGAACGGCAGGAGATGTGGCTTCTTCGTTAGCGGGAGCCGGGGTCTGTTGCAGGAGACCCTTCGGTGGTGGTGAGGTGCCGTTCAGTGCTCTGGCTTTTCCTCCCTCTCTTTGTCTGAACCCTTAAACCAGTCACCATGATTCTCTGCAAAGGGCCAAACTCACTTTTATGTGTGTTTTTGTCACTTTTTATGCAGATTTCAGCAACGTCCCTGACGTCACCACTGGCCTGAAAAGGAGTCAGACCGATGGCGCGCTGGCCCAGGTCCCCCACGGGGAGAGAACAGGGCAGACGTTCGGGGTAAGATGCTATCCCAAATCCCAAAGAAGAACCTGGCTGACAAGCATGAATCCCCCCTTTCACCCGAAGTGGGGAAAGGAGATGGGGTTATCCCGTCCCTCAGTCCACCCGCTGAAACCTATTTTTTTCCCTTAATGGAAATAGTTTCCTTATTTATTCCAAGCGAAGTATGTTAGGACAGTTTGACAAGGACAGTCTATGCTCAGGTGTTCTAAAAGTTATGTTTAATGACTCTATTGCTTTCCTCCTTTTTTTTCTTTTTTTTTTTTGCCCACAGATAAATTATTTTGGGAATGTTGTCACTTTGTTGTGGTCTAAAACATGAGATTTGGTATTTTCACCCTTTTTCAGTGCACACTGCAGAGGTGTTAAGTGCATTCACAGTGTCGTGCAACCACCACCACTACCCATGTCAGAACTTTGTCATCATGCCAAGCGAAACGCTGTACCCATGAGACTGTAACTCCCCATTCACAACTCCCCCACCCACCGCGACCCCGGCTCGCCTCTCTTTTACTTCCTGCGCCCTTTGCCTGTTCGAGGTCCCTCATGTGTGAGCGTACCAGTATTTGTCCTTTTGTTTCTGGCTCATTTCACATGGCGTCATGTTTTCAGAGCTCCTCCCGTCGAGGCGTGTGTCAGAGCTCCCCTTCTTTTGGGGGCTACAGAGCTCCTCCTGTCGAGGCGTGTGTCCGAGCTCCCCTTCTTTTGGGGGCTACAGAGCTCCTCCTGTCGAGGCGTGTGTCAGAGCTCCCTTCTTTTGGGGGCTACAGAGCTCCTCCTGTCGAGGCGTGTGTCCGAGCTCCCCTTCTTTTGGGGGCTACAGAGCTCCTCCTGTCGAGGCGTGTGTCAGAGCTCCCTTCTTTTGGGGGCTACAGAGCTCCTCCTGTCGAGGCGTGTGTCAGAGCTCCCTTCTTTTGGGGGCTACAGAGCTCCTCCTGTCGAGGCGTGTGTCAGAGCTCCCCTTCTTTTGGGGGCTACAGAGCTCCTCCTGTCGAGGCGTGTGTCAGAGCTCCCTTCTTTTGGGGGCTACAGAGCTCCTCCTGTCGAGGCGTGTGTCAGAGCTCCCCTTCTTTTGGGGGCTACAGAGCTCCTCCTGTCGAGGCGTGTGTCAGAGCTCCCTTCTTTTGGGGGCTACAGAGCTCCTCCTGTCGAGGCGTGTGTCAGAGCTCCCCTTCTTTTGGGGGCTACAGAGCTCCTCCTGTCGAGGCGTGTGTCAGAGCTCCCCTTCTTTTGGGGGCTACAGAGCTCCTCCCGTCGAGGCGTGTGTCCGAGCTCCCCTTCTTTTGGGGGCTACAGAGCTCCTCCCGTCGAGGCGTGTGTCCGAGCTCCCCTTCTTTTGGGGGCTACAGAGCTCCTCCCGTCGAGGCGTGTGTCCGAGCTCCCCTTCTTTTGGGGGCTACAGAGCTCCTCCCGTCGAGGCGTGTGTCAGAGCCCCCTTCTTTTGGGGGCTACAGAGCTCCTCCCGTCGAGGCGTGTGTCCGAGCTCCCCTTCTTTTGGGGGCTACAGAGCTCCTCCCGTCGAGGCGTGTGTCCGAGCTCCCCTTCTTTTGGGGGCTACAGAGCTCCTCCCGTCGAGGCGTGTGTCAGAGCCCCCTTCTTTTGGGGGCTACAGAGCTCCTCCCGTCGAGGCGTGTGTCCGAGCTCCCCTTCTTTTGGGGGCTACAGAGCTCCTCCCGTCGAGGCGTGTGTCAGAGCCCCCTTCTTTTGGGGGCTACAGAGCTCCTCCCGTCGAGGCGTGTGTCAGAGCCCCCTTCTTTTGGGGGCTACAGAGCTCCTCCTGTCGAGGCGTGTGTCAGAGCCCCCTTCTTTTGGGGGCTACAGAGCTCCTCCCGTCGAGGCGTGTGTCCGAGCTCCCCTTCTTTTGGGGGCTACAGAGCTCCTCCCGTCGAGGCGTGTGTCCGAGCTCCCCTTCTTTTGGGGGCTACAGAGCTCCTCCCGTCGAGGCGTGCGTCCGAGCTCCCCTTCTTTTGGGGGCTACAGAGCTCCTCCCGTCGAGGCGTGTGTCCGAGCTCCCCTTCTTTTGGGGGCTACAGAGCTCCTCCCGTCGAGGCGTGTGTCAGAGCCCCCTTCTTTTGGGGGCTACAGAGCTCCTCCCGTCGAGGCGTGTGTCCGAGCTCCCCTTCTTTTGGGGGCTACAGAGCTCCTCCCGTCGAGGCGTGTGTCCGAGCTCCCCTTCTTTTGGGGGCTACAGAGCTCCTCCCGTCGAGGCGTGTGTCAGAGCCCCCTTCTTTTGGGGGCTACAGAGCTCCTCCCGTCGAGGCGTGTGTCCGAGCTCCCCTTCTTTTGGGGGCTACAGAGCTCCTCCCGTCGAGGCGTGTGTCAGAGCCCCCTTCTTTTGGGGGCTACAGAGCTCCTCCCGTCGAGGCGTGTGTCAGAGCCCCCTTCTTTTGGGGGCTACAGAGCTCCTCCTGTCGAGGCGTGTGTCAGAGCCCCCTTCTTTTGGGGGCTACAGAGCTCCTCCCGTCGAGGCGTGTGTCCGAGCTCCCCTTCTTTTGGGGGCTACAGAGCTCCTCCCGTCGAGGCGTGTGTCCGAGCTCCCCTTCTTTTGGGGGCTACAGAGCTCCTCCCGTCGAGGCGTGCGTCCGAGCTCCCCTTCTTTTGGGGGCTACAGAGCTCCTCCCGTCGAGGCGTGTGTCCGAGCTCCCCTTCTTTTGGGGGCTACAGAGCTCCTCCCGTCGAGGCGTGTGTCAGAGCCCCCTTCTTTTGGGGGCTACAGAGCTCCTCCCGTCGAGGCGTGTGTCCGAGCTCCCCTTCTTTTGGGGGCTACAGAGCTCCTCCCGTCGAGGCGTGTGTCCGAGCTCCCCTTCTTTTGGGGGCTACAGAGCTCCTCCCGTCGAGGCGTGTGTCAGAGCCCCCTTCTTTTGGGGGCTACAGAGCTCCTCCCGTCGAGGCGTGTGTCCGAGCTCCCCTTCTTTTGGGGGCTACAGAGCTCCTCCCGTCGAGGCGTGTGTCAGAGCCCCCTTCTTTTGGGGGCTACAGAGCTCCTCCCGTCGAGGCGTGTGTCAGAGCCCCCTTCTTTTGGGGGCTACAGAGCTCCTCCCGTCGAGGCGTGCGTCCGAGCTCCCCTTCTTTTGGGGGCTACAGAGCTCCTCCTGTCGAGGCGTGTGTCAGAGCCCCCTTCTTTTGGGGGCTACAGAGCTCCTCCCGTCGAGGCGTGTGTCCGAGCTCCCCTTCTTTTGGGGGCTACAGAGCTCCTCCCGTCGAGGCGTGTGTCCGAGCTCCCCTTCTTTTGGGGGCTACAGAGCTCCTCCCGTCGAGGCGTGTGTCCGAGCTCCCCTTCTTTTGGGGGCTACAGAGCTCCTCCCGTCGAGGCGTGCGTCCGAGCTCCCCTTCTTTTGGGGGCTACAGAGCTCCTCCTGTCGAGGCGTGCGTCCGAGCTCCCCTTCTTTTGGGGGCTACAGATACTATTCCGTTGTGCGTGCTGCGTTTTGTTTACCCGTTCATCTGTTGACGGGCGTTTGGCTTGTTTCCACCGTTCGCCTGTTGTGAGTAATGCTGCAGGGGAGATTGGCATACAAATATCTGTTTGCATCCTTGTTTTCAGTTCTCTTGGAGTGGAACTGCTAGGTCACGTGGCCCCTCTATGTGGAGCTTTTCCCGTGTGTCCCACAGGGCCGTGCCACCCATCCGTGGTGGCTGAGGGTTCTGATTTTTCCGTGTCCTCGCCAACACTTGTGATAGTCCATGCCTTCCCTGCATTTTTAATTGTTCGTCGAACATCCTTTCAGAAATGGTCTGATCCACCTGATCTGTTTTAACACACAGTCCAGTTTTAGTTGATTTTGACATTATAATTCTGTTTTCAATTCCTTGCTTTTATCTTAAATATAAGAATGGAGATATATAAGCTCTGACAAGTATTTAAGGACAACTTAATGGGAGCGCCTGGGTGGCTCAGTTGGCTGAGCATCTGCCTTCAGCTCGGGTCATGATCTCAGAGTCCTGGGATCGAGCCCCTCGTGGGGCTCCCTCTCAGTGGGGAGCCTGCTTTTTCCTCTCCCTCTGCAGCTCCCCCTGCTTGTGCTCTCTCTGCCAAATACAGTACAGTCTGCTGGGTTAGACTGATACCACCAGGGGCTGGTCCCTTTGGGGGGCAGCCATGTGGCACACCCGGGGCTGATGGTCGCTATGAGAAGGGGCTTAGGTTGGAGCCTGCCCACTGCGGAGTGGGTTCTGGTGGCCCCGACCTCCCTCCTCCTCCTCTCCCTGCATTGCTCCCCTATTCCTGATCCACCTCCTCCAAAATCTCTCTTCTCTTCTTTCCAATTCCTCAGACGAAACACTCGGTCTGGCTGTGCCCCCAGGACGCAGTATCTTTTAATAAACTGAAATTGTCCACATTTTTAGTCTGATGCCTGTGTTCGATCTCTGTTGGATTAGTTACTTTTGGGAACCTGACATCATAGTTAATAGTGATTATTATATTTTTAAGAAATGCATCCTAGAGCATCAGCTGGATGTGTCTTGATTGCTTTGTCTTAAAGTTTTGTAAAAAAGTAAATATTTCTGACACACTTTAGAAGCTCAGCTGTCTATTTAAGGTAAGCATGCCTGAGGAGCACTGGCCCAGTGTGGCAGCCTAATGCCGCTAAGGATGATGATGTCTGTTGTAATCTGTTTGAGTTCCACATTAAAGTTCTTAAGAAGGAAAGGAAGTTCTTTTTTCCAGATTTTATTTTAACATTTGGTAAAATAAATAGGCAAGAAGTTACTGTGTTAAGGCTATCCCCAACTCTGTCATTTAACAATGCCTGTCATAACGAAATAAAGCATTTACCAGATGAACATTGGACAGCACTTAGAAATTGAGGAAAGGAGGAAAAGCTGCAGTTGAGCTTGAAATTGGAGCTGATTGAACTTAGTTTTCATTGCTAAAATGGTTAGAGGAGAAAGCAAATAAATACCAAAGGGGGGCTCTTGGGTGGTGCAGTCAGTTAAGTGTCCGACTCTTGATTTTGGCTCAGGCCATGGTCTCAGGGTGGTGAGAGTGAGCCCTGCATCGGGCTCTGTGCTGGATGTGGAGTCTGCTTGAGATTCTCTCTCTCCCTCTCCCTGCTTGTGTGCACTTGCTCTCTCTCAAATAAATAAATCTTTAAAAAAAGATAAATACTGAAGAACGCAGAAGACAAAAATATTGAAAGAGAATATCATCGTGGTGAGCATTGCTGTCAATCCCTCTCAAGTCAGAGTCGTCATCATCAGACCTTTTTCAAACCTGAAGATCATCTGTCCATAATAACGGACTTCAGGGCATTTCTCAACAATCCTAGTGTAATGCCTGGCAGTTACGTTAGTTCACACGTTCTTTGTTCCCTGGGAAAGAAGAATCGGTGACCATGAGAAGTAATAATTGGGATGTATGTTAGTGAAAAAGTTTTGAATTTAAGAATTAAAAGACAGGGGTGCCTGTCCATCAGTTAAGCATCCACCTCTTGATTTCGGCTCAGGTCGTGATCTCAGGGTTGTGTGATCGAGCCCCACATTGGACTCTGCACTGGGCGTGGAGCCTGCTTGAGATTCTCTCTCTCTCTCTCTCCTCCCCTCTATCCCTCCCCCCCACTCATGCTTGCTCACTCTTTCGCTCTAAAAAAAAAAAAAAAAAGACATTTTGTTCTGTATTATTATTTTCAGCCCCCTGGAAACATCAGGTTATAACTAAAAGGAGTCTTTTTCTGTTTTCCAGGGGTGGTTTGGGAATTGGATGATGTGTGTCCACGTGCTGGGCATGGATCTTTTGGACTTGCCCTGGCGCTGCCCCACAGTGCCCATGGGAGGTGGTCACTGCTCCGGAGAGAAGGCTGGCCTCTCTTTCCCGGGCTTCCCACTCTGGCCCCTCTCGCCTTCTTAGGGGTCATTAACTTCTTTTCAGATTAGACCCTGGTTGAACCTGAGTTGTTTGGGATATTTTACTAATAATATTCTAGACTTTGAAATAAGGAATAATTTCCCTTGAAAATCAAATGCAGCCTGGCTTGATGAAGCACAGCTGTAAGTGGGGCTTTTGAGAGCCCCGCAATTTCTGCAAATGGCTCATAATTGATTGCCTTCTTGCTCTTCAAGGGTGCCTATTACTGTCACAGCTCTTTGTATGCCCCTGTCAACCTCTCCTGTGTGCGGGCTCTTTTTTCCCCCAGTATTGTTAGCAATTAGCTGGCACTATTGTAACAGTTTGGATTTGGAAAGGAATAAACAGTTTCTTTTTGGGTGAGGGGGTTGAAAGACTTTCTTTCTGGGTTGTTCTGGGAACTTGAGGTGGGCTAAGCAAGCTCTGCAGAAATACGGTTTACATTCCACTTTCCAGTCTCTGAGCTGCCTCTGAAGATGTGGCACTTTGTGGCTCTGTCGTCCCCCAGTGTGCCCTGACCTGGTGTCTCCCCAGAGCCGGCAGGCTCGGCATGGGGTGGAAATTCAGAGGAAGGGGGTGTGCTTCCCCAACCAGCGGCGCTGCCTTGGAGGAAGAGCTTGGTGGCGCTAGGACGTCCTTGCGAATGTGACTTGGAACAACAGTTTGGGATTTTTTCATTGCCTGGGGATGAGAGTGAGAGAACGTGCATCTTACTCATTTCCCAACAGCCGACCGTAGATGTAATCCTTTCTCCCAGAGGGAGCAGGTTCCTTTGAACTTTTCCTTTCTATGTACAGCATGTAAGTAAGCGAGGGCTTTGATCTCAGGGGTGTGGATTCTGATCCAAATGTAGGCATGCTTGCATGGTTTCCTTTTTCTCTGTCTGGAAAGTTGATTTTACTCTGAAATGTCTATAGATTGTTATGCAGACGGGAAGAGTTGCCTTTCTTTCCAGAAGGGAATCCTGACTGTAATCTTTAAACACTCTTTGCAGCTAAGGATGCGAGCATTTCTTTTGGATTCTAGTTTCTCGGTGGCACTGTCGACTTTTCCTTTCTCCTTCCTACCTTGCAAGGGTCTTTCAGTGGATCTCTGAAATAGTTTTGTCCTTTTGAAATATGTCAGAAAGCCCAGAAATTTCAAATTTTTTACTCTGTAAAATCCGCTTGAAAAGAGGAGTCATTTGAAGACAATACATAATTTGCTGCTTTGTGAAATTTCCCGGGAGCATAGCCCATGCTAGTCATTGGGCTTCATGCTGTAAAAGAAAATCCACAAAAGTGAAACCGTTTTCTACGAGGTAAGCAGAGTTTTTACCTTAGTTATTCCTGATTAAATGGTTTTTTCCCCCCAGCTTTTTTAGAAGAAATTTTATGTAATCACCTAGTGTAGCTTCGGCAGTGATTATTTTTACAGTTTGTAGGCGTTGTGTTGCTAGAACAGAGAGCATTGGGAATCTGGAGATACACAGCATGACGACTGTGTGTTGTGCTCTTTGCAATTTAATAATGCTTAAGATCTGTTTTGTCCTTTCATTTGTGCAAGGTGGAAAAAAGAGACATGCACTAATGGTTAGGTGTTAGAACACAGCATGAACATAACTTGCATTTAATATTTAATGCCTGCTCACGCACTTCTCTTAACCTTCTGAGTTTTTTTACATGAATTCCTTTTAAGAGTTTGCATTATCTAAGAAGCGAAAAGAAAAGATTATTGGACATATGGTTTGTTTTCCAGCAGGCTCACGTTGTACATCTTTCTACTTTGAGTCTCCTGCATTATTTCAAGATCTGTTTGGTCGTAAGATGTTTTGGCTAAAAAGTGAAATTAAAATACAGTTTCTTTATGAATTGTGGTCTTTCTACATGGCTGCTATTCAGTAGATTAATAGGATCATGATCTCTTTTAAAGAGCTAAATATACCTATTTCTAAATGCATGTCCTCCAACAGAATCCCTGACATACGAATGAACAGAGAGATAGCATCCTCTAAGCAGACCCCATTGTCCCTGGAAATGACTTGGCGTCCTCTTTTGCAGTGAATAAATCCAGGTAGGCAGTGATATAATGGAAAGAAGTCTCAACCTGACGGTTGGAAACCTGGCCCACCAGACTTTACCACTGCATGACCTGGGGCAGGGCACCCAACCGGTGTAAGCTTACTCTGTCCTCACTTGTGAGTGACAGTAACAGTGCCACCAGCCCTGTGTTGTTGAGAGGATTGTGCACAGTTACACACACGCCCTTGAGAGATTGTTAGGCTGAGAGGTCCTCCTTCCTGATGTGTCTCAGGCACATACAGAGCTCCGGATGCTTTCTCATCCTGCGCCCCTAACACATGGCTTACCCGCCTTCGCTGCCTTCCCAGTCTTCTTGAAGGGAGTATCAGGTGGTCAGATCCTGTTGAGCTGTCCCAGGACACAAAAAAGAATTGGAAACGAAGGCCCTGGCAGTTAGGTCCTCTTAGCTGTTTGTCACCTGCACGAAGACCAAACCCACCCGCCTCGGAGCTGGTTTTTCTTACGCAGAGTGCCGTGGATGGACACCCTTTTTTAAAGGGCTGCTTCAAAAGATTAACAAAATCGTATCTGTCAGGTCTGCCCTTCTCTTTAGCAGGAGGGGGCTGTGAATAGTGAGAAGCTTAGTGAAGCCTGAGACATAGCCTGTCAGGATGTCTTACAGACTTGTGCCTTTTGGAAGAGCAGCATCTCTTCAGGGCCTAGAGAGGCGCCGTGGGTACAGGCTGAAACGGATCCAGTTGAGCTGAGTTCTCTGCCCGGCTCTCAAATGCACTGTTCCGCGTTTCTAACACCGTAGTACATCCCTGTGGCAGGGACTTGGCGGCAAGTTTGTGGATTTGTTGGAAGCAACTGTGCTTAGTTTGCATGGGAGTCTAAAAGTCCATTTGATCTCTTTGGAGCTGATTGGAATTTTTTCTTTTTTTAATTACTATTTTCCTAGCTCCAGGGTTAGTGCCCGGCTCCTGGTCTGCCCTGATCTTTAGGGCTGATGTGTCCGGAAGATGCCAACTCTTTGCTGGGTGTGGCAGGAGGGGACATCGCTGAGCCATGAAGCACACACGAGCCCTGTGTCCTCTTTGTTGCCAAGGATCGCTTATCTACTCTATTCAGCAGGGTTCAAGATGTTACCCCCAGTGTCAGATGAGAGAGAGAGAGAGGAAGGAAGGCAGGAAGGCAGGAAGGAAGGAAGAGGAGGAAAACCAGATCTCTGTGCAGGGTGTGGGCAGGGCCAGCAGTGAGCTGGAAGGAGGTTGGCATTGAGAACCAGAGGTGAACCCTCTGAGCCAGTAGCTACGTGGCAAGCAGTTTGGGCAGGGAGAGCTTGTCCAAGGGAAGGGGGACAAGCAGTGGAGTTGACAAGAAGGCAATGGGAAGAAATGTTGATGGTGTTGACTTCTCTGCACTTTCTCTCCCAGCTGCTACCCTCCCAACATGGCCGTGGGCTGGGTCCTAAAGGGGCTTGTGCGCGGCGGGTGTGTCCCCGGCCCAAGCAAACCGGAAGATGGGAAGGGGCCTGCTGCTGCCATGGGCAGAGCTGTGGGCTCACCGGAGCCCAGAGACACAGCAATTGCCAACGACATGGTGGTGCCCGATGAGCACTCAGCCGTCTGTGCCTTTGCCAGAGAGGCTCTGGAAGCTCAGAGGCTGGGGCTGCTTGTCGAGTGAGACTTGGCTGGGGTGTAGGGCCTCAGGGAGCCGTGCTCGCCTGCCCTGCGCGGGTAGAGAGTATGTTTGTTCAGGCAGTCCAGTGAGACTGGTCTGGAAGCCGGGCTGTAGGCTGTGAGCTCCCGGGGGTTGGCCTGGGGCCGGCCATGCCCCTCTTGCTCTGGGCACAACAGCACCGACTCAGGGAGGCTGGAAGCCTTCAGGAGGCCGCTCGGTGCCCAGCTTCCCCTTCCCTTCTTGTTAATGTGGCCGGTTTCCCTTCCAGCCTCTTCCTTCCTCCTCCTGTTGGGCCTCCTCCCCAGCCCCAACCGGCCCTTTCCTTCCTGCCTCCCTCTGGCTCCTGCTTCCTCATTCTCCTCCAGACTTCCGCCTTCACCCTGGTTTTCTGGGAGCAAGAACGAGTTGTCACGGGAGTCATCCTGGGAGACCCCAGGGAGGGAGCAAGAAGCAGGAAGGCGTCAGGAGGCCATGGCGCACCAAGGCGTGAATCAGCGAGAGGGCGGGTGGGCTTGTTGCTCGACGCAGCTCTAGAGCTCACTGGCAGTGCTGAAGGGATAATTACACCCCCTCCTCACACTGTCGGACCGTGACTCACAGGAAAGTGCCTGAGCCTCCCTGGAGCCGGGCCACATGAAGGCTTTACCTCTCTGGGCGTGAAGACTAGCTTGCCACATTGATTTCCCCGGGTGGCCCTCTCCCTACTCATCCTCTCCTTCGAAACCGCGGGGGCCATGATTTTGCTTCCAGCCCCTCCCGAGACGAGACTGGAAGAGGGTGGGTTTGTCCTTTCCGAGGCCAAGCAAAGGCCCACGTTCGAAGAGCAGCCAGCCAGCCACCTGCATCTTGGGTGGGGGGTGGCAGAGAGGGACCCCAGCTGCGCTCCTTGGGACCTCCCCTGTTGCCTCCCGCCGGGGCAAGTCTCAGTGGGGTGGTGGCAAGTCGCCCGTGGTCTGTGTTGGTTACAGAGCGGGCCATATGCTTTTGGAAGTGGTCGTGGAGGCGAGGCCGCCCCCTTCCTTTGCCTTCATCCTCCTCCTCCATGGTGTCCCGCCCTCTGTGTCTCCATGTTTCTTTTCTTTCTAGGCTTCCTGGATTGGAGACAGAATAATTTCAGAATCATCTCCCTTTTTGGAGGAGAAGAAAGCAGGGAGTCTGAGCGGGGAGTCTTGGACCAGACCCCACCGTCAGTAAACCCCGTTTGCAGGCTCATGCAGGTTCTCGGGCGGAAGCCTGCTGGACGTGGGTGGTCGTGGGGGAAGAACACGTGGGGTTGGGCCCCAAGTCTTACACCGAAATCCTGTGTCCTTGGAGGAGTCCTCAGACTTCTGCATTTGCGCACCGAGGGGCGGGTCTGCCGGTCGTGGAGGCCCGTGCTGGTTCTGTTCGTGGTGCTCTGACGCCCGCCGGCCTCTCTCGCTGCCCCGACGCCTGATCTGAAGCCGGCGTTTGCCTGACGTGTGGCCTTTTCTCCTCTTGAATACAGAGAGCTGCTTAAAAGAAAATTAATTCTAGAAGAAACCAATTAGAATTAGCACTGATTATTTATTGTCCTTCACACAGTTATTGAAGTAAAAACCTGTAAGACTTACGGGGGTTGAAGGTCATGGCAAGTGAAGGTGAGGGTGGTTAGGTGCTCTATTCCCGTATCAGCTCCTATCTTTTACTCTCTTACCTGGTTGAGGAAAATAACTTAGAGCAGACCATTGAGCATCTGATGAAAGTGATGGGCCCTCAGGAAATTGCTCCTGTATGTGACAAGTCACTGTAATTCTAGGGAGCTCGCTCTGCTTGGGACGTTTACCCACAGATTTTCTCCTTAGGAATCAGTGAGCTCTATGTTCATAATTCCGACGTTGAGTAAACACCTGAGTAATCTAGCTGCTGTCTTGACTTAATATTATTAATATTACAGACATAGTTACCAGGTACTTACAGAATGAAAAGCACTGTGTTTCTTTTCTTTTCCTTTATTTTTTTTTTGACCCTGAGATCAAGACCTGGAGTCAGATGCTTAACCACCTGAGCCACCCAGGTGCCCCTGGCCCTGTGTTTCTTTAGCCAAGTGACATTTTGAACTTTGTCTTTATCTTCAGGTGTGATTGGTGTGGTGGGCTTGGCAATAGTAAGGCCTTATTTTAATGTGCTAAGAGACATTGAGATACTATTATTACATAAGAACCCTGCCCCAGATGGCATAAACCGTTAGGTTGAGACCAAGGAGAATATTGCTGGTGGTGGTTAGACATTCCTACATTGTTGAACACCAGTTACAGCATTATGCACTGATGTTCTAGCATTTTCAGAGTTTCATTTTCTGTAATTAGTGAAAAAACATGATTTTTGGGGAGGCGGGGCAAAAATCTAGATCTTGACCCCAAGCCAACATTTTGTAGAACTCCCTTCAGTAAAATCAACAGCTGTCTGTGGGACCAGAGGGGTGGTTGGATGCCCAGTTCAGGGGATAAGAAGGAAGCAGACGATGCCACGGTTTCCCTGGGGCTGAGGGGACTTTACCCCGGACCCGTCACGTCAGCAAGCCAGCAAAGGCTCTGGTGCTCTCTCCTTTCTTTGTCTTTTGAAGGAATAACAGCCACAGTTAGGATCTAATTTTGGCTGGCCACTCTTTGGGTGCCATGAATCCTATCTGTCTTACCTTCAGTATTTACCAAGAATGGGGGTTGGTGCAGTGTCAGCTCTGTTCCTTCATTCACTGGGACCTCCCCCACGAAGGCATTCCCAGATGTTAGCCGTTGGTAGGAGGCCTGAGACAGTCGTGTTGATGCCTCCGTTAAAGATCTGTGTGTCGGGGTGCCTGGGTGGCTCAGTCGTTAAGCGTCTGCCTTTGGCTCAGGTCCTGATCCCAGTCTTGGGATCGAGCCCCGCATCGGGCTCCCTGCTTGGTGGGAAGCCTGCTTCTCCCCCTCCCACTCCCCCTGCTTGTGTTCCCTCTCTCGCTATGTCCTGTCTGTCAAATAAATAAATAAAATCTTAAAAAAAAAAAAAATCCGTGTGTCAGAGATTGTAGTCCAGCGAAGACTTCGCTTGTCCTGCATGAGCGCAGATGTATCTGAGCCTCAGTGCGTTCTCTTCACGCCTTTCATTACAGCAGATTCTCACCTTTTAATAATGTCCCAGCCCCACATGGTAGCTGCTTTCACTTGTTGAAAAAGTTCTGAGAAGTTGTTGTGAGTCATTTTGCAATTTCCTCTGTAGTGTCCACTCGGAGCGGACTTTGTGTCACTGCGGCGGGGGCCAGGCGCTGAGGGAGCGGGGGTCTGGGGACCCCGCTGGGAACACTTCACCCCCTCCAGTACTGGCCTCTCACTCTCCGGGGGAAAGGTTGGATTATTAGTTTCATAAATCAGTCTCCTGCTGTTCTTGATAATAGCACGAAGGACCAGGCAACACAAAATAAGATTTGTCACTAATATGGGAGACAGGAGAAAACTGAAAGCATGGTTTTTGACGCCCCCAGTTCTGTCTTTTCTCCTTTCCATTCTTGTTTGTTGTCACGCCTCCCTATCCCTTCTTTTGTTTGTTCAGCCTCCAAGCATCCCTCCTCCTCTGTGACTCACCTTCCTTCACACTCTCTGATTCTTTGCTGCCACCTAAGTTCTCTTGTGTTTTCAGAAAACAGATGTCAGATGAGGAAGCTCTTAGATGTGCAATTGCTTAGAAGGTTCTGGCTTGGCATTGCACAGGCTGGGGGTTTCCACAAGTGTTGTGTCACTCGGGGAGTCCTGCCAAGGGGCTTTGAGTTGGCGTTGGAGCTGGCTTTGAAATGTTCTAGAATCCAGTACCTTCATGGTTCATCCAGCCACGACAGAAAGGATGATCAGATGAGAAGACTGGCCTGGGCAGCATCAGCCTGCTGTTCCAGGCACCAGGATGGGGCAGGACATCTGCACTCTCCACTCAGTTGCCTAGTGAGGTCTTAAACACCGGGGTTTTATAGATGAGTTTCCACGATGGAGAGAGGATTATCAAACCAGTAATCTCAGGTGAGATTTAAAATTAGTTTTCTGTGTCTGAGGCTTTCAAAAAAAAAGTTTTAAATTGACAGTCGGTTGCGGTCACGTTGTCTCTGACGTCTTTTGGTTTTGCTTGTGCTCCTGCCTGTCCGTGTATGATTTTACAGCCATCCGCCGTGCTCCGCGCTCCTGGGGAAACATGGCTTTGGTTCCTTGGATTTATTGACTTGCATTTTCTAGAAGGTTGATCAAATTGCCAAACGGTTTATTAAAATTGTCTTAGTTTAAATTTTATGACCTCATTTCTATTATTTAGTCAGTGTTAGATTTTTAGAGATTGGTGGTAAAGTCTCAGATAAATGTGTGTGAGGCAGACATTGTTCATGTGAGATGATTAATTTGAGACCCTGTCAATAAGATACAATCCAGAGTAATGGAACAAACTTGATTATAACACTGCTTAAATGGGGTGCCTGGGTGGCTCAGTCGGTTAAGCATCTGACTCTTGGTCTCAGCTCAGGTCATGATCTCAGGGTCATGAGATCGAGCCCTGTGTCAGGCTCTATGCTCTGAGTCTGCTTGGAATTCTCTCTCGCTCTGCCTCTCTCTCTCAAATAAATAAATCTTTAAAAAAAACCACTGCTTAAATCTAGCAAAAAAAAAAAAAATCTAACTACAACTAGGAGTAAAGGGACCTGCAGGTTATCTGTGCTCACTCAAATAGCACTTTATCCAAGCCTAAGAAAGGTGGTCAGGATATTAACAAGTAATTTACATTTCATATTTTTGTGATTTTTCTTCCCAAAGCTACAGTTTTTTAGATACCAGATTTCAGGTATTATTTTCAGCCAAATATTAGAACTGATAGTCCAGGCTTTTTTTTTTTTTTTAATTTTTTAAATTTTATTTTGTTATGTTATGTTAGTCACCATACATTATATCATTAGTTTTTGATGTAGTGTTCCATGATTCATTGTTTGCATATAACACCCTGTGCTCAATTCAATACGTGCCCTCCTTAATACCCATCACCAGGCTAACCCAACCCCCCACCCCCCTGCCCTCTAAAACCCTCAGTTTGTTTCTCAGAGTCCATAGTCTCTCATGGTTCGTCTCCCCCTTCGATTTCCCCCTGTTCATTTTTCCCTTCCTACTATCTTCTTTTTTTTTTTAACATATAATGTATTATTTGTTTCAGAAGTGCAGATCTGTGATTCATCAGTCTTACACAATTAACAGCGCTCACCATAGCACATACCCCCCCAATGTCTATCACCTAGCTACCACATCCCTCCCACCCCCCATCACTCCAGCAACCCTCAGTTTATTTCCTGAGATTAAGAATTCCTCATATCAGTGAGATCATATGATACTTGTCTTTCTCTGATTGACTTATTTTGCTCAGCATAATACCCTCCAGTTCCATCCACGTCGTCGCAAATGGCAAGATTTTTTTTTTGATGGCTGCATAATATTCCATTGTATATATATACCACATCATCTTTATGCATTCATCTGTTGATGGACATCTTGGCTCTTTCCATAGTTTGGCTATTGTAGTCCAGGCCTTTTTAAGCCCAAAGAGGATGTGGTAGGTTTCAGACAAGTAATAGGGCCTAGACCTTCTCTCCCTACCCCCATACCATTCTTCCTAAGTGACTGAGAGCCATCCTTGACCCATGCAACCTGCTGGAACAGCAGTCAGTAGAAGTCAGTGTAGTTATGGGTGCCTGGGTGGCTCAGTTGGTTAAGCGTCTGCCTTCGGCTCAGGTCCTGGGATCGAGCCCCCTGTCAGGCTCCCTGCTCAGGGAGGAGTCTGCTTCTGCTTCTCTCTCTCCCTCTACCTCTCTCCCTGCTTGTGCTCGCATGCTCTCTCTCTCTCCTCTCTCTCAAATAAATAAATAATATCTTAAAAAAAAAGTCAGTGTAGTTGTTAAAGGGTCACAAAGGTACGAGCCACTGGAGCGGGTGAGAAGAGCCGGCTTCCGTCCTCCTGCAGCTCCCGTGGGGTCATGCAGGGCTGTCAGCCCAGGCAGCCACCTTGCTTTGCTGTGCAGCAAGAGATCATAGATGAAGTTTAAATGCTCAGGAAAGTTTTTAAAGAATTCATAATTTGCAGAAATAGCCACCTTCATTCCCCAAGTCAGAGCAGATACTCTCATCTGCCTGTCCCAGAAAGAGACACCATGGCTGTTTCTTCTGGAGACTGTTAGGGGGCCGTTGCGAGCTTGCTGGGCGTTCTGTGCCTCCCTCACGGGTGGCCGTGTGTTGCTGTCACTTGGCCTTGACTCCGATTGTCCCCGTGGCCAAGGCTATCCCTAACAGCATATTTTCAGTTTATATTTGGAGAGTGGGGTATGGAAGAGATGAGAAGATTCACAAGAAGGATTTCATCCCTGGCTGTACTACGGGGGAAAAGCAAGTAGATGTTTGTCTCTTAATTTGCTGTTGCTGGGACAGGCAGGAAGTGGAAAGACAGCGGGACCCAAGTGCTGGAGCCTCTCACTGCCTGGTTGGCGGGCTTTCGGAAAGTCGCCTCATCCTCTGAATCCTCATAACCTTATTAAAAAGAATAGGACTGCATTTCCATGATAGTCTCGAGGAGGTGAAATCAAAGGAGAGCCATGTGTGAGAAATAGCTTTGTAAACTGCAGGGGGCGCTAAGCCAGGGTGGATGAGGGGGGCTGCTGCAGGTTCTATTAGTCCGTGTGGCTGTGAACACCCTTGTGGATAAGAGGACGCTGTGAGAGTAGGCAGACCCAAGGCTCCCGTTAGACCAAGATGGGAAGATAGACCAAGCCAACTAGGGGATGCAAGTCTAAGGCAGTCTGGAAGCTAAGATGCTCAGGGAGGACCATCAAGGAATGGGAATGGGTACAACTGACTACAGTTTTCTGAGCATCTTGGAGCTGCTCTCAGAGCTGAGTGCTTGGTCTGCAGCCAGGAACCGGGTGCTACCCTACTTCCTGTTTTTCTAGGTAAGGCAACCAGGAGCCCACGTAGTTGACAACTAGAAAGAAAATATGCTTCTTAGGGAACCGCAGGAAAGGGGAGAGGACTCAGCTGGGGGGCAGTCTGGGATTAGGGTGCTGGGCAGCACTGTCCCGGGCGAAGGTGGACACAGCTGGAACTGTTAAAGCCAAGTGTGTGGATTGCTTCCTTCCAGGATTCAGCTGTCTTGTCCTCATACAGACTTGCCCTGAAAATTGGTGGCTATCAGATTGATCAAAGCTCTCGCTGGTCAAGAATGTGATTGCAATTGGCGTTTATATGGATGCATTCTTTTCCTTCAAATACAGTGACAAAGATAGAAAAAAAGGCTCAGTAAATTCTCAGAATATGTAACACTTCAAGACCTTTCCTGCAAAAACTGCTTCAGTAATCTATTATCAGTTGCCAAGAATAAAGCCAGAGACCTAACTCTTGTTTGGGAAAACTGGCATTAAACACGGAAACTGACTAGAATGTTCAGTGAAGACATTAACCACTGAAGGAAGGGTTACGGTAAATACACAAGTTTAATTTATTTGATTGCCAGAATGAAAGTGGGCCATGAGAGAATACTGAAGGAAAAGAAGGGAAATGGACCTGAGCCCAGAAATCAGCACCTCTGGATGGAAAAGTGGCTGAGAGTAGTGTTGATAGAAAAGTCATAGTTAAGAATATGTTTTACAAAAAAAAAAAAAATTCAGTTGAAAGATACCGGCTTAGAGACGTCTTTAACCAGATAAACATATTTAGTATGAATGTTAAGTGGTATAAAGTAGTCATAGAAAGGATTTAAATTCAGGTCTAAATGCCCCGAATCACAGGACAAACAGAATTGTCTCAGCCATCAAAAAGGAACACAAAATAAAGCAAAACCCAGAGAATTTGAGTCATCTTTCGGAGCCCTGGATCTGAGCCAGTTGAGCACGCAGGTGTTTGGTTTGGTTTTGGACACAGTTGAAAGCATAGGACAAAAAAGGGTTTATACCTCATGTGAATTAAGATGCCATTTGTAGTCTCTAGAAAAATAACATAAAATCATCTTTTAAATTTCCCCTTTAACTCACTACAAATGTTCGGAATAAAGGTTTTTAGGTGATGTTGAGTTTTAATTAAGGCTAATTTCGAAAGAAGAATCTTTTTTGATTTGGGGTCATCTGTCTGTTATCAGGACTTGGCAGACTTTTCCTGTGAAGGGACAGTAAATGTTTTAGGCCCTGGCAAGCCTTCGGCTCTGCATTTCGGGGTGGAAGCAGCCAGAGACCCAGGGCAGGTGAATGAGCATGGCGGCCAAGTGCTAGTAAAACTTGATCTACAGCAGCAGATGGCGGGTTCCACTGGCCCAGAGGCCTTCGTTGGCTGACCCTTGCTCTGATGATCCACCCTGGCCTCTGCCTGTTGGTTTTCGGGGCGGGGAGGGGTCATTAAAATCTCTGTTAGACCGTGGGCCATGTATTTTTGCATGCAGAGGTCAAGGAGAAGCTCATGCATCTCTCTGGACGCGCAGGTTTAGCTGTACTTCCGGGGGAAGCCGTAGCTTACTTTCTGGGTGAAAAACGGGAAGGCAGGGACACGGCACTCGGCACGGGCTGTATTAGCTCGGATGAGCCGTTCTGCGTAAGCTACCTAAGAGCGACCTCGAGACACCCGGTCTTTTCTGTGAAGGAAGCGCCCCGTGGTGTAGAAATGCTGCCCTGGCCCTTGAGGGAGCCCCAGACTCCGCAGCGGGAGCTGGCCTGCCCTCGTGGGGGGGCCGCCGGTGCACACAGGTGCCACACGGACACGCTGTTGCCCTCCCTCCCTCGAGAGTTTGCACAAACTTGACTTCTCTTCCCACCGGCTGTGGAAGCTGCAGCCCCCAGGCCATGCCCTCCATGTGCCCCTCCCGGGTTGGTTCCCCCGGCACCCTTCCCCCTCTGAGATGCCCTGCGCCCCCCTTCCTCCTCGCGATCTCTCCCCTGCCCCTCCCCTCCCCCACACCCTCACAGGAGGGCGAGGTTTTCATCCTGGGGCTCAGTGCTCCATCCTCAGCACCCAGAGCAGAGCCCGGCGGAGAGGAGGGGCTCCATGAGAGAAGGCTGAAATCCTGAAGTGCGATTTTTCTGGCCCACCCTTTGGGGGATTCAGAGGACATTTCTTCTTCTGTACTTCGAAAAAATGGCAAAACCTGGCAAGTTAAACTCCCTGTACAAATGTTAACTTTTATCGATCCCTTGTACTGTGGTAAGTATTTTTATGTTTTATCTCATTGACTCGTTGCAAGGACCTTATAAAACACGATCCCTGCTTTCCAGGTGAGCACAAGGAGTCAAGGGTGGGGGGGATCAGTCATGGCCAGCCGGGTGGTACCTCCAGAGCCCATGTGTGTAAGCCTCTGGTCTTGGAAAAAGTAATCGTTTCAGAAATCTTGGTCCAGTGCGTGTTCGCAGGCCCTTGGCATGAGCTTTGCACGTACGCCGGGGTAAGGAAAAGGGGCTCGGGCGATGGGCTGCCCCACTTGGGGTGCACGCTCCCCCATCCTTCATGCCACCACGATGCTCACCTTGTCATCCTCTGTCAGGTGTGTACCTAACAGGTGGCAGGGATTGCCACCATGCCATGTCAGGATCGCCCAAGCCCGCCACCCACCCCTGCTCTCCCCTGAGGGCCCGGCCCCTGCCTCTGTCTCCCACCCGTCTCCCTGCTCTGCCTGACCCTCCGGCCACGGCTGCTCTGGCCCCCACGTCCTGGCGCACCCCGTGCTCCCTCCGGCCCCAGACTTGGCTTAGTGTAGAGAACTAATTTATCGTTGAGTGCATGGCGTCAGCGCTCGCAGCTCAGACCACAGGAGGTCTCGGGCCTGTGTCCACAGGACCCCGCACTTTGGGCGCTGATCATCTTGAATTACTTGCTCAGAGCTCATCTTCCCAGCCAAACTCGGGGCACCATGAGCGGAGGAACTGTGTCAGTCTGTTCATCACTGTGTCCATAGAAACAGAACACTTTGAGCCTTTTCAACCTCAAATCTTTTTTTTTTTTTTTAAGTGACAGGAAAGGAGTGCATTTATTAAAAATCTTAAAAATTAAACCACTGTAAAAGAGAAAATTCAAATGAACCCAAGGATAAAAATACCTTGGTTAACACTGCATACGTGATATATACCATTCCATTTTTAGAAAATCTGTGCGTGTATGTTCGTGTGTGGTAGAGATACACAGCGCACACATCTCCTTTCTGCCCTTCCTGGTGAGTCGTGGCCTTCTTGGGTCAGCGGCCATGCGTCTGTCCCGTCGCTGGTAACTGTCCTGTTACCTCGGTGCATTTCTGTGCCCCGATTTATTAGCTTCATCGTTATGCTTCAGTATAAAATAAAGGCTCTCCTGTGACATCAGCTCACATTTACTTTTATGGTGTCCGTTCCCCTTCTGCTTTTGGAAATAGAACCCTTTGGTCTAGAGAACAGAGTACGAGTGTTTCCTCATCCTTTTTGTATCATTTTGATAAATATAAAAACCTATTTCTCTAGACTTTTCCATCCAGGGATTGTTTCACTAAGACAAGTGGCCCCCCAGATGTGAATTTCATTGATCACCTTGAATGCTTTTTAACCCCCACCCCACCCTGCCAAGGTGCTGAGCACGGCCCCCTCCTCCTCTCCTGAGAACCCCCCGGGGGGCAGGCCTGCAGCCCCTGAGGTCTGACCTGGCCCCTGACTGGGCGCTGGGGGCTGCCCTTGCTCCCCGTGGGGTGAAGCCCATCTCTGCTCGCTAGCCTTCCTGGGAACTCATTTAGCCCTTTCCGCTCCTTCCGGATTCCCGCTGCCGGGGCCACTTGGGGATAATATTAGATCTTTCTGTAAGTTAGTCAGTGACTTTAATGTAGTGCAGAGTAAGTTGAAAAGTCCTTTGTACAATTTTTAGATATTCCTTTTTTTAAACTGAGAGGAGCTTTTCTTGACTGATTTGCTAGGATGTGACAGCTGACAGCATCGTTGCACTCAGATTATTGAGTCCTGCAGGCTTCTCGTAGCTTCCAGGTGGTAAGTGTACCGCAGGAGAACACAGCGTGCAGACCGCACCTTCCCAGGGCTGGACTGTCCTTGAGGATAACTGGCCATTTACTCAGAGTCTAAAGCCTGTTTTTTTAAATTTTTTCTGACATTCTTTTTAGGGCTAATAGAAGTAGTAGAAACCTCTTCTGCTTCTTGTGCTGGTGTAATGAAACTCTGTGACCGTGATCCGGACAGGGACTCGGTCCCCAGCGATGGCTCAGTCTCAGCTGGTCTGCGTGGTGGAGGGAGCGGGGGATGCGGTGGCAGCTAGAGATCTGCCAAACGGACCCCATATGCTGTCGTAGGGCCAGTTACCCAAGCAGGACGAGGGTGTCTTTCCTGGGCGAGGTCTGCCTGTCAGCTAAGTCCATTAAGGATCTTCCCTCCAAGTTAATATCCGTTTCCTCTCAACCGGGGACTGCAAGGAGCGCACGCTGCGAATGCTGTCACTTACCTTTAAGTATTTCCCTGTGAGCTAGAACTATAGATGATGCAGCGCTTTTCAGCCCTTTTTCTTAGGCTGGAGGTATTTGGGGCTCAAGCAGTACAAACAGATGCCTCTGACAGAGGAGTCCACGGTGCCTGCCGTCCCTCCATGACCACTGGGCTGCAGACGGAGGCGGGAAAGCCCAGGCCACGCTTGGCCGCTGAGCCTCGGGGCTCCGGATGGCCCCGATATTCCGTGGAGTAGCTGCAGAATCTCAGACTAGTTCTGGACAATGTGGTGTACTTATCCCACTGTGATTTTTTCTTTTAAGATGCAAATCGTAGGACAAAATTGAAAAGCCTCAGGTAGCCATGTCTCCAAATAAGAGCAAAGTAAACGTTGAAGTTGTTATGCCCAGGGGATCAGGTTTTACTAATCTGAACCAAGAGGAAGGGGGTGCGACAGCTTTCTGTGAATGAGTGTTGCACTGAGTCCAAGGTCAGACGGGGCATCTCAGAACCGGTTTGAGAAAGAGGCTCTGCCCCTGCGTTCCTCCAGGGACACCCCGGGGCGAGGTGCTTGAGCATCCTTAGCTGTTTTGTTGCCGCTGTGGAAAGATGGGGCGCCTGGAGGAAAGACACATTTCAGCCCTAGTATAAGGAAGCAGAAGGTCTCCTTAGCCATACATTTAAAACAACAAAACCAAAAGGGACTTTCAGATACCTTTTCTCCTTCTAGCAAGGTATGGTTGACAAAACTGTATCTTTAAAGTGTACAACTTGATGACTTGCTGTACCTAGACATTTGGGAAATAATTATCACGGTCAAGTTAATGAACGTATCCATCAGCTCACATGCGTGTGTGTGTGTGTGTGTGTGTGTGTGTGTGTTGAGCACGCTGATGCACTTTAATGCCCAGGTCTTTAGTGAGATGTTCCTCATCTATAAATAAGATCAAATCATTTTCAAGCGGGGGTCAGCCTTAGTGTCAGCCTAAAAACCTGAAAAAATTTTGTCTCGGTCAGTATCACTGCTGTATCCTTACAGCGCAGTTTTTGGGAAAACTGTTTTCATTTAATTTTTAAAAGGAATTCATAAAGAAAATACTTGTTTTGCACTCACCTATAAAAAATGAAGCCCACAGTGAACCCACAATTCTTAGCACTGAGCCTACAGACTGGAAGGTCCTAATCCGAGGTGTGCACTGAGGTTGGGGTGTCTTTCTCCGCACAGGCACACGCTGCTGAGCTTCCGAATCTGCGCACGCCCCCACCCTGACTTGTAAATCTCTGTTGCTTTTAGAGCAGCATTCCCACGATGGGGCCGGAGGGGGGGCGGGGGGGCACGGGAGCAGCCTAGAAGATGTGGAGGTTGTCTGCGGATGTGTGGGGGCTGCAGGTGTTTCTCCAAGCGGAGGCGGCTGCGGGGGCCAGGAAGCCAAGACCACAGGGGCAGGGGCTGAGGAGCACATCTGCTCTGCCCCATACTCTGCCAGGTACCGGGAGGGGCGGGCACCCTGCAGAGAGCTAGCCAGGAGATGGTCCTGTGCCCTCACAGTCCCCGCTCCTCATCTGTGTCGTCTCAGTCCCAGTAAGGATTACGTGCTGGCAGATTGGGGAGGACCCCTGCCAGCTCTGTCTGTCTAGCATTCAGCAGGGACTCAGCAAATGTGAGTTCCCTTTTCTCGGTGACCTAGTTGGCCGTTCGAGGGGTGACTTGATGGGATAGGTAATGCTGCTTCTGGTCTATCGATAAGGAAGTCGACTCAGGAGCCTTACCCAGGATCGTGCAGAGGACTGGGGGCAGAGCCGGGATAGAACTCTGGTCCTTTGCACCTCGCCTGTGCTTTTCACCCCCATCCCTGTTTTGGGTGTGAGAACGGCCCAATCAGAGTAGTCACTGTTACTAGACCTCGCTGATCAGACACACCCAGAATTCTACCTTTAACAGTTCAGTCCTTGATGACTGTCACTAAGAATAGAGAAGCTGAAACGTAACCACCTGGGCAACTCTTGTGGATACAACGTAAAAACACCTTTACAATCAGTCTTCTTTTAGAGTTCCTGCCTCCTGATGCCAAGTAATCGCCACCACCTCCCCCAGGCAGTAGCTCAGCTGCTCTGCCTGAGAAAGGTGACTTTGTCACATTCGAGCACTTCATCGTGGCACCTTAAAAAGTACATTTGCTATCAGAATCCCCCTGAACATTCACTTTTCCAAGTTAATCTTACCAGAAGTGTTCTTAAAATGAATTCTGATTTTCTAAAATGGCAAGATACTTTATTTTTAAAATCTCGTTATTTTAACACTGCATTGTTAGGTGTGATTTTTGACATCCCAGCAAGGCAAAGCTGTAAGCTCACCAGCTGCCATTAACTTATGGTGCATTTTGTGCAGTATATGTGAGCTTAATATAGATTCTGTAGCCCTGGAAGCTGTTATTTTTCAGCATTGCAAAATTATATTGTCTGAGCATGCGGTGCAAATACCAGTATAGAGATTTCAAATAAGTGAGTTTGGGAGTCTCAGTATCATCATCTGCGGTTGTTTAGCTCAGTTTGTAGAGGGCTGGACCCAGACTACCAGGGCCGTGGGTATGATTCTGTTTACTTCCTCTGTCTCGTGAGCTCAGACCATGTCCCTTTTACGTGGCCGTCCTTCACTGTAGACCATGGGGACAGTGTGATCAGGTGGAAGGCAGCGCTGCTCCTGGAGACCGAAGTAGATGCTGCTCACTGAACTGGGAAGCTTTTAAAAAATAATCATAGTTCGAACCCCACCGATTGAGTGGGTCTAGCCATGGGTATTTTTTAAAGCTCCTGAAACAGCTTAATGTGTGGCCAGGGTTGAGATCCCCTGGAAAGGAGGAGCACGGAGTTTGGAGTGGTCTGGTTGTATTCCCCAGGGCTCCTTTATGATGTTCACATCCTGGAAGACAGAAAAGCCGCCTTTTGGCTGCACCGTTCTGTTGGGCTTTTACTCTATGTCATTAGGCTTTTAGGGCATGGCTTAACAGTGTTGGAATTCCTTCAGTAATGAATCATAAGATTTGGTTGTTTTAAACATGAAGTGAGACATTTTGATAAATCAAGATGCATTTTGATTGGTGCCTTAAGATCCACATCTGTTTTCTTATTTTTTGAGAGTTTACCCGGAATGAATGTCTTCTGACGGGTGTTACCAGAAATACACTTGTGTTCGCATGTGTATGTGGATAATGCATATATCAAAGGAGAATCATTAGTACTTACACATGCTTTGAACTGTTTGAGAAGTAAATTACTTTGTATTATATGTGTCTGTGTGTCTAGCTGGAAGCTTAGTGCCTGTTCCGTGGTTGATCTAACTTTTGCACCAAGATTTATTTGAAGACGCGAGAAACAATGATATTTCAAGAGCCCCCCCCCCAGTCTGGAAGTCCTGGTCACAGACAACTGGCTGGGAGAGGAGGCCCACTTTCACTCCCCTGAGTTGGGCTCTGTATTACAGTGCTCATCCCCCACTGTCCTTCTGGCTCTTCTGTGGTTCTCCCTTGGAACACGTGTGCTTTCCAGGACCATGTTACAACCCTCTTCTTCCTGAAGCCTCCCGCACACAACAAAGTGGCTCCCGTTGGTTTACGGAGTCTTACTCTTTCACTCGTTCCACACAAGCCTGGGTTGGCTTCCAGTGAGCCTTGGGCTGTGCTTTGGTGTTTCTTACCTTGACAAGGGGACTATCCTCTCATGCAGGACCGGTCTTCTTTTTGGAGACAGAGGGGGCCCTCAGTTGAGACCCACTGAATTGAAAGATTAGCCAGATCAGTGTGGAGGGTAGAGCAGAGAGGGAGGCAAAAAGGGAGGGCCAGAGTGTCCTGTTTTAGCGTCGAGAGACTTTCACCTGTCAGGTGTCAGCTTTTATAACCGGTGTGCATCAGGCCACTGTGGTCACCCACACGCTCGTGTGAGCTGTTTGTGCTCTGAAAGGTCCCCAAGGAAATGAATGGAGCATTAAGAGATGGTTCCGCCAAGTTCAGCTTTTTACCCCAGCTGGAGCGCTAGAGATCAGGCCTGAGGGCACTTAAACTGAAGAAGGGAAGAGTTTTAGCCGAGAGAGTTGCCAAAGATGGATGGCGGTTAGTCATGTGTACTGGGCCATGCTGCTTTGTCTCTTGAAACAACGGCAGCGCAGGGGAGGTGAGGAGGTGCGTGGGGCGCCGGCTGGGCCCCCGGCCCCTGAGCTGGGCGCTCGGGGCAGTGACACGGAAAGGCCCCTGCCCCAGACAGGCTTACCCGCTGGTGGGTGGTAAGACGGGCCGGAGGTTGGATGCGGGTGGGATGGAAGGAGAAAGAGAAGTAAAAAGACGCTGAGGGTAATCTGATGACACTGCAAAGCACTGTGGAAACATATGGGAGGAGACACATTCGAGACTTCAAACCCCCGGCCTTGGGCAGGACCATACAAACGGGCTCCCCTTGAGAAGGCTCTTCCATTACTGTGCTTAAAAGTAGGAACTTGTGCTGACGGCTGGGGGACTGACTCCTCTTGTCCCTGAGTCTGGATGATTCCATTCCCGCTGTCATCAGGAAGCTTCCCACAAGCCGGTTCATCCCTCTTCTCTGGCACTCACTGGGTTTTGCTGTATCCCCTGCTCACTTCTGGGCCCTCCTTGGGGTGGGGTGGGGGAACTCTGCACCCCGCAGGGTAGAGGACGTCCCTCCCTTCACGCCCATCCCCAGCATGTGCAGCACCTCTAACCTCTTCACTCGTATTCTGCTACTTGGCGCGAGACTGCAGAGCTCGTGGTTGGATTTGAGGGCAGAGCTGCAAGTGCCTTGTGGCCAAGCCATCCTAAAATCCTTGGGGTGCCATGCCATTCTGGAGGCTCCCACGGCTGTTCTGTCCGGGAGGCTCCTCAGTGTGCTCTTAGAAAGCCACAAGCTTGCTTTGAGAGCGCCCTCAAGTCTGTTAAACTGACGGCTAGTCCTGTGCCGTGTTCGCTGGTTTCAGTACCAACCAGCCATGTGCCACACAGCTCTTAGGGCGACAGAAAAGCACCAGGTGAATGAGTGAGACCAGTGGGCCTAGCTTTTCGCCCCGTGACACTGCCGAGAGCGCACTGGGCGGAGACAGCCGCTGGCTGTGTCCCCGCTGCGAGGCCCGTGATAATGGAGCGCGTCCCCTACATGATCCCCCCGTCTCGCCCTCTCTCAGAGTGCGGAACAGATCGCCGCGCTGTGTAGGGGTTTCGGCGACACGCAGAGCGACGGCATGGAAGGGCCTCGGGGGCCTCGGGACCCACCTCCGCGGCCGCTGGCTCGCCACCTCTCCGATGCAGATCGCCTCCGAAAAGTCATCCAGGAGCTGATGGACACGGAGAAGTCCTACGTGAAGGTAACGGAAGGGGCCGCGTGTTCTTCCCCGCTCGGTCTCCCCGGGGGTGGCCAGCTGTGTGTCGGCAGGGCTCCCCGGAACCCCAGCACTTGTGCTTGAGCTGCCTGCTCCTGGAAGCAGCGGATTGCTGCCCAAGGGGGGGGGTGCGAGAGGGCCCACAAGCCGAGAGGGCTTGGGAGAATCCGTGCTCGGCTCACTGCGTTACCAAGGTAGCTTTCGCTATGGAAACAGATGTTCTGGTTTGTCACCTGCGCTCTGTGGGAAGGGAGTCTGTCACCTGCGCTCTGTGGGAAGGGGTTTAGCAGGAGAGCGCTGGAGAGGACTTGAGGGGCTGAGGAACCAGGGAGCGACCTGCTCACAAGCGGCTGCTGGTGCGGCCCCCACACCTGCCTGGTGGCCGTCGCCGTGCGGGACAGGTCCCACGACGGAGCAGCGGGTCATCCCAGGGCCGCTCCCACCCCGGCACAGAGGGATACGTGCCCAGACACTTCAGTACCCGAAGAATTCATTTATGTTTCCGAGGACCCCAGTCAGTAGTTTGAGAAACCTTTCCTGAAGGACGCCGGAGCCCGGGGAGACCGGGTTCTTCTGCTTTCAGTATTTGCTGGAAGCTCACGTGCTCGGCCGGGGCTGGCAGCGGCAGCTGGCGCAGGGCAGGGGCTGGGAGTCCCACCAGGCTCGGCCCCGGGTGGCGGCCCGGCCTTCGGGGTGCCCTCCACTCCCACTCACACCCGTGTGTGCACACCCGGCTGTCACCTCCTTCCTGCACAAGACAAGTCTCAGCTTCCCCTTCCGTCAGTGTTACTGTCATTTTATCTGGACTTGACGGGCGGCCTACTCACAGGTAGAACTACCCCGAGCTCCTTCTTTTGGTCCCGAGGGGAGAAAGGAAAGCCGTAGAGTGGACAGTTTACTTCCATATCCCGTTACGTCTTGTCCAGTATCTCCTGTGGGGAGATGACGTGAACCCCGGGGAGCCCAGACTGGGCTTCTGGACCGTCCTGTGATCATGATGGCCTTTCCAGAGCAGCTGTGTGCTGTGCGGTGTGAGGCTTCAGAGACCCTCCGGCCCCGTGAGGGAGGGGGACACGAGCTGTCACCCGCAGAGGCGAGGGCGGAGTTCAGACTTCCTACGGCTCTCGTCGGTGTGGTCCTCCCGTGCCGTTCGGCCACCCGGCACCGGGACGGTTGTTTCACCGAGGTGCTGGTGGAGGACTGAGATGGATGTTCGGGGTGAGCTAGACAGAGAGGACCCTTCGCCCTGCAAGAAACCTGCGCTTTGTTTTCTTAGGGCTGCAGCTGTCCGGCCCCGCGGCTCGGCGCCCACCTGCTCGTGGTGTGTAAGTCCTGAGCAGCCCCCGCCGGCACGAGGAAGGAGGGCAGCCCGGCCCTGGCTCTGACCGAATAACCAGCACCGGGTGCCTCTCGTGATTGACACACACACCATTTCCATTTTGTCATTTCTTTTTGTGGCTGACATTTAACACGGGATTTTACCTCCTGTTCATCTAACCTTGATCCCTGCATGCAACTTGGAACTGTGAGCATTGGTGTGTTCGCTGAGATACGGTTCAGTAGCTTCTCGCATCTCCCTGCTCTGAAGCAGTCGCCGTGGAAGGTGGTGAGGGAGGGAAGGCCAGGGAGCTTTTCGTTGCGACACAGGAAAAGGCATCACAGGCCTGTCCACTTGTTCCGGGACCTATGCCATAAGGTTCTGGAGGCTTCGGCTCTAACAGAGCTCTTCAGGTCTAGATTTCTCCCCTGTGAAATGAGGGAGCAAAGTAGTGGACTTTGTAATCAATTACCTCTAGCATTTTCATACTGAAAATTCTTCAGAATAAATGAAATAAGAAGAAAAAAACCTTTCCTATTACAAAATTATATCCTGGTCTTGGCTTCAAATTATTAAATCACCCCTTTATCTAAAGAGTTTTATAAACACCGTCCACTCCCACTATTCCGCACTGCTGGAGCCCGGTTTACTGGAGACTCCAATATGGCCTAGATTATAAACATCATGACTGCTCTTAATCCTTGGGCATTTTTTCTTGCATTCGAATACGGGAGCTTGAAATTCTGCTAATGCGTCAACCCCGAAGTTGAGGAGCTTCCCAGATCTTGTCCCGTCCCTCTCAGCTCCACGGTGGGGCTGTGGCCGTGCTCGCTGAGGCAGAGGAGGAAGCGGGGTGAGCTGGCCGGTGTGGTCACGCCCGACAGACGTGCTGCGCCAGAACTCACCTTCTCGCAGGGAGATGAATGCTCCCGCTGCATCGGCCACGGAGGGAGCCTGGCTCTGCCACCAGGCTGTCCAAGCAGGATAGGTGACCCGGCTGCTGAGTGCACTGTGCCATTAGCCTCTGTGAATTAGGTCAGAAATAACAGGAACCGCCTTCAGGGTCATGAATTTCAACCAGACTTGAAATCCATCATTCCCGGTGGGAGTCTGGAGCTGTGGTCAGGGTTGCTGGAAACTCTTGGGTATTTCGGAGACACACGTGATAAAGATTCCCTTCTTCCGTCTTTCAGGATCTGAGCTGCCTCTTTGAATTATACTTGGAGCCACTTCAAAATGAGACCTTTCTCACCCAAGATGAGGTAATCCGTCCCCTTCCCCCTGTCCACTGACACACAGGTTAGTCTGTTTGCCTGTGAGTGGACCTCCCCGGAGGTTCTATCTGCTGATCCCCCAAGAACATCCAGGACTAAAGGGTTGTCGGAGGGACCCAGGCGTGGCCTCCAAAGCCGTTTATGTGGCCTCTGTCACGTGAGGCTCAGTGGCAGGAGTTCACCTGCGCAGGACAGTCAGTGTCCTTTTTGTAGAAGAAAGTGTGGTCAGAAGTTACTCTTTAATTCATGGCTTGTTAATGTTAAATCTCAGTAATTAGCTCTTTTCTGGTGCCTTCCATTTTTCGCCAGTTTGAATCCTGAAAATGTTCCCTCCATTTATAAGGTTAAGAATTACTAGAACCAGAGCTGTAAAAACTCTGTGCATAAACTGTGTCACGGAGTGAATACGCTGCCTTCTTTGAAGGATTTACTTCTGTCTGCTGCTTTCTGGTGAACAGCTTGGGATTTGCCTGTGTGTCTGGGTGTTAGAGTGGTCTCTGGGTCTTCATTGCTGATACCCTCTTTCTGATCCCGGCCTTTATATAGATGGAGTCCCTTTTTGGAAGTTTGCCAGAGATGCTTGAATTTCAAAAGGTGTTTCTGGAGACTCTGGAGGATGGGATTTCAGCATCTTCGGACTTTAGCAGCCTTGAGACTCCCTCACAGTTCAGAGTAAGTATTTTGGACTTTGGCTTAAGGCAAAAATAAATGGGTAGAGTGCAGAACTCTCCCTTGAAAAAGAAATTGCTGTCCCTTGCCCATAGACAAGGTAAATTTAGTGCTTTCATTGCACTGTTTTCCTCTGGCAGGTGGTAAAAGCCGGCCACGTTTGTATCTTGAGTGGTTCTGGTAGTCAGAGTCTGGGTGGCACACTTATGTAGAGTCTGCCCGGTGGCTGAGCACGTCCACCACACTGTTTGCTCAGATCTGCTGAACGATATGTAGGGAGTTTGCTCGAAGCAGGAGCACCTACCCTGCATCTAATCTCGCATCTTCATGGTCATGTGACGCTGGGATGAAAAGCATCGGTCAGTGGTTCTTCGATGGAGCCCTGTTTCCAACGTGAGCATCAGTGACTAGTGAGGAGCCCCTCCAGGGAAGGAAAGGTGCGAGACAGTAGAAAGGGGACAGGGCAGGATACAGTCAAAAGCATCTGTCCCAAGTAATGCTTGATTGATTATCCTCCCAGATCGTTCATATCCCACTTTATCAGATGTATTTTTGTCGAACTTTCTTTCTTGTCCTTTGCCCGTGGTGTCAGCTCTGCTGCCCGAAGGCTTTCAGTCAAACTCAAGATCTGGGGGGATGCCAGGCTGTTCTCTGTCTGCTGTGGAAATGGGGCAGTCCTGGCTTTATTTCATTTGGTGATTTCTCTGAGGCATTAGTGCTCTGGTATCTGAAAGACAGATGCCATGGATGCACCAAAGTAGTCAGATGCCACACTGGAGCCAGCAGACCCCGATTAAACCATGTCCAATGTGACTTTTCCTTCCTCTCCTAGAAATTGCTGTTTTCCCTTGGAGGCTCTTTCCTTTATTACGCGGACCATTTTAAACTCTACAGCGGATTCTGTGCTAATCATATTAAAGTACAGAAGGTTCTAGAGCGAGGTAAGTTGCTCATACCTTTATAGCTGTGTTTTTTTTTTTTTTAGTTGTTAACAGTGAATTTGCATTCAATAAGTGGGGATAAGTACAGTTTTAATGGATCATGCTCTGTTCTTGACCTTTAAATTGACAGGCATTAGAGGAAAAATTCTTGGTTTATTTCAGTTTATTGGTAACAGTGAACACGTGTCCTAAGAGCAGAGATGTTTCTCTGCTTTGTGTCACTCTGCTGTTAAATTACCTCTGGATTCTTTTTTTTTTTTTTGGCCACATTCCTTGATCTGAAACCCAGGAACCATAAGCTGCTGTGTTCTTCCTTTCTCGCTAACCTCCTTAGGCCCGAGGAAGCACGCGGATGCCAGCAGCACGCTCACAAGCAGGGCGGTAACTAGAGTTAAAGCCGCTTTGACGGATCCAGGCAAACACTAACACTTAAGGGTCCACATCCTGTCCCTGAAGCACCCTTGGTCTCTCCACGTTTTTATCATCTTCTTTTATTGGCTTTAACTGAAGCCTTTCATTTTCTTGACGCCCAGGGAGACCCGTTGGGTGGACCTCACCCTCTCCGGATCGTGCGGGGGCGGGGGTGGGGGGGCACGGAGCGCCTGGGCTTTCAGTAACGGCCTGTCGGCCCAGCCTGGCGCTGGATTCGGGGATTTGATGAGAGCCGTGACCTTGTTCAGCCGCACGCGGATTGTAGGGAGCTTTGCGACGTGCGGTTCCGTCTGCTTCTGTCTCACCCCGACCAGGAATGCCGCCTCACCGGAAGCGATTCTGTCCCTGGGGCTGCTTTCCGTGGCCACACACCTGAGATTAAAGTTCTCCAATCTGCCGCTCCCAGAAGGCGTTTTTCTGTCCCATTCTTGGGCATTCTCGTTTGCGGTGGCGGGGCCCGGAGCAGGCGAGCTCAGGGCTGCGGGCACAGGGCGGCAGGGGTGCGGCGTGCGGGGCGCGGGCTCCGGCGCTGGAAGGCGGCTCAGGGAAATGCACGTGAGCCTCAGGGTCGTCGGAACCGTCTCCAGAAAAGGTCACCGGGCCGCCTCTGTTCTCTCTGTCGCTCACGGGAACCGGGGAGCGAGACACGGACCTGCCGAAGCCGCCTCCGTTACAGTGTCATCCGTTTCTGGGATACAGATGACCTCCCCTGGGACTTGAGTGCCTTCTGTAGAATGACACAGGGCTTCATGCCTTCTGTCCCACGATGATTTGCCGGCTCTCCCGAAGCCAGGGAACCTGGGCGCTCTCCTGTGACAGTGGCCAATGTCTGGGGAGAGGTCTCTATTTGAACTTTTTTAGTTGCATCAACTAAATTCCAAGCCCCTTTCTCTGTTGTCATTATAGGCTCTATCTGAAGGTCGCCCTTCAGTGTTTCCCTCTCAGAACCAGGCGACAGTCTCTCCACAGGATCGACCATGGAAGGCGAGTGGAGGTTTACCCCAGCACTCAGAGCATTTAGCCCGTTCCACTGATGCAACTCTGCCATTTGGTTTAAGTCTGGATATTTACAGTATCGTAGAAGGACAGGCTCACGGTTAAGAAATGGTCTTGAAGTGCTTCAAGGGAACAAGCCCCAGCCAAAATCTGCCTCCTCTACTTTTGCTTAAACAGAGATGTGACTCCCGTTGGCATTTCCTCTAGGATCACCTTCTTACTGACAGTAAAATTAAAGCACACCAGTGCTTTGCTCAGTTCCGAAGGATCATCTCAGCAGCCACTTTGGTCACATTCAAAATGGTACCACATGTCCTAGAAGTTGTAGGTTTTTGCCTTTGTGACAAAACCCCAAATGAGGGTGTGATTTCATTCAGATTGGCTGAATGCCAAACAGATGGCCAACCAGAGTCAGCAGGTGGCATCCAGAGGAGCCCCTGGGACATGTCCCATTGGCATCTCAACACTGAACGGGGTTGGGGTCCTGGGTGTCCCCTTGATAACGTCAGACGCTGACGCAGGCAGCTTTCCCTGCCCGTGGCGGTCTGAAGGTCACATCCGGTGAGCCGGACTGCTCGGAGCTGTGGGGGTGAAGGCTGCAGTGCTTACCGACTTGTTTTACAAGAAAACAAGATAGCCCCTTGTGTATAGAATAAGTAACAATCTGTGCGGGGACGGTGGGGGAAAATGACTCGTTTATTTTGCTCTATGATTCTTTTGCAGGGTAGCTGTAGGGTCTGGATAAGACTGTTTTGTGGCTTTATGAATTGGTTGAAACTCACTTCTTAGGCACCTCTAACCGTCTCTCACGGGTTTGCATGTGAATATGCCTATAAAATCAGACATTCCTACATTTCAACTTGGTGTTCCTCTTTGGTGTGCGGACTGTACTATTTAGACAGCCTCGTAAGTTCCCTTTTTTCATGGGATTTGCACCCCCCCCCCCAACTCTGACGCTGAATCCACGTTGACAGCTGGGTGCCTGACCCACTGAAGCATTTGGGTTTTCATAAAGAATGGCATTAGGATGACTGTAGAAGTGGATGGTCTGTGACTCCATAAAAAACTGAAGGAAGTAGGGTTTAATTTCTCCGGCTGTGCTCTTCTAAGGGTCTATTATCCCCCTGCTTATAGCTAAAACCGATAAAGCCTTCAAGGCTTTTCTGGATGCCCGGAATCCCACCAAGCAGCACTCCTCCACCCTGGAGTCCTACCTCATCAAGCCGGTTCAGAGGGTGCTCAAGTACCCTCTGCTGCTCAAGGAGCTCGTGTCGCTGACGGACCAGGAGAGCGAGGAGCACTACCACCTGACAGGTAAGAAAACAGGCTGCGGACGGACTGTGACTGCCGCCACCCGCTGAACCTGCCAGGCCCCTCTTCTCTTCCCGGCTTCGTTTCAAATTCTCAGACCTGCTCAGGACTACGGTTCTTAAGCTTAGATATCATTTTAGTATGTGCACATAGCTACTAGGTATATGGCCATCCCTCCAGATGGACAGAATACTTGGGCAAAATTATGTCATCGGAGGAGCCCCAAACCCCTCTGGAGGGGTGATTCCATTTTCGTTTTTCAAAGAACGTATTTGAGCTCAGAGAGATGAAATCCGTTACTTTGGGTCTCTTCGGTTAGCAAAGCAGCGCTGCTGGAACCGAAAATGGGGCCTGTTTTCCTGCCACCTTGTGAGGCTGTGTGTTGCGCGCTGCCCAGTGCTGCTGATCGAATCCATTGGGTGAGGCTCCACCTTGTGGGGACTTCAGGGCAGAGCCCAGCTCCACAGCCCAGCTCCCGGCGACAGGTTCTGCTTTACGGTCCAGGCTGATGTGTCTTCTTTTGCAACCCCAGAAATTATGGGCCTAAGATACAATTTGTCAAATACACAGAGCCCCTCAGTTTGAGATGAAGTAGAGTATCCCCTAAAGGGATGCTGTGTTTGCATCAGACATACAGTGATTTGTTCTCTGTATGTGAAAACTAGGTGGTCTACCTATAATAAAATACCTGGGTAGAGTAACAAATTTATTAATAAGTATTAGTAGTACTGAATAATAAACACTGAAAAGAGTTTCAATTAAACTGGCTCTTGTTTCTATGGCAAGCATACTTTTGTATCATAAGTAACAAAGACAAAATTTTTTTTTACATGGAAGTTAAATTCTACAAGTAAATGATACAAATTATGATTAGTATTCAAATAATGTGAAAAGATCCTTTTTCCTCAAGATGATGTTTAAATGGGTATATTTAAAATTGCCTTCCAAATTTGCCTCCAAACTGAATTAAAATACCGAATCAGGAGAACAAAATAACAAAAAATACTAAATTTATAGGTAACCTGAAATTTTGCTTTTTGACTTTTACAAAATCATTTTGTCCCTCACATGCCCAAGTAGAAAGTTATAAATAAGCACCGTGTATAAATACCACCAGTTGCTGTGGTCATTAGGGGCATTTACAGAGACATTAGTAAGTTCTTGCTAACAAACTGTTGTTCACGGTTCCAGTCTTTGGCCCGGGAGGAGAGGCAGAATTTAAGGGCAGGTATCTGATAGCCAGTCAGTCTTGGGTTTCAGTTTTGGCTCTACTCCTTATTTCTCTCTTTAGAAGTCTGGCACCATACTTAACCCCTCCGCACCTCAGTTTCCTCATCTGTGAAATGGGATTGATTACAGCTCCTACAGTCATTCAGTTACTGTGGGGATGAAATGAGATGATTAAAATAAACCACCCATTATAGTACCTGCCACATAGAAGGTGCTCGATCAGCGTTAGCTGTTCTTATTAGTGATACTTTTTACCTGTGTTTTGCCTCATTTCAAAGAGACCTGGAGGTGGGAGATTGTCCTATTGTTCTTCATTATAGTGACTGGATTGCAGTGGGCTGTATGAGCCATGCCTGAGTAATGCTTCGGTTAGTAAGAACTGGTCTTGAATCTGGCTTGAATCTTGAGCTTTTTCATTACGGCTTTTGGTAGGACTTAAACAAAATTTATAAAATAATGATTTTATATTTTTCAGAGGCGCTAAAGGCAATGGAAAAAGTAGCCAGCCACATCAATGAGATGCAAAAGATCTACGAGGATTACGGGACCGTGTTCGACCAGCTAGTGGCAGAGCAGAGTGGAACAGAGAAGGAGGTCAGCGGCGCTGCCGCATTCCGAGAGGCTTAAGTGCATTTGTTCACTGCGTCCATAGGCGGTCTCCAAACTAGGCCACCGTGTTCGCGCTCTCCTAGACGAGAATATGCCTAAAATTTTTTTTGATCTTAACGCTTGCAGTAAACCAAACCATTTAAGTATAAACGGACCATAAAATTCATTATACTGGTTTAAGAATGTAACCTTGTATCACCTTAACATTGTACAAAAAGAAAACAAGAAATATCACTAAGCTTATGTCCCTACCCCCCACCCCCTTTCCATGGGGCGTGAGGCAAGACTCGGCCCAGAGGTGGGCGCGTACCTGGAAGGCGCGAGCTGACGGGAGGATGAATACAGGAAGTGGGGCCAGCAGGGAGAAAGAACCAGATATCTGACCTCGGCGGCTACCTCCTTACTTACAGAACTAGTTTAAGTGGAATTTGACAATTTCTATTTTTTTCTTTTCTGGTTAATTACTAAATTAGAATCTTGAGCTTTTCAAGTCTACATATAAGAAAACGTAGTTTCAGTAGAGAAAGGCAAGAACAGAAAACAACGGGAGTTTAATTTTTTGTGACAGTTTCAGTGTTGGTCCTTTTATCTTTGCAGGCCCCGTGTAGTTTATGGATCGGGGTGGTGACACTTTGGATGGACCTCAATGTCCATTTACATATAATGTGTGCACTGAACCAAAATGCCTTTCTATTTATGTTGTTTTTCAAAGTTTGATGCTTTGCTCATATTTTCAAAACCTATACTATTTAAAGGCCCCATGTTTACGGGGGCCATAAGAATCACATTGAATGCACTTGGAATCCCCACACATACATATGTGATTCACTGTCCAACATGAGACAACCTACCCCTGGGGTCTCCCTGTCTTCATCTCCCGTTTTTATGATACAGGTAACAGAACTTTCCATGGGGGAGCTTCTGATGCACTCTGCAGTTTCCTGGTTGAATCCATTTCTGTCTCTAGGAAAAACCAGAAAGGACCTTGAACTCACGGTGTTTGGTTAGTATCCCATTTGAAAGAATGTAAACTTAAAAAAGGCTGGTGAAAATGAAGATCTTTCTAGAGCCACCAGTCCAGCTAACTCTGATTTTCAGAAGGAGCTGGAATCATTGCTGTAATGGCTTTTGACTTAACAGAGCCAGCCTCCGACTATTTAAGATGCTGTCGCTCCGCATGCTCATTATCTTGCTCTCCCTTCTGCCGGGCTCACTGGTTCTGGCCAAGTGTTGCAGGAACAGATCTCCCGAGGCTATTTTGAAACCTGCTATCTTAATTGTTTGCTGCATTTGCAAAATGTCTTAATTCTCACTAAGACCGATTATAGACAGTGTATTCTCACCAAGATGAACACCATGTCCTCAGATTTCGATACAACAAAACAGGGATTTTTAAAAAAATCGCCAAGATCTACTTCAGATGATTGCTTTTAAATAAGTAGGTATTTCTGCATCATTGAAATATCAGAGGAGAGCACCATTTATTCACTCCTGTGGTTTAGTGGGATCTCGGAGCTTCATAAGTTTGAAGAGCTTTGTTCTATTAAAACATTCTAAGCCATAGTCCAACCTTGGAAGAAAGTTTGTACAAAATAATGAAAGACTTTTCTTTTTCTTTTCCTTTCTTTAGTTTTTAAGAGAGCTGTCATATTGGTTTATAAAGAAAACTGCAAACTGAAAAAGAAATTGGTAAGACAAGAAGTACATTTAATTAAAGCTACCTTTTTTCATGGCTCTGTCCTCCTGTCAGTGTTGGTCTGAGAAGCCCGCTCAGAACCAAGGCCTCACTGGACTAATGGGACTTATTCCTGGGGTGACTAAGCAAACCAGATACTCAGGCTATTATTCTCCCCACAAACAATGTCTGTTTTAAAAGAAGATCTACATCTACAAATTCCCGTGCTGGGGCCTACACAGAAAATCAGCTTCCATATCCCTGAAAATGGCCCATGTTTGCTCCATACACGTAAGAGACCACGTAACTTTGGTTTGTTTTCAAACGACTTTTTCCTTAGTTCAAAAAAAAAAAAAAAAAGAAGAAAAAGCTTAGCTGTGGATACCATAAGCCATCAGAGTTATTACCGTTCAGAGGTAATGAGGACACAGAAGGCTTGGTTGTCATTCTTGCTTGGTGTCTAGCAGTCTGTGCTCCCCAGACCACGGCTCTGCCCCAACGCCTCCCCCCCCCCCGCCCCGCCCCGAGATCTCTGAGAACTGGGACCACTCACACAGCTGCAAGGAGCCTCGCACACAGGGAAAACTTCCAAGTTTCCGTTCCCTGCACATCTCCTCTCTGGGTGAGAGCTTGCTCTAACACTTTTCTTGGGGGGCTTTCCTGTTACAGCCCTCGAATTCCCGGCCTGCACACGGCTCTGCCGACTTGGACCCATTTAAATTTCGCTGGTTGATCCCCATATCCGCACTTCAAGTCAGACTGGGGAATACAGCAGGTAATTGTTCCATGTGGTATGACGCCAGGAAAAAGCATTTTTTTTTTTTTTTTAAAGATTTTATATTTTTGTCAGAGCACAAGCAGGGGGAGTGGCAGGCAGAGGGAAAGCAGAGGGAGAAGTGGGCTCCCTGCCCAGCAAGGAGCCTGATTCGGGGCTCAGTCCCAGGACCCTGAGATCGTGACCCGAGCCGAAAGCAGACACTTAACTGACTGAGCCACCCAGGCGTCCCCAGGAAAAAGCATTTTAATGGGACTTACTTGCATTGTGGAATGAAAAACTAGGAAAGAACCTTCAGAATAACTTCTGAATTTTATTTTACAGGCAAAGAAAATAAGGACAAAAGAGGTTGTTTTGATTTTTTTTTTTTACAGACTTTTAGAGAAAGTAAATGCCAAATTTGCCTTTTCTTTGCCAAATACCTCTCTTCATTGTTTCCTTATTTTCACTATCAACGGTTTTCAACATTTTTCCTGCCTAGTATCCTTGATACCCTAAAATATGTTAAAAAAAGGACCGCAAACTTAAATTTAAAAATTGATATATCAGAAAATTCCTTAAGATTAAGCAGTATTATATGTGATATTAGAAAAAAAACACAACTTTTCCACCTTGGAAAATGTTCAGAGGTCCTTCTAGAAGAACCATGTTCTGGTGACAGTGGTTCCGGTGACAGAAAGGACCAGTAGTCTAAGGCATGCAGTGATGCTCTGGGTCCCTGTGAAGTTTTGTTTTGACGTGCTTACATTTCCTAAAAGGGGACTGACTTTGGGCTGGCCTGTTTCACCTCACGTACCTGAGCACATCCTACTGTTCCTTCCAAAGAATACAATGAATGGAATGGGGTTGACAAACAGGATCCCTTTAACCTCTTTCCCGGAGAGACGGGATCCAGGGCTAGGGAAGAAAGCACACTGAGGTGGATGGAAAACTACCAGGAAATGTAAAAAGTAACTAAAAAGTATTTAACTTTTGATAACTATTTGTGAAAGTCATACATAGAACGAGGCACAGAAGAAAATGATGAGACTCAGGACAGGAAATACTTGACGTGAGTTTCGAACTTCACATCTTTGGCGAAGTTGTAGACCCTTGTTTCCTTTTACACAGGGACAGAAAATAATTCCGTCTGGGAACTGATCCATACGAAGTCGGAAATAGAAGGACGGCCGGAAACCATCTTCCAGCTGTGCTGCAGGTCTTACGGACTTCCAAAAATTAAAATCAATGGGAAAAAGACAGAATTGTGCTCTCTTAAAAATGGGAGTTTATTTTTAGTGCTCTCCTGAATGTTGATGACTTCAGGATCACACCCAGCCTCCCCCAAATGGCAACTGTCTATAGCAGAATGCATTGATTAAATATGTGTCCAAATCTTAGTGCTCAGAGGCGCTTCACAAATGATCACTTCTCCTTTTGTAAGTGGAGACCAGGGTACACAGAAGCTGGGTGACTCATGGTCAGTCTGTCCTGAGAGCAGTAATAGGACACTTAAGGACCAGGGGACGTGGACACAAAGCACGAGGACACTCGACATGACTGTTTTCTCTTCTCCCCTCACCAGTGACAGTGAGAGCAAAACCAACATCGTCAAGGTGATTCGATCTATTCTGAGGGAAAACTTCAGGCGTCACATCAAGTGTGAATTACCCCTGGAGAAGACCTGTAAGGATCGCCTGGTACCCCTTAAGAACCGAGTTCCTGTTTCAGCCAAGTTAGGTGAGAATTTTGCTGGCCTTGTGTTTACTCAGGAAAACACAAGCTTCTCTGTAAGGATGTATGTTTTTGTAATACAGCAGTGAGTCATCACTTTGTAAAGTACCAGGGGGAGCTCTGTGAGCTCTGAACCAGACACCCGAGTACACGGAGTGGTGTGTGAAGGTGGTGGCAATTTTATTTCCTTTTAAGAAACTTAAGGGGCACCTGGGTGGCTCAGTTGGGTAAGTGTCTGTCTTTAGCTCAGGTCGTGATCCCGGGGCCCTGGGATTGAGCCCCGCGTCGGGCTCCCTGCTCTACGGGGAGCCTGCTTCTCCCTTGCCCTCAGCTGCTCCCCCTACTTGTGCTCTCTCCCTCTCTCAAATACATAAATGAAATCTTAAAAAAAAAAACAACAACTTAAAATGCCTCTTGCTCCCAAACCTTGTATAAACTATAACCACCCCCAATCCCAAGTCCTCATTTTACCACCAGCTGACATAGTCTCTTTACTATCTTATCTCTTCTTGCATTGAGATGTGCAGGAGTCACATAGTCTCTTAGCTTAGCTTGGCTCACTGCAGTCCTCCCAGTGCTCCGAACAGCTCAGGCATCTAGAAAGCCAGTACTTGAATTAAGATCAAGAAACCTTACATTCATTCTTACCCAGTCAATTAAGTCAGCAAGGAAACACTCCAGATAAACTTTCTGCCTGGTTTTAAAACTTCAGTTAAAATTTTAAATTTTCTTTTAAAATTTCAGTTTAAACCCTCTCTCTGTATTAACTGTTTTGTTAGTATCTTTGGTCTTGTTTCTTTTCTTCATTGGTCACAGTGTGACCTCCTCTTCAAATTCACTGTATATTTTTTATTTTTTTCTCTATTGCCAAAATAAGCTGTAGCCATCAAAACTGTGCTATTACTGTCTATGGAAACATCACAGCTGAGAGCTCCCCTTTTCTCTTCAACCCAAGAGAAAAGAATTAAACACACACAAATGATTAAATTATTCCTATTAAATCTCTGAAAGTTGGCTAGAAATTCCAGCAGAGACCATTCTCATGAGTGATGAAGGGCATTTTTCTACTTTTAATGGAGCAGCAAGGGAAATAAGGTGAGAAGGCAGGCGTAGAAATATGGTATAATCTTGGCTGTCCAGTTTCAAAGTACTTTAGTGAAAGAAAGGGACCTAGATTTTATTAGTAGCTAACTTTTTCATTTATCCATTGGCAAAATAAGAATCCTAGCTTTCGTAATAGTTTATAGCTTGTTGTTCTGTCTAAACAATCGAGCTCTGGTAATAGGTCATCTAGAAATGCCCAATCCTCCAACATAAAATTTCAAATAAACGTTAAGTAAAAAGTTTCCACACTTGGTGGTATCTGCATGTTTTGGGTGTATGTGTGTTTTTTTTTCTTTTTTCTTTTTTTGCCCAAGCCCCAGGATAGTTGTTAACAGAAGTGAGATGATGTTAAGTCATTAAGATGTTATCTTATAACGTACGTTGCAAAAATTATGCATTGTGGAGTCTGTTTCTCAATCACGAGGGGAAATGCACTTTTCTCATTGCAGCTTCCTCCAGGTCCTTGAAAGTCCTCAAGAATTCCTCCAGCAGCGAGTGGCCCGGCGAGCCCGGCGAGGCCGGCAAGGGCAGCTCCCTGGACTCGGACGAGTGCAGCCTGAGCAGCAGCACCCAGAGCAGCGGCTGCGCCCCAGGCGGGAGCAGGCAGGAGTCCCTGCAACACCCCCGGCCAGGCCTGGCTGATCTGTCAGACAGTCTCATCAAGGAGAGTGACATTCTGAGCGACGACGAGGACGACTACCATCAGACTCTCAGACGGGGCAGCCCTACCAAAGACATTGAAATTCAGTTCCAGAGACTGAGAATCTCCGACGGCCCCGATGCAAAGCCAGCTGAACAGCAGCCTGGCACGGAGGGCCGGCCCAAAGGGGAGCAGCCCAAGCTGGTGCGGGGGCACTTCTGCGCCATTAAGCGGAAAGCGAACAGCACCAAGCGGGACAGGGGAACTTTGCTGAAGGCACAGATTCGCCATCAGTCCCTTGACAGTCAGTCTGAAAATGCCAACCTCGATCTCAGTTCTGTTCTCCAGCGAGAGTTCAGTGTCCAGAGTTTAACCTCGGTGGTCAACGAGGAGTGTTTTTATGAAACAGAGAACCACGGGAAGTTGTAGTGCCATTTCAATCCAGATGCGGGCTCGATGGCTCGTTTTACTTTTAAACTGGTGGTCAAGGGGAAATGGCAGAAAAACTATTCATTATTGGGTTTTGTGCGGCGTACATTTTCTCCACAAAATAGTTGTAAAGATTTAAGTTATTTTAATTTATTGTAGATCAGAAAACTAGATTGAACTGACCGGAATCTGTAAATTACTTAGTTTATAGCCCTTTTGAGCAGGTATCAAAATGACTTAGGATCCTTAAAATTGCAATCTATTTTAATTTATGTGGAAAAAGTAAGATGGAGTTGTGATTAATAGGTCATTGTTTTTTTTTCCAATCCTCTGGGCATTTTCTTTGAGCTGTTAGTTTTTGCTTTATTTAAAGCATATTTATTTTAATCTGGGTGAGGGGCACAATGTGCAGACCTTTCATTTTTGTAAGGTTGTTAACAGAGGCCGTTTATACTGAACATGTCGTATCTATGCAGCATATATATTAAAAGAAAGCTTGTACTGTATCTTATTTGATTATATTTATTTTCTCTACCAAGCTGTACAGTAAAAGGGAAATAAGTCACATATGGTAATCGTATTTTTATTGTCCTTCTGTAGAAGACAAAAAGTACACATCTGAGCAGCTTAACATTGTGGAAAGCAACATTCGATACGCTCTTATAGTCTGTCTCTCTCCTTGTCGTCCTCTTTTTCCTGAGTTTTGCTTTTATTTTGTTTGAGTTCTTCTCTGAAATTATAAGCAAAGAGGTGCGGGTCTTCATCACACATTTTTCGGTATACATCACACAGGCTCTTAAAGTGTGAAACAGAGAGCTGGCTGGGCCTAAGGGTAGGGTCCACATCTGCCAACTCTAATAGTTTTCCAGTGCTTTCCACGCGCTGAACTTCAGGGAATAACATTCTGAGGAGAGAAAATAATCAAAATTTTACTTAAGGAATTCCTTAAATCATGATGCTTCCTTCTACTCTCATTTGAAAATGACATCGAGAGGGAGTGGAGGCTGCGGCTGGAGTGTCCTCGGGGCCCCAAGCCAATGGAGAGGGATCTTGATCGTGCCACTAGGCAACAGGTACAAAGGACCACTGAAGGAAGAGCTCATCTGACCTGTGAGGTGTGTCCACAAGGGAAAATACCTTCCAAAGCTCAATCAATACAAGTACCTTTAAGGTAAGTAAGTTTAAAGAAACATCTATTCAGTTGTATTCTTATAGAAATGTTTGATTTGCCTCATTTTAATATGAAACTTGTCTTATTTCTTGATTCTCTTAGCTTTTGTGACTGTTCACCCCCAAGGAATGACCTTTGCAAAGTTCGAAACCAGGTGATGTGAAAATGCAAACAGTTCCCTTTTTTTAGATTTACCTTGCGGCATCTTTCTTTACAACTGATTTGAAGTATGTATTTTAAATTTCATCTAACCTAACAGATCACGGTTTTAAAATGAGTAACGAAACTGACTGAAATGTTGCAAAGCTACACCTGGATTTTCTTTTCTCGATAGTTGGGGACTCTGCGGAGCCTAGAGGTCATGGCCAATGGAAATGGGAGTTTTTCTTACAGGCTGCTGGTCCTCTCAGTAAGGAACTGCACGTTCCCTATGGTGTCGGGTGAGCTGTGATCTTGGAGTTCAGCTTCACGGCAAGGGGGGGGGAACCAATGTGTGGGTGCGTGTGACAGAAGGACACCGACAGGTCAAAGCGGGCACACTATTTGGGGTCCCTCTCTGCACAAAAGACGGTGTATAGGAGATGAAGGGGCCCATCACTTAGGTTGGAAATGCTGGGGCCAGCTCTGAGGCCCATTCCAGGATTTCCAAAAGTAGAATGTACTTTTTGTGACCCACCCCCCCACGAATCAGGGCCATCATGTATAGCTGTACAAGTCACACCCTGCGTGCAGGGTGAGTGTGAGCTGAAATCCAGTTTGGGTTCTAGTCGTCAAACAGCACACCTCCTGGCTGGGGCTTGCCGCCTACCGGGGGTGGTAACGTAATGCCATCATTCTAACTGGCACCAAGACAACTGGTGGCACTACTCCGCTCAAGTCTCTGCTCAAGAAGTAGTAACTGGTGAAGTATAAATGCTGGCCTAATTAGAGCCAACAAATGGCAAGACAAGGATTTAACATCAGTCAGCTCAAATCCTCAAGAATGAATTTTGCGGGCTGCAGAGGTTTCAGGATGCAGCTGCCCAGCTTTACCTGAAATAATTTCATGTGCTAAGAAGACACTTCATAGAACCAGAGCAAGAGCGAAGAGATGGGGCTTTATATAAAGGGGAGGTGGGATGAGAAAATGAGAAATGCGTGCCTATGGAGCTGGGCGCCTTTAAACAGCTAAAGTTTGGCCATATTAGATGGCAGCCTTTTAAAAAACGTATCACACACATAGCTTCCTGCCTAAGTACTTGGGCCCATTTAAACATTTTCTTGGCTGCCAATGGATAGAAAACATCACTGTGGTCATTTCAGGGCCTCGGGAGGCGCTCGGACCCTAAAGCACCATGTTCTGTCTGGGTTTCCTCACGGTGGCCATGTGCATGCACAGAGCAGGAAGCACAGCAGACCGAAGGAGCTCCCCATTACATAAAAACATGCTTGTATGAAGACCTCGTGACGTCATTATACCTGCTTCCTAGTTCTAAGTGTGTCCTTAAAAGTGATACAGCAAGTTGGTGGGAAGAAGAGCATTAAAAAAACTCAGTATCGGGCACCTGGGTGGCTCAGTTGGTTATGTGGCTGCCTTCGGCTCGGGTCATGATCTCAGGGGTCCTGGATCGAGCCCCATGTTGGGGGCTCCCTGCTCAGCGGGGAGCCTGCTCCTCCCTCTGCCCCTCCTCCCTGCTTGTGCTCTCTCTCAAATAAATAAAAAAAAAAATCTTAAAAAAAAAACCCACTCACTGTGATAATATATTATTTGGCCTTTGTCCCAGGTTCCTGACACAGAGTTTCTAAATCCTTTAAAATTTCCTGATAAGGGGTAATAGGAGCATTTTTTGTTATGCCTAATAAAACTCCTTTTCAACCATACCTGAATTTGTGCTAATGAGATGACTCTTGGTGGGTCCCTAAATAGCTTTAGGATGAGGACAGTTGTCAAAGGAACTAACCCTGTGATTAGAGGGTTGGAACTCTGTCTCACCTCCAGGTCTCTAGGAAGAAGCGAGGGCCTGGAGACTGAGCTCAATCACCAGTGGCCAATGATGTAATCGACTGCCTAATGGACCATCCCTAGAGACCCTTAAATGATGGGTTCAGAGGGCTTCCAGGCTGGTGAAGACAGTGAGGTGCTGGGAGGGCGAGGAGCCCTGAGAGGGCACAGAAGCTCTGTGTACCCCTTGACTCCCATACTACCTTGCCCTACGTCTCTTCCATTTGGCTGTTCCTGAGTTATATCCTTTATAATTTGATAAATGAAAGTGTTTCCCTGAGTTCTATAAGCCATTCTAGCAAATTAGTGAACCTGAAGTGGCAGGGGGTAGGGTAGAGGGAGTGTCACAGAAATCCCCATTTCAGTGGTGACCTGGGACTTGTGACTAGTGTCTGAAGTGGGAGCCGTCTTGTGGCCCCTGAACCCTAACCTGTGGGCTCTATGCCACTCCAGGTAGTTAATGTCAGACTTGGATGGAATTGTAAGACACCCAGTTGGTGCCTAAAGAATTGGGGGACTTTGTTGGTGTTGGAAAAAACACCACACATGGGGTCAGAAGTGCTGAGTGTAAAAACGGTTCATATGGTCTGCTCTGAGAACTCAGGGTCATTATCAACTGCACAACTGTCAGTTTTTAGCTTGTACTGATGCTAAAACAAAACCTGCTAGTGGCCTCTAAGCTTAATGCAGAGCTTTGCCCTTTCCTCTGGGCCAGTCAAGGTTTGTTCACCTCAGGATTTGAATGAAGAGTGACATTTACAGTTAGCTTGAAGAATCCTAAAAACAAGGTTCTTAATCTTTAAAAGTGCTTAAGGATTTTAGAAAGCATGCCAGTGAAAGGCAGAGAAGGCATTCTTACCCAAGCCCTCGATAGCAGTATTTCCTCCGGAACTGAAATGCGTTCTGAACGACCTTCTCCACCAGCTTGAAGGGCTGCTCGATCCTGGGCTGCACCAGGGGGGTGAAGTACACCACACCCACGTCCACCTTCATCGTGAGCAAACATACATCATTTTGTGGCATGGCAGAACATGATTAAACAATTCGTCTTTGTCAAACACAGGTGGACGGGTTGTTGGCCGCATGGTTCTCATAAACCCTTACATGGACTCCGGCTTCATCTTCTACAGGCAGGTAAGCTGTTGCACTTGGCTTTGAGCTGACTCAGAGCCATCCCGTGCGTCTGCTCTGTAATGACATCCACTAGACCTGTGCTTGATGATCACTTAATTTTAAAATGTAGTTTTACAATGGCCTTTAAGATCAATCCAAATCATCATTAAAGTCAGGAGGCAGCTAACAGATAGCTTTAGAGTATTTTATTTAGCTTTGGAAAGTGTAAAAAAAATAAGCTGCAGCAGCAGTTCTGGCTATAAGCTGGGCTTCCAAACACAGAAGAGAAGGCAGATGGCCCCCCAGGGACCACTAAGTGCTAAACTCCCCAGAAAGGGAATCAATTAGGACACGATTTGTTTTGGGCATAGACACTGATTAACCAGCTGGACCGCATTCATGACTGTCATCTGCACGACCACATCACTTTCTGGGAGCAACGTGAAATGCCCCCGGAGGCCCAGGCAGGATCAAATAGGAAGTGGAACCCCCCCAAATGTCACTGAGTGGTGAACTAGCACTAGCAGTTGAGATTCTTTAATTATCAGAAAATAAAACTTTTCAGGCTTATCTGTTAGGAGATTTATACCCTGTCTCTATATTCAAAATAACAAAGGAATAGTATCGAAAGTAAAGACAAAGGGAGAAATAGAGTCAAAGCAGTTATCATGCACAAAAATGCCTGACAGAGACCACGGTCTAACAAATGGGAAGTCTGTTCATAATTTACAAAAGCCTTGGTCTCTAAGAAATTGTTAAATTTGCTACTTAGAACATCACACGGACTCTACAAAGGCTAAGAAAGTACAGCAATTGATGAAGTTGGGGTCGTACCACTGCTTCTCAGAAGGAATTCATTCCATTTTTTAAATTCCACGGGGGTTATCTTGTTCTCTTGGAAGGCCTTGCTTCTAAAAATCCCTTGTGGCTACAAAACTCCTTAAAATCAGTCTGTCATACATGAGAATGGCAGTGTTTTCAGTTTCTTGATTTTAGGATGGAGGAAAAGTACTTGTATATGAGGTGTGGACAAGAAAAGAAAATGAAGACGGGCCCATCATCAGGGGGCCTGGACAGGCTTTTGGAGTAGCCAGTGGTGTTTCTCCTGCTGCCATGACGTACCCTTTCCTCGAACAATCACTGATCCTGTCCCGACTGTTTCAGATTAGCTACGGTGCCCCTACGGGATAACTAGAAGAAGTCCACGGTAGGCACGCAGAGGACGGCCTAGGCAGTAGAGTGAAAACCTCCAGCAGAGAGGCCTTTCCGCACCAACTCCCCTAAATATCCATCAGCCTTCAGGCTACTTTGGTGGGACAGGAGTTGCTCCACTTCAGAGAGTGACTACCTGTAATGTTAAATGTTCTCATTAAATTTTAATAGTTTTTCAAATTGGGTTCTATGTGCTGCTTCATCAGTTTCTCCAAGTTTGGTAACAAGTACTTCTATCGGAAACGAAGCGCTTGGTTAAAAGGCCAGGACTTTCTGTAGACCGGCACAAAACACCACCAGGGTCCACGGGTCTGGGAGAGGTTTGTGATCAAGAGAGCAGAGAAAGGCACTGAGGAGGATAAGGACTGTGGAGGGGGCCTCGGGGTTTAGGTGGAGTGAACAGGAGCACTACAGTAAACAGGTTAGAAAAGACGGCTTCATCTGAAAGCATTTCTGTGGCCGGAAAAAGAGCTAATCTGTGTGGAGGGCGCTGGAAGAAGCTGCCCCAGATACACTATCATGACTTTAATGTCAAAGACTCTGCTCACAAACTCTGAAACACCCTCCCCACCTTTCCTCCTATTGATTTGGAACAGAGAAGTGAACCCAGCTGTCCAGGAAGGTTCCAGGCCTCGCCCTGCCCCATCACTCTACACCTCTCCATCTGGCATCCCATCCCGGTCCCCCACTCTGCCGCCCTCCAGGACTCAACTCCTCCAACCCTTCTCTGCCGATTCTTCCCCAGTCCAGTCAGTTTGGATGGTTTTTCTTCACAGGTACCAGCTGTGATCCAACAGCCTGCCATTCCCCAGGGAAATGAATCTTTCAGCAAAACAGGAGATAAGTTTGAGCCCTAGCCAACCCCAGCCCACGAAATACTATAAAAACTCTATATAAGGCACAAATACAGGTTTAGATACATTCTCCTTCCAGTACAGAAACTGCCACTTCCAGCTTCTTTGGATTTCAAAATTTGGCCGCCTCTTTATTTGCCTGATTTTATTCCTTTGAGATAAGGTTGGTGTTTGCAAAAACAGGAAATGTCTCACATTGGCTTTAGATAAAGTTTTTTAAGCCCTGTACCAATACAGCAGCACCCTATGTTAACTGTAGCAGCCTTCTAAAGTTTGAATGTAATTTTGTTACCCAGTTAAGTCGGCTAACAGTATATCCCAGCTACAAGAAAATACCCACTCACCATCCAATACAGTTCCTATTTAGAGGAGGACCCTGAGGAACTCAGTGTGAAAACGGCTATTCCAGCAATGTGTCCTGCTTCTCTGGGAAACCTCCCGTACTCTTCTCTACTCCTGCCCCCAAAAGCACTTTTCAGAATTACTCTGAATGATGGAGCCCATTTTTCTCTAGAAATATAGGAAAGCTGCTCGGTAACTAGGGTAACGGATACAGAAGTGCTTTTTACTTATAATTGAATGCTTATTTAAAAATTGCAACCATTATTCTTCCTTCCCTGAATTTTAACTCTATTAAAGGATTTCCTTACCAAAAAAGAAATCAGTACATAGGCACTAGATACATTTAAAAATTCTATTTTAATGTTGTCAGTCCCTTTCTAAATTCAGTCTATTGGTATACCAAAATGACCTACTAAAACTTCAAATTAAAGGATTTATAGCAAATTTAAATATTTGCCTCTCAAATCCACTCTAGTATCAATGCTGTACCAAGCTGAGATTATGTTTCTCAACATTAGCAGCCATGGCTACAACAGGCTGCAGGCAGCAGTTTCATTTTCCAGGCCAGCATGTCTAGGGCATGACTGGTTATGAGCTCAGAGCTGCACTTTAGACTCATAAGAGACCTGGGATAAGAAGCTATTAAATCTCTAGCCTTAGATACTGCCAACTCAGATCTCGAGTCACCATGAGGATAGAGAATGCTGAAGAATGGGCAGTCTGTTCCCGACGGAGAATCATAATATGCCAAAGAGCTAACTTACCACGCCCATGAAAAGACACAGGCACGACAGGAGCCATTAGCTAAGAAAGGGTCTTCGACCCTTCCCCTGGCATTCAAGACCGTGGAAGGAAAAATCATTAAGAAGCTATCGTTTATAATTAGCTGAACTAGAACCATAACCGGGAGAGGACAGAAGGTCAAGAAAGAAGGTCAACAGGGAATAATCAATAAGCCTTCAGGAGCAAGAAGAGAAGGATTTTCAAAGTTCAAGGTGGCACTGTCTCAGACAGACTCGTGTAGATGGGAATGGGAAGGGTGTGGCTGGATCTGAGGTGCCCGGCACCACCTGAGGTTTGGGGGAGTCACATTCAGCATCAGGTGAAATGACAGATCGAGGTGAGCACCCTGGGAGATGCTTGGTTCCTGCACCCACCAGAGTCTGACTCTTCAGGTGCCGACACCGAGCTAGTGTCAGCCTCCAGGTACAACTGCCCTGGATACGAGTAACAGAGCGGGAAGTCACTAACGCCTGGGATACTCTAATTACATGTTTTGTAGAAAAACATTCACAAATACGAATGTACATCAGATTTCCTATAACTGGTTTATTCTGCAATTTTTGTCCTAAGCCCAATTTAAGGACAGAATTTCAGTTTTAAAACCTTAAAATGCAAACACTTTAACAGCATCCCAGGTGTTCTAAACCAAAGTATTCAACAAGGGCTGACACACTGTTCATACCTACACATCTTTCTTTAAAGTTTAGAATTTGTATTTTCTATAGCAAAATTAATTTCTCCAGAAGTTCAGCCCCACCTTTTTTCCCTCCTATAGATTTCTGAATGGTTTTTCTCTCTTTCCTCCTCAGAATCACAACACAGTCACAGCATTTCCCCTCAGAGCATAAGTATGTAAGAGAACAGAGAATGGCAGTGAGCTGAGAGCACGATGAGGAATAAGCCTGAGAGAGGCCCACGTGAGGGGAGCAGATGGAGAAAGTATTTTACAGGATAAGTTACGCACGTAATTGTATGCATGTAAGTAAATGTATGCATGTAAGTAAATGTATGCATGAATGAATGTAAATTGTGCCTATTAGTAATAACAACAGCAAGATGAGTCAGGGTCTCTTGGTCCGAAGTTAGGGAAACAATTTCAAGGAGGTGAATGCTTAATTCTAAACAAAGCACAAGAGGGACAAGAACTATCAAACATCACATTAGGGTTCTCGGTTATATTTAACCTGGAGTTCCTGGGTGAGCCTTGGGGAAAACACTCTTCTAAAACCATGACCTTCGCCATCAACCATGACTTTGGTGTTGGTGAACGGCAGCACCCGGAGGCGTCCGCGCCTGCTGCAGCCACAGGTGGTAGCACCCCGGGCAATCACGAGGCCTGGCCTCGGCCTCCGCGGGCCCAGAGAGGCTCCAGCACCTCCGAGCCAGGGAGACTTCGAATCTAGGCAGACTCACAAGGCACTCAAATAAATACTGCTGCTATGGAAAACAGTAAAAGACTCATAAATGAACATGGAGGCAAATACATTAATTCACAAGGAGCCATGACTGCCAAAGAGACTAGGCGCGAACTCGAGCTGCCTCGTCAGTGCCTCCCTCTCCTAGGAAACCACCGCTACGATTGGAAGACCGTGCGGCGCCACGGATGGGAGCAGCTATACACAGACCGATGGCCGTAATGGTCACGGCACCAGCCCGAGGGCCTGACTCCTCACCGGCACAAGCAGAGCTGGATTCTCCTCAACCACGTGCTGTAAGCACCCGGACCAGTGCTCCTTCGGCTGAGGTACTTGTTCTTTAAATGTACTCATGCTGTCCTGCTCCTCTGGCTTCTCACTTGAAAGACATTCTGTCTTTTTAAAGGTGGATTCTGTAGCTCCTGGATCTCATCCTCTATGTGCTTATTTTACTATTTAACTCATGGAGGTCTGGGGGCACCTCAGAGTCTTCCCTATGTATCACCAGAGATATAAAAATAAATAAGAAACATGAATAAAACCAATGCAAGCTTTATAATTTGGCAAGATCACAAAGTCCTCATGAACTCACCCAGTGCCCTAGAGTGTGGGCTGGGGCTGAGACGCAGGAGACCTAGCTGGGTAGGAGAGAGACACAGGGAAGAAAGGCAAAGAGGAACAAGGGAAGAGGAGGGTCAGGCCTAAACTAGGCATCCTCAGCCCACCATCGTGGACACTGCCACTAAATGAGGATGTTTTAAAAAAAGTGTTCTGCTCTTCAAAATAATGTGCAAAGAGGGTGCAACGGTAAGGCCCAACAAGTACCTTTTTATACTACCCGTGAGACTAAAATAATTAGATTGATCTGCAAATGTCACCACAAAATCCAAAGATAGTCTTAACATTCTAAAATAATGTGAGGAAGACAGAAAACAAGTCCTCAAGATCCTTTCTCCTAAAGACATAAAAAGGAGAAACAAAACATAAAAATAAGGTAACAGATAATAAATGAATGTAAGTGCAACTTGTATAGTTTCCCCTTATCCACAGTTTGCTTTCTGTGCTTCCAGTTACCCGCGGTCAACCATAGTCTGGAGGCAAATGATCCTCCTTCTAGTCCAGTGTCAGAAGGTCCCCAGTTGCCTAACGCTGTGTCACTGTGCCTACGTCCCTCCCCTCCCGTCACCTCATCATGTAGGCATTTTATCCTCTCCCATCATCATCATAAGAGTGAATACAGTACAATAAGATATTTTGAGACCACACATAACTTTTATTACAGTATAACTGTGGTAAGTGTTCTACTTTATCATTAGTTATTATTCATCTTTTACTGTGCCTGATTTATAAATTAAACTTTAGGTATGTATACATAGAAAAAAACATGGGATAGACAGGGCTCGGTCCTATCTGCAGTTTTAGGCATCCACTGGGGGTCTCAAAACATATCACCTGTGGATAAGGGTGGTGGGGGGTGGGGAGTACTCTGCAGAAACATACCAGATTTGATAAAAATCAGCAGAATTAGGATGGCCTCTCAAACCTTTGAGAACACACATAAACCAAATTTTTTTTTTTTTTTTTTTTCCAGAGAGAGAATGTGAACACACATGCACAGGGGAGAGACACAAGGAGACGTAGAGAGAATCTTAAGCAGGCTCCATGCCCAGCATGAAGCCCGACACGGGGCTCGATCTCACGACCCTGAGATCATGACCTGAGCTGAAACCAAGAGTTGGACACAACCAAGTGAGCCACCCAGGCATCCCCATCATCTTCATTTTTAACAAAGTCCTCACTACAACCAACTAATATGTAAGCTACCAATTATAAAAGTTAAAGTCTTCAGGCTAGCCTAAAGCATTATTTTAAAACTAAAATGACCATAAAGAGGGGAGAAAAATAATGAACTGATCATGCTCATAGCTGATACTATTAATTTTCTAAGACTGGGTCAGAAGAGAACATTATTTAAGATTAAGTCAATCACTTTAAATTTGTGGAACCAGAATAGGTAACTACTTTAACCTTCCTCTGCACATTCATTATTATTATTATTTTTAAAGATTTTATATACTTATTTGACAGAGAGAAAGAGAGCACAAGCAAGGGCAGCAGCAGAGGGAAAGGGAGAAGCAGACTCCCCGCTGAGAGGGAGCCCGATGTGGGGCTCGATCCTGGGACTCTGGGATCATGATCTGAGCTGAAGGCTTAACCAACTGAGCTACCCAGGCGCCCCTCCACGTTCATTATTTTTTTAAGGCTAAACAGAAAGCAAGTAAGAGAAGACATGGTTTTTTAAAAATCAGAACCTCAGCTTTCCACTGGAATTAAGTGGGCAGCATTTTAAACATACAGTGAGTGGGCATCATCCCAGACCAATGACATAAGAGCCATGGGGCTGGGGCCTGAGCCTCGGGCTTTCTGAAAGCCAGATGATGTTCATGTGTGGGCAGGGGTGAGGAACTCATATCTGGTGAACAAACTCATACAGAAGTATGTATTGTTATGATTTCTAAAATTTTCAGTTAAATTATTAGGTCTTCCAGAGAAAAGAGAAAAGCTGTCTGAGTTTCAGATTATCATTACTCAGAAAAACACACTAAGGAAATGACATGTAATTTTTTCTTTAAAATAGCTACATGAAAACATGTTAAAGAAAATAGATGGACTGCTGAGTCACTGGCCAGCTACTCTGCAGAGTCAGTCACGGACCTGGCATGAGAAGTGTTTTTCTGTAAAGCCACGGAGATGTCGGGGTTATGTTTTTTGCACAGTTATCCAGACTACCACAGAAAGAAATGACTCGTTATAATAAGACCTAGAAATACATTCTTTTCAGGGTACCTGGATGGCTCAGTTGGTTAAGTGTCTGACTCTTGATGTCAGCTCAGGTCATGATCTCAGGGTCACGAGACTGAGTCCTGCATTGGGCTCCACACCCAGCATGGAGCCTGATTAAGATTCTCTTTCCCTCTCCTTCTGTCCTTCCCTGCCCTGCTTATGTTCTCTATCTAAAGAAAAGAAAAAGAAAAAAAGAAGTACATTCTTTTCTAAGTAGAGGCAGGGAAGTGCTATGAGTGTATAAGGACGTCAAAAATCACAATATCCTGGGCCTGACTCCCATTCCTGCTTACTAACTCACTTCACAACCTTAGTCAAGTCACTTTACTTCCCCGGAGCTTGGTGTCTCATGTGTAAGATGAGGATCCCTATTATTTCGCAGGCTTGTCTTGGGAAATCAAGTAGCACAGTGCCTCCAACAGCACCCAGCATACAGGAAGCAGTTTTATCAACATAGATACTATTATTAGGCCAAAATGACAAAACTAAAGAGTTACAAAATGACTTAAAATTGCAGTCTCCTTAGAAAGAACAAAATTATACTTTTAATCATACAAAGTTAATGTATAGTTTAGTGTTATCTTATATGCTCAAAATCAGTTTCTGGGCTCATTCCACAAGTACCTGTTGTACCCCTATTATGTGCCAGGCACCATTCCTGGCACCGGAGACTCAGCAACGCACAAGTCACACACGAGTCCTTGCCCTCGTGAGTTCCTCAGCCAGGGAGGCAGCAGCAATGGGGCTGAGAGGTGGCAGGATGGCAGGATTCTTCATCTATTTTGAGGTTTAGAAACAAAATGATTTGGATGTCAGGTATGGAATCAAGGATGTTTTTAAGATCTGGGACCTACCTGCCAAATCAAAGGAGGAGTTTGCCATGCATGGACATGGGGAAAATGAGAAGTGGTGCGGGGAAGGTCAGGAGTTCGCCTTGTCCAGGACAGCTCTGCCATGTCTATCAGTGAGGCGGCACGGGCCACTGGACACAGCGCTCAGGTGTGCAGGGGAGAGGGCCAGGGAAGAGGCAGAAACTAAGGTAAAGGTAAGATTTATCTACAAAAGTCTCTGGACTTAAAAGATTTAATTCTCTTTAATGTCCACAGTGGAAGCAGATGAGGTCAATATAGTTCGATTTCTCTACCAACCTCTACTCTTCCATCTCCTTTTTTTATACAAGAAATTCTACCTTGATTAAAGGTCTGTAATTTATGAAAGTTATTTGCATTTCGAAGTCTGCTTTTCTAAAAGAAGCAGTTAATATTTTATTGGATAAGTGTTCACATCAAGTTAGAATGATCAAAAATGTTTTGAAAATAGAAATCAGGCCTCCTTATCCCGGAGGCCAGAGTTGGGAGCAGGCTGTCCCCTCCACCTGCCATCAGGAAGCCTCAGCACAGGTGAATCTGTACTAACCATGGCAGGGAGCAAAGCAAGGCGAGGCACTAAAGGGATCTGGCAGGTTTCTTCTGCGATAGCAGAAATAACAATGCTGTTACTGTTAGTGCCTGAAATTCAACTCTACTTCATCCAGGATTTACACAAAGAATTGTTTAAATATTTCCATGAAATAGAAGTTTATATACTAAAATTACAACACTATGGCTAAAAAATCCACAGGCATTAGATTTCTAAGAGAAAAAATACACCGCTAAATGCCAGACTTAGAAAAGATGAAAACAAAGCAACAAAAACAAAAAAAAATCTAGAAAAATCCAGATAATTGAAATGTGTATTTTATTCACTGCTTTTTAAAGAAATGGCTGACATCTAATATGGCTATCAACATTTGGAAAAAAAAAATCAATTATAAAATTATCTTCTTTCTCTGTAGTGGCTATGAATTTATAGCTTGTAGAATTAAAATTAGTGAAGAAAAATAAAATGCAAACCCAAAATAGATGGACATGAAATACATCTGTATCATTATTCATGGTACTAGGACCTCAATATTTGATTTCCCTGTTTCACTTAATATGCTCCCTCACATCATTTTGGTATAATTTCTTCACAACATTATCTAGAAGTTCTAATTTGTTAAGTTATACTTCAGAGACCTTTCTCAGTGGAAGGAATAACAGAAGAAATTTCAGGATACCCCCCCCCCCAAAAAATACTTGTAGGTTTACTGGTCAGATTCTAGTCAACAGTTGTTGCTGAGTTTTCTTTTTTCTTTTATTTAGAAAAATGTATGTATATTTTATTTATTTATTTATCTTAAAGATTTTATTTATTTATTTGACAGAGACAGCAAGAGAGGGAACACAAGCAAGGGGAGTGAGAGAGGGAGACGCAGACTCCCCGCTGAGCAGGGAGCCCTATGCAGGGCTCGATCCCAGGACCCTGGGATCATGACCTGAGCCGAAGGCAGATGCTTAACGACTGAGCCACCCACACGCCCCTAAAAAAAAAATGTATATATATTTTAAAAACTGTCTTTTGAATGTTTTTTTTGAAAGTTACTGATTTTGTGACTCTTGATTTCAAGGAAGTCACAAGCACTGGAATAAAGATAGTCTCAACTATCATTTGAAAGCACAATCTAGTTAAAAATATTTCAGACCACATTCTTTAATTGGGGACATAAAATAATAAATGAGATCTTCCAACACAGACAAAAATTCAAAAATAAATTATAACTGTGGACTAAAACATAATATTAAAGGAAAAGAAAGCCTTTTTGTGAGCACCCAAATAATTCCTCCTCTGTATACAGTGACACAAAAGCATTTTCAGCTTTCAGGTTTCAACAAATCCTGTTGTAACAACAACTCCCTCCCTTCCCCGCCTCTCCTTTCTTAATTCTCCCATAGCTCAAAAAATGAGATGGAGAACCTGGTATTTATCTTCTAGCACCATCAGCAGTTTCTACCTCAGATTTCCATGTTGCTCTTTATTTGCAAGTTAACTTGCTGGAGCTTTGTCACTAATACCCAGAAGCTGTGAGATGAGCCTCACGTGTGTGGCTTCTCCTCGTCATACAGCTTCACTGGAAGACAACGGACAAAGGGGAATTAAGACATTGAAGGCTACTGACAAAAGGTATGGAAAATGAGAAGCTTCAATAATGCTCAGAAACAGACCTTTAAGTATCATGTAGCTTGAATTATAAGTTGTAAATCTGTTTTTTAAATATTAGTTTTGTTATAAATAAATCTTGTCTGGAAAACTGACTTTACATTTTAATGAAATCCACTCCAGATTTTCTGTTGGCAAATAGTTGATAAAATTAACATTTGTGGGCTCTGTTCTGTATGCAGTGTGTTCTGGAACCATGAGAGACTTCTCTATTTAGAACTAAGTTTTTACCTGCGACCCCATTGCTTCGGCTTACTTTTACAGCATTTCACCATCACCACCACCACCACCACCACCACCACCACCACCACCACCAGTGAAACAAAACATGCTTTTATTCTGTACCAGACAGAAATTTGAGAGAACAGGCCACAAACTGTATCAGACTTGTGGCTGGAGAAGGGAAAAAAAAAAAAAAAAGACTTCATAGCAATATAGTAGCTAAGATGCCAGTATATTTTTACAAAGGAACAGAATAGTGACCTTCATTGTAGAGAACAAATTCTTTCTGCATAAGTTCTCTGTGCAGAAGAAAGCATTTAAAATCCAATATTCAACAGTAAGCGAGCGCTATGCTAACTGAATGCAATGTCATATTGTTTACGCTGATTTTGGCTGTCTGTAATTTATCACTGCCAGTACTTGTTAATTAAGATGAACAAGCTGTCTGCAAGCCTGAATTACACTGAATTTATAAAATGTATTGGTTAATGGGAAGAAAAAGGTTATAATTGGGAAGCTGAGCACAGACTGATCAACACATAAAGGTTACTCAACCAAAGTAAAAATAAAGAGAGAAATGAGATGCTCTTAGAGAATGGTAACAGCAATCTCGACTTTGAGGAAACCCTAAGCTGAAAATGGTCTGGGAAGGCAGTAATTTAGCGAACTGGCTGGAGTCTGAAATGTTAAAACCCAAACCTGAAAACAGCTATTATGAAACTATAAACATGTTTCATTTTCTTCTAGAATCTTTAACTTCTGTTCTATTTTGGTCTCAGATATGAAAAGAAATTTGGAAAACAGAAAGAAATGAACTGTATGGTTCCACACAAAGCCTAAGTACTCTTATGTGTATATAAGTCTGATACTTAAGAATTTAAAATTTCAGGAAAATACTCCCCTAAAATTGTCACATTTTAACACTGTGAACAAAAATAGAACAAAGGAATTTAGACAGCCCAGGATTTAACTTCTTAGAGAACCAGCGTTCTAACTATGTTAAGTATAGACTCTTAATACAGGCATGGATTAGTACTACTTCAGATATTTTACAGAAGCCAGCCATCAACCTCCTTGGGTAAGTCTGTGAGGCTAAGCCATGTGTCCTACTAACGCCCTCTCAAGTGGTGTTTTTCTTAGTGGGACAGGGAGTGAACGAAGTTGACAGTTAATGGTGCTTTCTCCCTCCAGATGCAGCATTTTTCTCTGCTCCCGGGGAGCACACGGAGAGGCTCTCACCAGGATGTACCGGGGGTAAAGGTGGGGAGAGGTGGGGAGAGCAGGACACTGCTGCTGAGACCTGTGTGGCACAGAGTGATTTACCACCTCTATGTCCTTCCTAATTGGAAAAAATGATGATGCACAAAGTTATATCTACAGTTTCTTTCAGCTCTAAGATTCTATGAAAATAAATTAGCTCAATGAAAGAAGAGAAAAATTTCAAATGCCATTAAGTATCAATTGTCACATGACATAAAACAAATAAACATACTAGTAACAGTGTCAGTTATAATTTGTGGAGTACTTCCTATGTGTTAGATATTGTTCTAAGCCCTTAAAATGCATTTTAACTCTTTGATATATATACAATAATCCTCCCCATTTTCCAGAAGAGGATACTAAGGCACAGAGAGGTTCTGGAAAGCTAAGAGTTGACCCCAGTGTTTTGGATTCAGAGCCCATACTGCCTTTTGTGAAATACATACGAATCATGGTAGAGCCACGGTGTCTTAATACATCATTCAAAAATTAGTGCAGAAACAAAAAAGCTGTTATTGCTGTATTTCAGAAACCACTGTGTTTCTTTCAAGGCAGAGACTACTGCCAGATTAAAGCACAGCCAAGCCACAAATTCAGGGCAATCTTTTCTCTCTTCTTAAAAAACGAAAAAAGGAAAGAAAAAAAAGAAAAAAATGTTAAATTATTTTTGGTATCCTTTCATATACAACTAATGATGTGGTTATTTCTGGCATGTACTTTCAAGATTCAGTGTCACTACTTCTGAATCCGTCTGAATAACCGGTTTTGCAGCAGACTGCTTCATTTGGGTCAGGGTAGGATTCTGGTCCCAACTAGACAGGATCTCACATTCTCATAAGCAAAAGACAGAGGCTTAATTGTTCTAGTTTTGAGTATCTTGTACCTGAAGTGAAACGAGTGTTAACCTAGATAAGGATTTTGCAAAAGTTCATTAACTGGAAATCAGGGATAATCATGCCTATGGCTTTACCTTCTTTCCACGAATTTCCTTTCCTCTTTAAACAGTTCACTTGGGTCATATGTCTGGCACATGGTGAGTGCTTAAATTTTTTTTTTTAATAAAATCATTTTTTGAATAGTTAAAACTTCTCCACTATGTATTTATAAATCATTTTTAAGAAGTGGACTTAAACACTGTTTCTAACTAAAATACTCCATAGGTGATAAGGAAGAAAAGAAAGTTTTAAAAACCTCTAATGCTATTAAAATTCTTATTAGATCATCCAGCTGGAATCTGATAGGTCAAAATCTCCTAGTAAGGCCCACTGCCCACATTATAGACAACTTCGGCATAGTTTAAGTTTTAAAAAGAACAAGCGGACAGCTCTTTTCTCTATGCCATGCATCAGGGACCACCCATCCACATACACTCAGGAGAATCGCAGCCTCTGAGGGCCTGGTATGAGCTTTTCTCCTGGGCTACAGTGTCCTCATCTACTGTGGGGTCTATTCAAATGTGTTCTTTGCTTCCACTGTACATGGATATGGAAGCCTTTTTGTTCATGCTTTCTTTGCATCCTGATTTGTCTTCTTTCCCTAGCCTTTGTTACTTGGTTCCCTGCTGCAGAGACAGAGCTACAGTCTTGATCAAGGGCCATCATCATCAAATACCGGGTAACGGTGGGCAAAGAGATAAAGGTGATGTCATGGTGTCAGCTAGGCTCCAGCTCCTTGCTTTCATCCTGGCCTTATCTGGAGTCTCTGGAGTGCTCACGGCCACTCTGCTGCCTAACTGGAAGGTGAATGTGGACTTGGGCTCCAACATCATAACGGCCATTGTGCAGCTGCAAGGGCTGTGGATGGACTGCACGTGGTACAGCACCGGGATGTTCAGCTGCACCCTGAAGTACTCCATTCTGTCCCTCCCCGTCCACGTGCAGGCTGCACGGGCCACCATGGTCCTGGCATGTGTCCTGTCTGCTTTGGGGATCTGCACTTCTACAGTAGGGATGAAATGCACTCGCTTAGGAAGGGACAGAGAAACAAAGAGTCACGCTTCTTTTGCCGGAGGAGTCTGTTTCATGTCTGCGGGGATCTCTGGTTTGATACCAACAGTGTGGTACATGAAGGAGATCATAGCAAACTTTCTGGATCTGACAGTTCCAGAAAGCAACAAACATGAACCCGGAGGAGCCGTCTATATTGGATTCATTTCGGCTGTACTGCTGTTTATCTCTGGCATGATTTTCTGCGCTTCCTGCATTGAAAAAAATCCAGAAGCTTGGCTCTATCCACCCAAGCAGCAGCAAATCTCCACCACACAACCAGAGGGCAATTCAGCATACAACCTGAAAGATTACGTGTAAATAACTGTGTAATGAGTATGGAATTTTCAGGTGCCTGCTGTGACTTTTGTCTTTTTATTTTAGAGAAAAAATATAAATGAGGTCATTTAAAATGCCGACAAACTATTGTGTACAATTATATATCTGTTTTAAGATTATTTTTCCATTTCTATTTTCATGTTTTATCTAGAGGTTTATAATTGAGAGAGGTTCTGTTTATTAAGGCAATTAATTAATTGATGGCTTTTTTTTTTTTCCTTTTAAGATAAACTGTTGATATATCTTCTGGGTTGTTACTTAATTGGATTTTATAAAAGAACTAAATTGCCAAGTATACAAAGCACCTTTCTCTGGTGTTGATCTAGTATCATCTGCTTTTGCTGCCTGTCTGCACCACCACCGTGGCTTGCTTATGTTTTCAAGCCCCACCGTTTGAACCTAAGGGAAAGAAGAGATGTCCACCTCTCTTCGATGTTGCCCAAACCAGCCTCCCCAAGTTCCTACCTACTATGACCTCCCTGCTTTTTTCATTTTAGAAACATCTATGTACACATATGAGAGCCAACAATATGATATTCAAAGATTAGGTAGGCAGAACAAAAGAAAAGAAATTGGTAAATGCTACCACAGCAAAGCAAAACCAACCCAAACTAAATGCACACTGAAATCTCTGGGACTTGAAAGCCTTAGGTACAAAATAAGTGAGAATAAAAACAGTTTGCTTTAGAGTGCTCAAGAAGTGCCATCTTTTGCGGCTAGCAAGAGGATGCTCCAGATTGAGTTCCTTTATCCTACAACAACTCAGGTCCCTCCACTGCCCTCTCCTTTAACCTCTCATTGATTACTAGCTGGATGATGAAAGTTCCTTTTAAGTTGTCATTTTTGTTCTCAAGTTTGATTCATGTTAAACATTGCTGTTCTCTTATAAATGAACTGCTTCAGTTAGTTAATAGAAAGACAAAGTATAATGTTTTTAAAAACATAAGTTAAATTATGATATGTAATTCAAATAACAAGAAAATAAAAATTGGATTTTCTAATATGTAAAGGGGACATTTCACATTGTTTCTAATAATTCACATAATTTAAACTTAGTCATTGCACACCATATAATGGTAAAGGGGGAAAAAGGACTATTTCTTTGTACATTAATAACTAGGGAAGTGGGAAGAACATCTTTTATGTGAGTACATATTTTTCATTTGTGCCTATAGAAGTAGAGACTAAAGTATTTTATACTTAGTTTACTCATTCTCTTCTGCAACAATGTCATTAGCTATTAATAGAATAGCTAAAATGAAAAGGTACTATTTCATATGGGAATTAGGAAAAGACTTATTTAAACAGAAGTTTAAATGATTGTGTAAAGTATGGATTCCTGGGACGCCTGGGTGGCTCAGTCAGTTAAGCGTCTGCCTTTGGCTCAGGTCATGATCCCGGGGTCCTGGGATCGAGTCCTGCATCGGAATCCTTGCTCAGCAGGGAGTCTGCTTCTCCCTCTGCCTGCTGCTACCCCTGCTTGTGCTCTCTCTCTCTCTGACAAATAAATAAAATCTTAAAAAAAAATGATTCCTTTAGGAATCAAAGTATTTTCTAAACAAATGTCATACTAAAAATAACTGATAAAAAACATTTTTATGCGAATTAATGGGACAGGATTTCTTTGACACCTATATGGCTCTCTCATTTGGCTTAATGTGACTGGCTTTATTTGCAGCTTATGTATCCTATAGTCCTATACTAAAAGTTTAGTGTATATATTCTATGAAAGTATATATATACTTCAAAAAATAATTTTTACTTAGCTCTGGAATATTTTCTTAAATAGACACAGGAATGTTTTGAATTCTAGAAAAGCAGCCATTTCATACAAATGGCCTAATTTTTTCCAGACTGGACACAGCAGTGATAACATGGTTTGGAATCCCTCCATCCCTGTAGGATGTCCCCCTGCTGCCTTCCTCCTCCTGGAATCCTCCCACACTCACCCCTTGCCTGCCCAAGCTCGGACTCATCCTTCAGGGTTCACGTGGGGCCTCCTTTGTGAACACATTCCTGACTCCCTGAAGAGGTTTGCTGCTTCCATCTCTGTACTCTCAGAGAATGCTCTATCACAAATTATTAGTTTACATGATTGCATTTCCAACTAGACTGGGAGACAAGTGTCTTTTTTACCTTTGTATCCTCAGTGACTTGCAAAAGTGCTTACAAGGACATGCCAGTCCTACTTCAGTCCTTCGTGTATGAACACTGACTGGTTTAAACCCTGGAAGGACTCTAGGTGGTACGTACTATTCTTAGTACCAGGGGGAACTGACAGAGAAAAACAGCATTACCTAACTGGCCCAAGGTCTTCAGCCAGTAAGTGGAGAGATGGCATTCACCTGAGGGAACCTGGCTCTACCGTCAGAGCAGGTGGGCACAAGGCGATGCAGGGCACGAGGCTACACAGTACGTATTACTGAATCTAAGTCTTGGTTTGCTCAAGTGAAAATGAGGATAAAAAACAGCACCTACTCAGGGAGTTGTGAAGATTCAATGAGATGACGTGCACACAGCACGTGCGGGGGGAGCATGCAACGGACGCTGCCCAGTGGTTCCTGGTCTAACCCGGCTGTTTCCAACTGGGGGTGGGTTGAGCCTGCAGAGGACACGTGGCAGCGCCTGGAGACATTTCTGGTTGTCACAACTGGGGTAGTGGTACTGGAATATAGTGGTACTGGAATATATAGTGGTACTGGAATATAGTGGTACTGGAATATAGTGGTACTGGAATATAGTAGGCCAGAAATGCTGTTAAATATCCTACAATGCACAAGACAGCCCAGGCAACAAAGAATTTTCTGGTCGAAAATGTCAATTGTGATAAGGTTGAGAAGCTCTGGTCTAATGTATTTGAATATAAACTTTTTTTTTTTTTTAAATAAAAAGTTACCAAAATAAAACCAAAAGAAGGAAACACCAGAAAGCCCCAGAATATCATGCTTATTTTACCTAGGGAGCAGATATATGTGTATATTAAGTATACATATGTATATATACATATATGACTGAAGAAATCAGCTAGTAGTTTGGACAAAAATGTAGAAACAGGTTAAGTCAGGAGAACTGGGTACAGGAATGGGTAGATTTAAGAGAAACGTAAGTGATGTCAGAAGGTGGTAACTAGTGACTTGTTGTGCAAGTAAAGGTGAAGGGGGTGCCCTCATATCCCCCCCCCCCCCGGTGATACCTGCCCGACATGGGCAGGTGAGGTGGTCATTAGCACACTACATACATACAGGCAGGAGCAGCCTGGGGTATGTAGACAGAGGTTCAATTCTGGAGTCAGTGTTTTCTCATTACATTCCTTTTATTACCATATTTTTAGCTACATGGCTTTAGCATAAATTAATTTTATTGACTTTGGAGGATTTGTATCCTAGCCTACAATCTTACAGAACCTGTTGCATATCTCTTCATTACCTCCAATAAGTTTTTTATTCACTTCATTGCACTTTATATATACATAAAAGTATTGCCAGCAAAAATGCAATTTTGGTCCTTCCTTGGACTTATAGTATTTATTTTATTCTTGAGTAGTTATTAAAACATAACTAGTATTAAGATAAATTGTAACAGTAAATATCCTGTTTCTATTCAAAACTTGATTTTTAAGAAAGACTGGTAATTTTCTACTTATAAAATCGGTTTTAGTTTATACATTTATTTTTATTTTAGACTCGCCCACTTTCAAAAAGAATTTTTTTTGTTTTGTTTTGTTTTTTTAAAGATTTTATTTATTTGACAGAGAGAGACACAGCGAGAGAGGGAACACAAGCACGGGGAGTGGCAGAGGGAGAAGCAGGCTCCCCGCGGAGCGGGGAACCCGATGCGGGACTCGATCCCAGGACCCTGGGATCATGACCTGAGCCGAAGGCAGACGCTTAACGACTGAGCCACCCAGGCGCCCCTCAAAAAGAATTTGAAGCTACTTACAATACAATTGCTGGCATAGTAAATACAAAGAAAACAATAAAGGTGAAAGACTAAAGTTATAAAGAAGAGAGAAAAAGTGCTATTAAATAATCCTTGTTGAAGGCTACTAAAGGAATTAAACATGAAACTTACTCTAGAACTTCTAAGCAACCAAAGCACAGAAGGCCACACAAGAAATCTGACAGCTCTGTCTATGGGTAGGAGCCCACCGAGGCTGCTCTAGTGCTTTCCCCAAGCACCCCCTGGGCTGTGCAGCCATCCCCCAGCTGCTGTGAGTGCACGGTGCTAATGGCTCACAGATCTAGAATTGCCTCCCTTGGTAGGTTAGGGCACCACCGCTCCTGGGAGGTGGCCAGAGCCAAAGACTGGCCACACAGGTGTACAACAGGCTGCTCCCTTGACTGACTCTGTGGGACAATTTGTGCCCCAGAGCTCTCGTTCTCCCTGCCACCCTTTGACCCGGTGGAATCAGGCTGAAGCTAGTCTCCAAGCAGAACAATATCCCTGCTTAGCTTTTCCCCCCTTGCTTTATCCTGCTTCCCACACCACTCTTCTGAGAGCACTCAATACACCACTTTCACAAAAATTCTTAACTCAATCTCTGATTCCACAAAACCAGACCTAACACAGAAGAATATTAGTTAAGCAGAAGAATGTTAAGTCTTCTGACCTTATGTCCCAAGGATTCGCAAATACAGCATAACATACAATAGAAATAACCTCAATATCAGATTTTGAAAAACACAAAGGCATGAAAATGGCTTTCTTATGTGAATCCACCCATTTTACTAAGATCAAGATTATTGCACATAGAAGTCAAGGCCTCGATAGCTGTCAGTCAGCAAGGATAGCTGAAAGCTTCTGAAATGTGATCCTCAAAGGTCAGGCATGGATGCCTCAAGTCCTGACCTTTTCTTTATAACGTGATGGGTGTATCACCATTAATTCATCTAAAATTGTATTGACAGTATGCTTTAAATCTGTACCAGGTTTAGGGATAACTTGCTCCATTGGCAGTACTCCTAATACCCAAAATTAGATATAAACTATATGAAGCTCTTAAAAATTAAAATCCATACAACTATATCAGAATATACCAACTTAGTCCATAAATATTTGCTTATAACCATAATAGCTACCTTCCACTAACTGCCTCCAAATGCTAGATACTCATATTACTTCACATTGATTATCTCTTTCTCAAAGCAACCTTTCTAGGGTGATATGATTGCCCCAATTCGAGATATATTAAAGTTCAACCTATTAACCTGACCAAGTTCTCATAACTAGGAACATTCGAATTCCAGTAAGTCTAGCTTCCTTTAAAATATTTCCAGTTCTTCCACTAGAGTACGCTGCTCCTATCAGGCTAATCAAAAGAGCCTGTTGCAATTCTCCCTTTATAGTGACTTACCTACTAGGTCCAAGTACAGTATAGTGGTTAGACCTAAAGCCTATCCATTCTGTTGGAAATATGTTAAAGATTTATTTTGAGAGAGAAAGGGAGCACGCAGTAGGGAATGGCAGAGGGAGAGTAAGAGAGAGTCCCAAGCAGACTCCGCAGAGCATGGAGCCTGACTCAGGGCTCAATCTCACAATCCTGAGATAATGACCCTGAGATCACGTGCTGAGCCAAAACCAAGAGGCGGATGCTTAACCAACTGCGCCACCCAGGCACCCCTGTTGGAAGTATGTTATGAGCCCTATGACCACAATTTTAAAAGAAAAAAATGACATAGAATTTTGAGGTTCTACCTAATAGCTTAGGTAGTTCTCAAACTTGAGTAATGTGAACATCAGCTTAAAAATTTACTGTAGAACCCCAGAAATATGTGGATTAAAAGGGGTCTAGAGATGTCAGCTTGAAACAAGTTTTATTTGCTCATGGGAGCATTTTTAGTCATGAATTTGCACTGCAAAAGAAATATTTTGGTCTTGTCACTGGAAAAATAATTTAACTCAAAAGTGAAATGGAAATACAAAATTTTAAAACTCTAACTTAAACTCTATATACTACAAACTCTAGGAGATTAGGGCACACTTGAGTAAGCCAATTAACCTAATTTTATGACTCTAAGAGGCTGCATTTTGGGGTTCAAATTTTGGAGTTCAAATTTTGGGGAGAGTACTAGAGAAGTTAATGAGAGTAACGAGTTTGGCAAGAATTTAGGTCAACTAGCCAGGACAGGATTGTTACAGTTCCACGAAGTAAAAGTTCTGCCATTAAAGCCTGATTACAAGTTAGTCTAAAGACCAATAAGCAGAGGAGATCACAGATTCTCACAGGAAAGATCCTAAGTGGTTATAAATAAGTTCTTCTTGAAATACCACAGAAGAAGTGCTCATATCTAATTCTCAGGATGGGTTGAGTGTAATTTTAGTAAGTTCTTTGAACATCTATAGAGAATTAACCTCCCTCTCTCAATTCCCCAATGAACCTACCTGTACCTCTATTTTAGCACTTAGCATATTTTACTTGTATTGTGGTTATTTGTATTTATGACTTTCTCTTCTTGTGTTTAGAAAGCTTTAGCCAAAGGGAAAGTTTTGTACTGTTACTTTATCTTCTCTATAAAATTCTTCCCCTTTCTTACTTAACAGAATTTTTAAAAATTTGCTCAATACAACTATCAGTCAAATATTTTCTGGAAACTCAGAGTATTCCTGATCTGCTCTAATATGGTAAAACTACTTCAGAGCAGCAAGGAATTCTTTTAGAACCAAAATTTAATCATTTGATTTACTGTTTTGCTTTATCATAATACATTCTCTCTCCTCCTTGGTAACTGCTTTCCTAGATTACAAATAAATTCCCTGCATGTAATATTTACAACATGATGAAAAGCATGTAAAGAAAATTGCTTGAATATGTTTAATTTGCCAAAAAGCAAACATCCCTCAGTAAAGTGAACCAAAAATACAGCTAGTTTTTTTTTCCAAATAGTGTTTTCATGAGGCCTTAATCCTAGAGGATAGAACATTTAATCAACTAACTACATGTGTATCTTACCCCAAAATCAAAGATAAGGTTGGTAACAACCTCTACACACCACCAAATGCCCTCAACTAGGTAACAAAAACAAAGAGAAACTTTCCACTAAAAATATTCTAAAATCCACCTTAAGAATAAAGACTCTGGATTATGGTTAATAACCCCAACTATAAAAGCCTAAAAGTAAAGATCTTGGTTTCTGATATATTTGGGTCTGACACTATTCAAAATATTATATACACACATATGTGCATTACAAGAAGAAAGAAAGCTGATATGGCCAATTGGTTTTCTTCATTACAATGGCCACCTGTTCTAGGACAGAAAATAACTGAAAGCACAAATATGTTAAGTCTGATGATGGCCTATAAGACAACTCTAGTCATCGAATTCAATCTAGGATCTAACAGGGTCTCTTATTTTGGAAGAAGTCATTTATAATGTCTGAAACCTTGAGATGCTGGATGGAGGTGGTACTGAGAAGGACTGCTCTGAGCCTGACTCAGAAAAAGCTGAAAACTGTTATATAAGTGGAAGATGGACTGAATTCCTATAGTCACCCAAAAGCTCAGCTAATTGTGGCAAACATGGCAGAGGAAGTAGAAGGTGGTAGCAGAGAATATGGAGACTTCCCAGGCCATGCTTTAAGATGTACAAGTAGGTCTAACACTATTGTTAGGGACCCCATTCTAAATATATAATCTGTATCTATCTAAATCTAAAAACCACATTATACAATTTTTTTATGCTATCTCCTTTCCTTAATAAATCTCAAATGACATAAGGGAAACTTACAAGACTTTATTCTGGAGAGTTTCAGCAAACAAGGAGACATCTGTTCCTCACCAGCTATAAACTCCCTGAAGGCAGACTCCATGTTGGACTGGGTCCTCCCAGTCCCACTCTGCCTAAGCCCATGCCTTTACATGCAGTAGCTGCTCAATACACATTTGACAAAATAATAGATGAATTCTTATAATATATGTCCTATAGTGACTCATCCAGTAGTAGTTTTGCTAAAATAGACACCACTATACTGATTTTTATTTTTGGCAGAGAAACTTTGTAATTAACACTCTTCTGTAATTAGCATATAATAGTAACAGCCTAGTTTAATATCCAACTATTTTACACAGATGATTAATCACAAGTAACACTGCCAAAATAGGGTCTTTCAAAAAAGTGGAAAAAGGAGGACTGGAAGAAGATGGTGGAGTAGGAGGATCCTGAGCTCACCTCATCCCATGGACACACCAAGGTAACAGCTACATCTGTGCTAAAAATGACCTGAAGACCGGGAGAACAGACCTTCCAGTGAATCACAGAGAGGATGCAATACTGGAAAGGGGAGGAGGATCAGAGATACAGTTGGGAACCAAACCCCAAGTGAGACTAATCACAACAAGAGGGACAACACAAGCACAGAGAAGCGAGAGGATAGGACCCAACACCAGGCACCCCAGGCACTGGGAAGACAAGTATCCATTAAAACTGGCTTTGAAAACCAGTGAGGCTTAACTTAGGGTACTTAAAAAATCAGGGGGATTAACTCCAGGAGAGCAAGAGGGCATAGGAAACTGAGTCCCCACCTTTAAAAAGCCAGCATAATAAATAACTCCATTCAAGACACAGCACAAAACCAGCAGTTTGAAAAGTGACTATGGTATACATGAAGGAGATTTACTTACTAATCTCAAAATGTGCACTAGTGGGGCAAGGATCTTTAAAAAAATCTCTCTGAGAACAAAAGTGCTGGCAGACAACATTTCCTCTCTTTCTCAGCCTAGATAGCTGGACATTTGTGGGAACTAGACAAACACTCTCCACTGTCTAGCTAGCACTGCATGCCCCTTCCCCATGTTCACCTGGTGGACCAGCCCCATCTAACCTGCCCACGTTGGGCACACCTATTAACCTGACCAAGTTCTCATAACTAGGAACATTCGAATTCCAGTAAGAGTGAAATCATATTGAGCATCTTTTTCGACCACAATGGTATAAAACTAGACATCAATTACAGCAAAATATGTAGAAAGAACACAAATATATGGAGGCTAAACAACATGCTACTAAACAATGAATGAGTCAACCAAGAAATCAAAAAGAAAAAATACATGAAACAAATGAAAATGAAAACACATCAGTTCAAAATCTTCGGGATGCAGCAAAAGCAGTACTAAGAGTGGTTTATAGCAACACAGACCTACTTCAAGAAACGAGAAAAATCTCAAAAAAACCCAAACTAACCATACACCTAAAACAGAAAAAGCAGAACAAATAAAGCCCAAAGCTAGCAGAAGGAAGGAAATAATAAAGATTAGAGCAGAAATAAATAAAATAGAGGCTAAAAAAAAAAAAAATAGAAGAGATCAACAAAAACAAGAGCTGATTCTTTGAAAAGATAAAATTGATAAACCTTTAGCCAGATTCATGAAAAAAAAAAAAAGGTATCAAAATCAGAAATGGAGGAGAAAAAATAATACCACAGAAATACAAAGGACTACAAGAGAATATTACGAAAAATTATATGCCAACAAATTGGACAACTTAGAAGAAATGGACGAATTCCTAGAGCACATATAATCTTCCAAAACTGAATCAGGAAGAAATAGAAAATTTGGACAGACTGATTATTAATAACACAATTGAATCAGTAATCAAAAAACTCAACAATGAACAGAGGTCCAGGACCAGATGGCTCTACAAGTAAACTCTACCAAACATTTCAAGAGTTAATAGGTAAGTCTTCTTAAACCATTCCAAAAAATAGAAGAGTAATGAAAACTTCCAAATTCATTCTACAAGGCCAACATTACCCTGATACCAAAACCAGTCAAAGACACTACAAAAAAAGAAAACTATAGGCTAATATCTCTGATGAACAAAGATGTAAAAATCCTCACAAAGTATTAGCAAACCAAATTCAACAATACATTTTAAAAACATTCACCTCAATCAGGTAGGACTGATCCAGAAATGGCAAGGGTAGTTCAATATTTGCAAGTCAGTCAGTACGATATATCACATTAATAAGACAAAGGATAAAACCATACGATCATCTCAATAAATGCAGAAAAAGCATTTGACAAAATACATCCATTCATGAGAACTCTCAACAAAGTGGGTTTAGAGAGAACACACCTCAACATAATAAAGGCCATTTATGAAAAACTTACAGCTAACATCATTGTTAATGGTGAAAAACAGAGCTTTTCCTCTAATTTCCAGAACAACACAAGGATGTCCACTCTCATCACTTTTATTCAACATAGTACTGGAAGTCCTAGATGCAGCAATCAGACAAGAAAAAGAAATAAAAGGCATCCAAATTGGCATGGAAGAAGTAAAACTGTCACTATTTGCAAATGACATGATATTATATACAGAAAAACCTAAAGGCTCCACCAAAAAGTATTAGAACTGATAAATGAATTCAGTAAAGTAGCAGGATACAAAATTAATATATAGAAATCTATTGCATTTCTATACAAAAACACAGTAGCAGAAAGAAATTAAGAAACCAATACCATTTACAATTGCACCAAAGAGAATAACATACCTAGGAATAGACTTAACAAGGAGGTGACCACCTGTAGTCTGAAAACTATGAAACACTGATGAAAGAAACTGAAGAGAACACAAACAAATACAAAGAGTATGCTCACAAATTGGAAGAACCAACACTGTTAAAAGGTCCATACTACTCAAAGCAATCTATAGATTCAATGCAATCCCTACCAAACTACCAGCATTATTTCATAGAACTAGAATAAATAATACTAAAATTTGTATGGAACCACAAAAGACCCCAATAGCCAAAGCAATCTTGAGAAAGAAGAACAAAGCTGGAAGTATCACAATCCCAGATTTCACGGTATACTACAAAGCTACAACAATCAAAACAGTATCGTACTGGCACAAAAACAGACACGTAGGTCAAGAGAACAGAACAGAGAATCCAGAAATAAACCCACCATTATACACTCAATTAATCTTTGACAAAGGAGGCAAGAACATACAATGGGGAAAAGACAGTCTCTTCCATAAATGGTGCTGGAAAAACCAGACAGCTACATGCAAAAGAATTAAACTCAAAACTTCACTACACCGTACACAAAAATAAACTTAAAATGGATTAAAGACCTAAATGTGAGACCAAAACCATTTTCCCTAGAAGGTAACATAGGCAAGTAATTTCTTTGACATTGCCATAGCAACATTTTTCTGGGTATGTCTCCAGAGGCAAAGGGAAACAAAAGCAAAAATAAACTATTAGGACTACACCAAAATAAAAGCTCTTGCACAGCAAAGGAAACCATCAATAAAACAAAAAGGCAACCTACTGAAATGACTAGAATCAAAAGGACATGAAATAACAAATGTTGGTGAGGATGTGGAGAATAAGGAACCCCTGTGCACTATTGGTGGAAATGTAAATTGACCAACCACTGTGGAAAACAGTTTGGGCGTTTCTCAAAAAATTAAAAATAGAAATACGGTATGATCCAGTAATCCCACTACTGGGTATTTACCCCAAAAAACACAAAAACACTAATTTGGAAAGACATATGCACCCCTATTTATAGCAGCATTATTTACAACAGTCAAGATATGGAAGCAATCCAAGTGTCCATTTATAGATGAGTGGATAAAGAAGATGTGGTATGTATGTATAACACACACACACACACACACACACACACACACACACACACAATATTACTCAGCCATAAAAAAGAATGAGATCTTGCCTTCTGTGATAACATGGATGGACCTAGAGTGTATATGCTAAGTGAAATATGTCAAACACAGGAAGGCAAACACCATGATTTCAATTATATATGGAATCTAAAAAACAAAACAAATAAACCTAAAACCAGACTTAACTAGAGAACAAACTGGTGGTTGCCAGAGGGAAAGTGGGTGGGAAGATGGGTAAAAAAATAAGATTAAGAGGTACAAACTTCTAGTTATAAAATAAGTCATGAAGATGAAAACTACAGCATAGGGAATATACTCAATAATACTGTAAAAATATTGTATGATGACATATGGTGACTACACTTATTGTGTGAGCAGTGAGTAATGAATAAAATTGCTGAATCAATATGTTGCACACCTGAAACTAATAAAACACTGGATGTTAAATTGTACTTCAATTAAAAAAAAGGTGGAAAAAAATTCACAATAAAAAATGTTTGATGTAACTTGGTTTAGAGGTCTATTCAGAAATCACAAAACAAATACTGATTTCTTTTTTTGAGGATTAGGTGACCATATAATTTATCTTCTATACTGGAAAACTTTGAAGAGTACAAGGTGATGATGATAATACCACCACCACCAGGGCAACATGAATAAACCTAGACATTTGGTCACTATAAAGAGGAGAAAACTTAGGACAAGAACTATTCACACATTGTGATTTTTCTTACTCTGGAGAGAGAAAGAAAAAGTACATTTTGCATATAAATGAAAATCAAATTCTAGAGACAATTTCCTACGGCACATCCTCAGATGAACAAAGATTTACAAACAAACAGAAACTTACCTCTGGTTTAGGGACAAAAGCCTGACCCGGAATTGTCAAGATGTGCTGAACGTTGCAGAGGTACTGGGCCATAACAGAAAGGCGACTTCGCTGTTTGCTTCCTGTATTGGCTGTCAGTCTCTATGAAAGCACAAAAAGAAATTTTAGCAAATAATTAATCCAGTCTGATCAGATGGAATGCAGTCAATATTCTACTACCTATGGACACTAGGTGGAGTTCTGCGATAAATTTTAAAAGCACAGGCTATCTGACACATGATACACAGGCCGCACGGGGAACATTTTCCTCCAAGATCAACTGAAGTACACCTAAGAAGTGTGAATTATATCCCATATAATGCACTTAGAAACCAAATAAGAAAACTTCCCTACCATTGGATGTTGGGGATTTTCAAACCCCTGTTATATTCTGTAGAAGAAGGTCCTATATGAAACAAGTAATCAATATATATTTGATGACTGAAGAAATTAGCAAGCACAATTAAGAACTAAAGATGCTTATTTCATTTTATGAATTACCAAAAATCTATGAAGGAACATTTTCAATGGTGCACTTTTCTTTAAGTGTAATAAAACCTTGAATATTCAGAACTCTTGGAGAACTGTTTTAGAGAACCGATTTTTGCAAAAACCAGGAATTCATTCTTTTAAGAACCCAAACACTTTAATTTTAAAATTAGGTATATCTAAATTAACTCATAAATGCAATGCAATTTCAACCAAAATCTCAAAAGAATTTTTTTAAAGACCTTTAAATTAAATTCCATAAAATTTTATACGGAAAAGCCAAGGGCCAGGAACAGACAGGAAGCTCCTGAAGAACATCAATAACATGAGGAGGGTTGGGGCAGACTCACTATAGCAGATATCAAAATTAAGGCAGTATGGTATTGCCACAGGCATAGACAAACACACCAACGGAACAAAGGTCTTAGAAACAGACCCAAGCACATGTGGATATTTGCTATGTGACCGATGTGATGTAACAACCACCAACAGGAAAAGGATGGACCACTCAATAAGAGATGTTGGTATAAGTAGGTATATCTAAAGCAGGAAGAACTCCCTATCTCGTACCATAACCAAAAATAAATTCCAAGCGAATTAACAGTAAGTAAAAAGCAAAACTTTAAAATTTTTTATAAGTATTTATAAGTCAATCAGAGAAAGACATGTATCATATGATCTCACTGATATGAGGAATTCTTAATCTCAGGAAACAAACTGAGGGTTGCTGGAGTGATGGGGGGTGGAAGGGATGGGGTGGCTGGGGGATAGACACTGGGGGAGGGTATGCGCTGTGGTGAGTGCTGTGAATTGTGTAAGACTGTTGAATCACAGACCTGTACCTCTGAAACAAATAATACATGTTAAAAAAAAAAGAAAAGAAAAGAAGATAGTAGGAAGGGAAAAGTGAAGGGGGGGGAATCGGAGGGGGAAATGAACGATGAGAGACTATGGACTCTGAGAAACAAACTGAGGGTTTTAGAGGGGAGGGGGGTGGGGGAATGGGTTAGCCCGGTGATGGGTATTAAGGAGGGCACGTATTGAACGGAGCACTGGGTGTTATATGCAAACAATGAATCATGGAACACTACATCAAAAACTAATGATGTAATGTGTGGTGATTAACATAATAAAAGAAATAAGCATTTATGACCCCACAGTAGGGAAAAATTTCTTAAAGATGCAAAAGTGGAAGCCATAAAAGACTGATATTTTGCTCTATTAAAATTTAAAACTTCTGTATAATAAAAACAGTACAAACGTAAGTCACAGACTGAGAGAAGATATTTGAAACTCCTGACAAAGGATTAGTGTTCAGAACATCGAAGAAACTCCTACACATTAACTGCCAAAAAATAAACAATAGAAAATATGGTAAGAAATATGATAAGAGCACCCAAATGAACCATAACCATAAACTATGCTCAGCCACATTACAAATGAGGGACATACGAATTTAAACTCTAATGAGATACAATTTCATATCCGTGAAATGAACAAAATTTAAACAACAAAAAAGAACCTGGCAGAACCTAGAATTGGTGAATATATGGAGCCAGAGGAACTCCCATTTACTGCTAGTGAGAAGGGCAACTGGTACAAGCACTTTAGACTACAATTTGGCAATATATACAGGAAAGCTGAAGTTGAGTGCACCCTCCTAACCCTTTAAGTCTACCTTTAGGAATATATTCTAGGGAACAGTTTATATACTTATATGAGGAAATACTGTGTAAGAATGTTAACTGTAACATTGTACATGCATAGCTTCAAAAAAGGTAGAAAAACATAAAGGCCATTGACAGGAATAAGTAAATGGTGTTACCAACATAGAGCCCCAAATAGAAAATAATGAAGGGGCAGAAAATATGTAGAGTATGATTCCATTTATATAAAAACTCCAAAACATTATTTCTTATGGCTTCCTCTGTGTGTGTGTATATATATCTATCAATGCCTGGGAATGATGAATATCAATTTTAAGAGAGTATACTCATAGGAGAGAAAGAAAGGGGATAGAAGAGGGTACGAAGCCTATCTACAATATTTTATTTCTTAAAAAAAGACATGAAAAATATGACAATATGTCAAAATTGAATTAAAAAAATTAGGTGCACTGATTTTTAAAAAATGTATCCTGCTTCTCATGTTCTTAGAGTTCACTGGGTATTCCAAACCTCTTGTAAATGATACAGGGTCAACATTACAAACCACATAATTTGGCTTATAAGAGCTTTGCCTTAAGTAAGATTAAAAAAATAGGTTTTAAACTGAGATGCTCAGAAAATTTCCTATGGGCAAAGTTATAGATTTTGTAGCATCTATTTTGTTACTCAGAAGCCATCCCTCTACCTCATCCCTCTTTTCAAATTACCTGCCTCTTGTCTATATTTAGACATCTGAAGTTATTGGGAGGCTGAGTTCAGGACAAGTGATGAGTTGCTTTAGTATAAATGATAAAGTAAAGTCTTCCTTACTAAACTGTAAAACCAAGAGACGTATATATTCTCAAACAAATATCAAAACAAACACGGGAAGCACATATTTAAAGAATAAACTTATGGATCAAATGGTAAAAAATATTTCTAGCTCCTCATAAATTTCTTTTGGAGCTTAACTGTACCACTGGCATGAAAGTAAAAAACTCAAAGTGCACTGTACAACTGGCATACTTCAAAGCAGTTGTGTAAAACTAAAATCCAGCATGAACATAACCACAAGATTAAAATATAAAACAAAAAACAAAGTCTACACTTGAAAATTATTTCATGCTGAATTCTCTCCCAACATTTTATTTTACATGTCAAAGGTGTTTTCACTGATGAATTCAACGAAATTTTAAAAATCACTTTAACCCAAAAGTAAACAAGGGAGGCATGCAGGGTAAACACTCTGGGCATAAAGACATGTTTAAGTATATTTCACTTAGAGCGCTAGGCATTCACTCCTGCCAGGGAAGCCTGACCCATCCAAACTTTGCAGCAAATACACCTAGGCTATGGAGATGAAAATGTGTAAATCGGATATCTGAATTTAGAAGAAAGCAGCACACACATACCTGTCCTGAATTCATTATGGAATAATTCAAGCCACAGTGCAGAAAGCTCTGCAAAAGCCTTCATTTAAAACTAGCACAAGAGTTAAATGGTCAATCAACCATTCAAACATAAGGTAATATTTCTGTGATAGATAGGTTATATGTAAAGCTAAGAAAATTCAAACTCCATTATAAGATAGAGGATTTTAACAAACAACAAAAGGCCAGGAAACCAAACCAGTTTATTTTTCAGTAAAAGGAAACCTCTAACCCTTGAAATTTTAAAAGCATTCTGAGTAAAAGAAAAACAAGGGGTCAAAGACTCCACAAGGACAGTGTTTCTTCCTTATTCATCTAAAATGATTTTAAGTACAAGTAGAAAAATTAGGCTTATTCTTGAGAAGCTACACAGCCAAATATCAGGGACAATGAAAACTATATAATTACTGGTGAGGTGACTCCCTCCCTCCCTGTTACTGATGTGACCATTAAATACCCAGGGTCCCCTGAAGATGGGAGGACATAAACAGGTTAATCCTGGACCCAGAAAGAAAGACCACAGGTCCAGTCACATGGAGAACATGAACATCAGGACTTCAGCAGAAAACATACGACCTGTTTTCAAGTTCAGCTTTCCCTGTAACTAGCTCCATGACCTTCTGGAAAACATTAAACTACTCTGAGCCTCAGTTTCATCATCTATAAAATGAGGTTAAATGAGATTTGTTAAGGTCTCATTTACTGCTACATAATCTGATTCTATTTTATGAGCTGTAACTTTATACTGTCTGTATGTTCTTTAATGTGTGTGAGCTGAATTTTTCTATTTAGACCCTGAAGACCTAGAGAGAAGGGAAGAAGACTGTTCATTTACTTCTGTTCTATAACTCACAAAGCCAAGCAAAGTGCATGTTTAAAAGTGCTATCTGTGGAATATAAAATTACAGATATGACAGTGTCAAGAGCAAACAAAAGTTATATAAGAAAATGCTGCTATATAGTCTCCTGTTGAAACTTTCACTTGCAAAATGTGAAAACTGGTCAGAAGACCAGTGTTAACTTATAAAGCACTCCATAAATCATAGACTCAATATAAACTCTTCTCAATATTCATACTAGAATTTAACTAAAATCAACATTTTTTTTTGTTAAAGAAAAATAATTGCATATGGTGGAGTTAAAGCAACACTATTATTAATAACAACTGGTACTGAGTCACTGAAAATATTACTCCACCTCTTAAGCCTCTGTTCCTTTGCATTTCCCCCCAAAAGAATTAGAGTACATAGTGTTTTGCATCTCTATTGTGTTACTCAAGAACAGAAATACCATAATAATCATGTTATCTGAGAAATATAAAAGACCAAGGACAAATCAAAAGGCTGAGGAAACAAAGAAAACTATTAATATGGGCTCAACTCAAACATACAGAAGAGAGTTAACAAATTCATGAGCAGGAAATGACACTGATCCTGGGAAAGTGGTAATGATGTAGTGTTCCTAACAAACACAAAAGGATCCTACATTTTTGTGATGGAAAATTCTAAGACTACTTAAGAAAAAGATTTTATGGCTAAATACTCTAAGGCAAAGTTTCCTATCCTTGGCATTACTGACATTTTGGGCTGGTAAATGTGGAGTAATTTTCTGCTGTGAGGGGCTATCTTGCTTACTGAAGGATGTTTCCCAGCATCCCCAACCTCTATCCACTAGACACCAAAAGCACCCCCCAGTTGTGACAACCAAAAATATCTTCAGACAGGCAGAAGGTAATAGTATAGCAAAGTAGAAGGATCCTGAGCTCACCTCCTCCCATCACACACCACAGCTGCAGCTACATATAGAGGAATTCTCCCTAAGAATGACCTGAAGACTTGCAGAACAGCTCTTAGCTCTAAGTATAAAGACAAAGCCACATGAAGAAGGGAAAAAGGGACAAAGACGTGTCCAGGCCAGGAACCAAACCCTGGAACTGAGACCCAAAAGTGGGAGGGGAGATCACAGATGCAAAGGTCCTTCCTGAAAAGTGAGAGGTTACAGCCCCATACCAAGCACCCCCCACCCTGGGGATCTGCACAGGAAGATAAGCCCCCATAACTTGTTTTTGAAAATCAGCTGGGCTTAACTTCAGGAGAATTGGAGAGCTAGAGGAAACAGACTCCACGCTTAAAGGGATCACACACAATCTCACTTGCTCTGAGACCCACACAGAGGCAGCAGTTTGAAAGGTGCCTGGACCATACATGAAGGAAATTTACTGACTAGTTTTAGGGAGCACGCCAAAAGGGCAGGGTTCTAAAAGAACTTTATCCAAGAATAGAAATGCTGGCAGGCACTAGTCTTCTTGCCCTCCTTCAGCCTAGACATCTGATGCTGGTGGGCACCAGTCTGACACTATCCATATACCTTGCTAGCACTGCTTGCCCTAACCCAGAATTCCCCTGCAGACCTGTCTTGCCAAACCCACC